>NC_071327.1:66231080-66568580 GCF_943734725.1 Anopheles marshallii
ACGCTACAATATACGACTTTTGGGACAATTGAACAGCAATGAAGTGTATCATCAGACCGTCCCAGGCATTGTGTAACTGCTTCATAATCGGTCGGCGATGCTTCGCTCGTGCTACGGCCGAACATAACCTACATTGCTCCATCTCTCGAACGCCATCGAACGCTCTCCATACACAAGCTGTCCTGTTTGCTCCCGCATCTGTACATACGCGTGTCCTAATAGTTTTGCTGCTGGCAAATCGTGTCCTTTCCACCGAGCATACGGACCGAGCGCACCGGGGCCAAATACCGTCGCTCTAATCGATATTTTCTCAATGGTCCAAGATTGGTACACGACCGAATTCTGCATCCATCAGCAGATGGTTCGCTACGCCCAACTGCTCCGTTAGCTCTAATGGGCCGGAGTTCGGAATGGGAATGGAAAAGGGCTGTGAGACTTTCGCACGGCAGGCGGTGATTTGTTTTTATGGTTCAGTTTTCGGCATGGCGCACACACAACCAGCCGAAGCAGGTGCACCCCCGAAAACCCGTGGGTAGTAAAATACATTGACAAAATTAATTACAATCATCGGCATAAAACCGGTCGATGGCTGGACGAATTCTTGTTTACAATAATCTTAAAATTACTGATAATGGTTTGAGTGTGGCCACCCCATGTGCAGCAGCGTTATCGCAAATGATTTTCTATTCTTCTGTAACGAATGCTTTGATAAGTGGAGATTCCACGGCGGGATGCTTTGAATGGTCTGTCCCACTCTGGGAACATATCTTATCGCCTAAACACTGATGATAACGGCATAATCCTGAAGGGTTGATTAAAGTTGTTTACCGGTAATTTTTATCAACCCCCTATTCTGGATCGCGAGCTGGTTTTGGAATGTTGATGATTTCCATTTGGTTTTTTTTTTGTTTTAGAATCAATCTTTCTTTGTCTGATGTTAAGGATTGCAAATTACAGTATTTTTTTTATGCCGATTCGCTTAACTAGAGTCGGACTTGAATAAATCTTTTAAGAAGAGTCTTTCATAAAAATTTTAAGTGAGGAGTCATTCTAATCAATTCGACTATCAAAAGATTCAAGGATGAACCAGAGTGATTTTCAACGATTAGTTTAGTTTAGTAGACATTTGTTTCCTTCGTAACATTTTTTAAAAATTATAACAAAGAAGTAGTAGAAATTAAATTTTAATTAAAATCTGTGCTTATACCCTCTCACGCCATCTGGCGGTAAAATAGTGCCGCTTAGAAGCACAAAATCGTACGATCCTTAATTTCAAACCAAACCCAACCAAAGTTCATGCCAGCCATGCATAAATTTCATTAACCACGGGAAAAGTACATTCGCCGAAAATGAATTAATTCCGAATTGCTTAATCCGGCATCTGGAGTGGCATGATTTGTCGCTGTGCATTAAGCGCAATTACTCACCCGCTGGTGCTTCTCGTGGAAAGGAAAGAGTTCTTCAACGCTGGCGCTTATCTTTTATTCTGCTTGCTTCGATGCAAAATTTGTTGTACTTTTCCGCCCGGCTTGTTTAACGTAGCGAATTAAATCCTTTTGCGCGAAACCCTTCGAAATGCTTCGTAGATTTAGCGCCGGGGCACCGATTGAAGCTCAGTAACAGTTTGCTGTCTTCCGGGAATGTTTCGTTCGTTCAATCTGTCCCCACTAAGGAAAGGGAAATTAATAACGATTTAGTTTCTTCCCCTCGCAGGTTTACATATTTTATTAGCTAAAGAAGGTTGTGCTTACTACCGTTTACTATCAGAAACACTGTTACATGTAGCTGTTAACAGAAGTCATCGTACTTGATGTGCAATTGATGATGGGCATTTGCAATTTTTGCTGACTCGTAATGAGGAAAGGAAAGCAACCAGAACAGTGGCTCACACGGTGTATGGTTTGAGTGTATTTTGTTATAAAGACAACAAGAAAAAAAAAGCACAATAGGGAAGCAAATGATGCGTACTGTGGTGTGATTGTTTTTTCCCTCATTTTCCGTGCTGCCTCCCGAGCCCGCCCGCGCTTCACCCTTCTTTCTGGCCGCAGCACCGTTTCGTTTCGCTTGACAACGGTGGACGGCGACAGGGCAGGGCATGATAATCACTTTTTGGTTGATTTTCCGCCCGAACACAATTAAAAATAGCCCTCTCCGCTGAGCACATCGCATTTGCAGTTCTCGGTACGGAATCTAATGCTGGCACGGCGATGTAGCAAATGGTGGAGGAAATGAAAGTGGTTTCTTTTAATTCTATTTTGTGGCTTGCGGAGCGGCCGTGCCTCGCGTGCGGACGAGGGACATGCTGAAAGGATAAAGAGATGCACGGAGATGGTAACAAATTAAAGCATCACCCAAGAGTCAGAGATTGAGTTCGGTTGGAAAGCAAAAACAAAAAACGGAAAACAAAACGAAACTGTAAATTGCACCAACGTAAGGAGATGAGATTCGTTTTGCAAATAGTGAAAAGATAAACAAAAAAATTAGGTAAATAAAAAGGAAAGGATTGCAAAAATATCAACGAAATGCGAGTTTTTTTTGGGGTTGTGTTGTGTGCGGGTGTTGTATGGCGGTTCGTTTCGATGGTGATCACAACCTGAAGTGTAACGATCAAACTAAGTGATGCTCTACGGGTGCATATGGTTAAAACAATCGCATCGCGACGGTGTACTTGTGTTTCCTCACTGTTCGTGGCTCATCTCCGTGCGACACGCGTCACCGAAAGATTGTTTGCGCGATGAAACGTGTATCATCCCCTTAGAATATACTTCGAGCGGTGTGTCCTAAGAAACATTTTATGCACATATAAACACACACACACACACACACTGGCCCATTGGAATGTGATGAAAATTGGCTGAATTTAAATTTCAAACCACACACACACAACACCTTTCTTTCTGTTGCGCGATTTTCGGTGTGTGCAAATTTGTTTAATCCAACCATAATGACACATTTTTTGGCTCGTTTAAGCAAGCTAGCACGAGAAAGCGAACGAAACATTTTCCGCATTTCTTTGCACAGGGACGAAGCGAGTAGATACGCGAGGGACACTGACATATGCTAATGAGATTTTTGAAGTTTTATTTATTTTTTTTGCGTAAAATATGTTGCACTTTCGATAGAGACTCTCGTTATTTTGCGATGTGAAATTAATTTAGTATCAAACAGAATTATAGCCATTTTTCATTTGACATTTTGCAGCGAATTTGTAGGAAGAATTTTCACAACACAAACAAGAATTGTTTTATTTTATTTTTGCAATATTTTATAATTTCGGTGCGACTGAAAATAGTATATTAATGTCATTTATTGGTCCAACAATAGTAAACAACAAATGTTTTATATTATTATTAGTACAGAGAATGATAACGCCTGAAAGTATGCCATGCTGTACCTTTAGTATCTTTTTAGTACTTAGCGAGAGGCTGGGACGAAAGATGATTGGCTAGTTTATCATCAGGCCTTAAAACAATTATTACCCGTAGGATTTTTGCTGCCATAACACTCCGTTAGCAAGAGAGCAACATTTCCTACCAAGCCACATCCGTGCAAACTTTATCCCATTCATCACAACGGAAGCTTCTTTTTTGCCAGTTAGTTGAGTTGTGGTTGAGAAAAGGTTTCGCTTCCTACCCGGTTGGTCATAGCTGACCTTCAGCATTCATTACGACGTTTATCAGCAAACGTTGGTTATCAGCCGCTTGATTTATGTCGGCAAACTGTTCACTTAATTTTAGTTTATTTAATTTTGGCGAGAGAAAAAGAATGTATGTAAGAAGGAGAAAGGAGACTTTCTTCAACTGCTGTTTATTAGCTGTATTTCGTTCAAAATTCTTTTTGCATTAGGAGCTTTTCATTCCTGACCTGTTAGCTATGAACAATTTTCGTATGCGTTTGAATTAATATTTCACTTTAACAAAGTTTTTCTTTTGTACTTTTCACTTTTATTTAAACATCTTCATAAACAGTTGTTGCTCTGCATGACTCATCGGGGAAGAAATTATGCCGGAAGCGTAAAGTTTCTGCACGAGGAACCAAACATTTTTCAGCCAACTTTCATCGCACTTGATGTTGGCCACGAATAGAATGAACCTGTTCAGGCGACGACCGTACAGGCTCCGTACAGGCGTACAGACTCCGCAAGAGGCTCACGCCGGGAAACGAATTGCCACAGCTGACGACGGCAAACTGCGGTGTGCGTTGCCGGGAAGTGAAGCTTTCGCACTCTAGCCGATCTTAAGTCACTCACCTCAACCACCTCACCGTCGCTGTGACGATCACTCGATGGCACTCTTACTATCTATCTACGGTGCAGGGCAAATTCCCGGAGTGAGTTGCGAAACGGACGGGGACGGACGCAAAATTTCTCCTCGCGGCCAAAAGCGACCTGTCCGCGGTGTATAGCGTCCGCGAGTGGTGGATGGTGTGTGATCCGGTTTTTGGTTTTAGGTCGCGTCGGTACACCAGAGTTACAGCAGAGAGAATGGGCACGTGGAGCTGCATTGTAGAAAGGGGAGGGGGAGTGTGAGGGGGACGAAGTTAGGTACAGATTAGGTTGGTTGATTTGAAGATTTTATCAAGAAGGTGCACAGTATGCTGCAACTTTTATCGCCCAGCAGCATTGATTATTAATTACAATGTGGTGCTAATTACTCGTTACTTTTTTTTTTATTTCACGACATACAACAACCTTGAATGCCCTTTCAATATTTGCCCTCGCATTCCAGTTTGTTAGTGCAGATTTTTTTTAAACATTGCTTCAGTTGTTGAATCGACGATAAAGTAGAAACATAACATATGATTATTTTTCACATCTTAATCGTTATGTTCTAAGCTAAAATGCCCTATTTCATACCAGTCCAGAATTAATTGACGTATTACATAGGTATCGTTAGAGTGATTTCTTTAGTAAAAGGAATATTACACAGGTTCATTGTATTTAACTATCTTTAGTGAACTTTTACGTCAAAGTGCGAGGGTTGACAGTTAAAATCTACTCAAAACTGCTTGCTATAATTCGGGGTTATTGTGGCACATGGGGACATATATCAGAGTATTTATAGTGGACTATTATATTATAAGCAGTTATAAGAGGTAAACGTGTTGATATAATATCCACTGTGTACTATTAGTACACTGCTATTATTAGTGCATAGTTCAAGCGATAGATGGCGCTCGAAGATGGAGACCGAAACATACCAGAAACGGATTAAAAAGGTCTAAATTCTTCAGCAATGCGCATATGAATTTGGTACCTGAAACGATTAATGCGCTCTCAACATTTTTTTAAACACACAAATCATTCGATTCAATCATTTTAATTGTTGGAGCTATGCGTTGATTGATGGATGAGTGAAGGAGTGAGCTTTATTTACTTTGTTGCAGAGGCTAAATTCCTTCCACGGAGCGTTGTGCCCCTCTTTCAATAAGAGTCGTTGAGCAAATCGTTCAATCTTGTAACTGAGGATCGCATGCTGCTGCTTAGGCGGCGACCACTTACAGGAATGTGGTACCCTGCGGTGTGCGGTGTGTGCGTGAGTGGATGCATACAAAAAAAAGGTGGGGAATTCGTCTAGCGTGTGCGTGTGGTGGCACACGCGAAAGCTTCACGCGTGCAACATTAAGCATTTTTTTTTTCGTCCCCAGTTTGTGCGTCTTAAGCAGATTGGAGTTTTGTTTGGGAGATTTGTTTGTTTGATTTTTTTATTCATACTAACGGACAGTGGCTGACTGGCTGGGAGAGAGAGTGTTGCTCCTTTCACTTTCCATCATTGCTCGGTTGATCGAACCACGGTTGGAGATTCTTGCCCGTGTATGGATCGGTTCGTATCGCCCGGAGCGATTAGGTGATCTCCTACGGCTGGTGGCCCTTATCTTCCATCGAGAGATCAACGATGAATCAGACGAACTGTTTCGTTTGGTCATTTCTTTCATTTTGTTTTATTTTTTTATTTTATCATTCGTTACTTCAGGATGATATGTGTACATAACATTGCGACTAGATAGATCATTTAGTGCACTATAATTTTCATCACAGATCACTCCTACTTTTATAGCACACTTCGTTGCATCATATACAGAGTACGCTATAATATGATTATCCTAAACCGGAATTTAAATTACTTTTCCAAACCGCAATTATTGCGGAAAGCATCTCGCAATAGCGTCATTTTGCTCTTAAAAACCATAATTTAATTAGAAAGTACCATAAGCTTGCCCTTCTGTCGCTTCTACTTTCTTCAAGTATACAAAAAAAACCGCTCTAAAACATATCCATCGGCCGGTTCACATCAACGACGGATGTCACTTTCTTACAACCCCCGAAAAGCCTGTCCGGTATCCCTGTATCAATTGGGATTTGCTGTTGTTGGCAAGCTTTTTTTTTTTGGTAAGCGAAGCCTCCGTGAAATAAGGTAATTAAATTTTCATATTTTCCTACCCACACGGGACTACACCCTTGAAGGCTAGTGGGCGCACGAAGGGTATTGGTCGTGTTTTATTATTGTCATTAAAAAGCATTACTCAAACATGCGGAATGGGTGGGGTTTTGCGGGGTCGTTTTCCCATCCTGCACGATCCCGTAGGAGGGCACCACATTATATCCTGGCCGCGGTCCGCCCCTTTGCGACTCGAGGACCTTTTAAGATTTTCCTGACCGTCTAATGCTATTATGATGCCACGCTCTTGTAGCTGTCCTCTTGCTTCGTCGTTCATGCTGATGGACCGTCGGCCGTCTCGAGTGAGCATAAGAAAGAAAGAAACCGAGAGGGCGGTGATAGGACCCAAATCCAAAATCCATCCAGATCATGGGATCAAGGGCTAAGAGGCGACGGATGGAGGAGTTTGCAAAGCAAACTCTGGCGGCGGGTGGGAGTTCTATTTACATTTTCCACCGACCCAACTTCCCAAGGTTTGATGTCCAAATCATACTTCATTTTATTCTCCAGTAATAATGTTTTCCCTAAGCCCGCCCCCGGTCTTGTTTCCTGCCTTGGTGTCTACAGCGGCCGTATTTACGTTTAATGGGTTTAGTAGTGTGAGAAGCAGGCGGCTACGTTTGTTGTGAAATGATTATTTGCCGTGCACTTACGCTGCGGCTAGAGTATTGATCAATAAATTATGTTCAATTAATTTAAGTTATTTATTTTCTTCGAACGTATTGTTGCAGACAAATTGTTTAAAGGGATGCTTATTGCAGGTAACAATTTACCTTGCTATTATTTATCAATATTCATTCGTTTGAAGCTCAAAAATTTATAGCACAATTTGATATTTTATGGTATAGTTTATGGTTTGTTTAATTTTTTTTTATTACTTTTATTTGTTTATTTTAACATGTCGCATTTATTTATTATTCAGAAATAAGTAAACTGATTTAATATTCGTTTTCGTGTTCTATATTATGATTTAGGATTGATTTATTTCCTTTGTACGGTTTTGTTTTTCTCTCGCCGTGTACCCACACGTGTTCATTTATGTTCGACGTGTCATTCAGATTGCGCTAGCTCTGGTTTATGCGCACCACACATCAAACCCCCTATGGTCCAGCATTCTTTCCCTCCATGTGTGGCTGTGTGCGTCTAAAACTTTCTTCCACGCCCCGCTTTTACGTACGGTTTTCTCTTTCCTTTTTGCACTGTGGCAAAGCTTTTGGGCGCTCATTCATCTTCTCCAGTCTTTGTGCCGATGTTAGTGGTGGTTGCGTTGGTAAAGGCAGCAGTAGTAGTAACAGCATCGGTGAAGTCTCACTGGCGGCATCCAGCCCCCACCACGGAACCGTAAGGTAACTTTTACTTTCCACAGTTGTATCCATCCGGATGATGCTACCAAAGTTGTTGGGTTGTTTTGTTTTGCGTTTCTCGATTGATTGGACAAAACATCGTTTGGCCCCTTGCGGCGCGCTTGCCTCCTTTAGTGCACCTGTACCGAAGGTCCTATGAAATCGCGGAAAGGAGCGATATAAAGCAGGGTGATACAAAAAAAACTCTCCGCCAAGTGTGACAGTTTGATGAGCTTTTCCATTCCCCCAAGCTGGCAGGCAGGGAACTGTTACGTTTTTCTTTCCCCCCTTTAAAGCAGTGTACGTACCATTAAAGGGAACGTTTTGCGTTAGCTTTTACGTGCAGGAACTTCGAACTTTCTACACCACAAAATTGTTACTCCCTTTTCGCTCACCCTTCTTGAAGGGCAGATAATCGGCCTTCGTGTAGTCCCAAGGGCTGGATCCTAACTGTCCCATTCCGCCACGGTGCTCTCCCTGAACCGTCCACACCCCGTTCCACCGCAGCCGACCACAGCTTCCGGGGTTTGTTTTGCTCGAGTGCTGTGTTTTTGTTTATGTTTTATTTGTTTTTCACCATTTCGGACCGGTGGCGCAATCTTTACGTGCTGTATCTTTCCGTTCTATCACGGTGGCGGCGGTACAGAAATTCAATGAAATTAGCATGTTCTGAATGAAGCAAGGATCGTGAATGGGGAATGGGCGAGGGAGGATATGTATCGGTACGGTCCGGGATGCGGTCCATTCTTTTCTTTGCGTACACGGCACGATGATGCGTAGGGTGGACAAAATTGAAAAGAAAACGACCAACTGTATTATCTGTCCCTAAATGTGCACCGAAAACAGCCTAACAAAACCGGGATTTTGTTGTTGTTGTTGTTGCTCCCATCTCATCAGCGCGAGAATGGAGAGTTTATTTCGTCGTATGATTTTCGCATGAGATAAACAAAAGCTCATTGAAGAGGTAACATCACTGGAAGGAAAAAGTATGCGAGGAAACTCTCTGTTGTACTGTAGTTTGAGTAGGAGCTTATTGCTAGTTAAATTTGACAAAAATGTGAGTACTTTGTTCAATATAAACTGGAAAGTAAAAGAATTACTTCAACTGTTTTTAGACAAATTTGATAAAAAGTTATTTAAAATGGGAATCAAAATGTAATAAAGTGAGAGAAAGATAAATACTTCATACAACATAACAATTCCTTTAAGAAACTTAGGTTTTATTAATCACTTAAATAGTCGAAAAGAAAATCTAAAGAAAGTAAAACGTTTCGTAAAAAATATTGCAGTGTGAGAAAAAATAATAGTAAACTTTAACAGAAATTCCACCACGCAGGCGAAATAAAGCTTAAGCTCTTCTCACGGAATGAACGCGCCCAGTTACGTAAAAGCATTCCAATGGAGTACATCCAACCCCCCCCCCCCCCCACCCTTCGTGCATGGCGACAACGAAAAATAAAAAGGAAATGGATGTACGTCCCAAAATCTAAAGCCAGCACCAAAAATGCCAGCCTGCGCTTGCTGCTCCTGCTAGCCACCGTAGCGCCACTTAAACCCTTCAGATAATGATAAAGAGCAGGAGATATTATGTTGTTTCAGGACAAAGAACGCGAGGCTCCTTAGTGCACATGGGGCAGTTAGGGTGTGGGATGGGTGCCCGTGTTCTACCCCGTGGTACCGACGATCCGGCACCGAAAAATGTTCCATCTTACGTGCGAGCGAGAGAGATAGAGAGAAAGAGAGATGATAACGAGATACGGGGCGCGTGTACAATGGGAAAACCGTAGACGCAGTTTCCCTGGCCAGAAGCGGAAGCCATGGGTTTGTACGCGGGACGCAACCTGCACCTCCACGTTTGCGCCTAGAACTGTGGTTTTACGACGTGCAGGCAGGGCATAGCATCAGGAGTCACAACCACTAACAACGGTGCCGGAGTGTCAGCGCCGCCAGGGCATTCGGAGAGAATGGGCATTTGTTCTCGAGCCGGGCGATTTAACGCTTCTGGTGTAATGTTTCGACTTGTTTCGGGTCGTTGCTGCAAATTGGAGTAAAGAGATCCCGCAAAGATACTGCATACACAAGTGAGCGAGAAGTATATAGGGCGAAAAAAAGAGAGATAGAGAGCGAGAGATGGTGGTGGATATGATTTTCCGATCTCAAAAACGTCTTTTACCATCATCAGAGGGAAAAACTAAGCCACGGCAGAACCATTGGGAAAAGCGAATTTTTGGACCCATTTCTCATCAAGCAGTAACTGGCAGGGAGAGGGGGGAGGGAGGAAGGGGGTAAAACGAACAAGAGAGAATGTGAGGAAGCAGAGGTAGTTCGGAGAAAAGTTACATCTCGAATTTTCCAACCTAGAGCCTAGAATCATGGGTGTGAGTTTTAGAATATCGACGAGAAAAGAAAATGCAGAGAAGAGAACCCGTGCGAGATGGCATAGCAATGCAATGGATACACAATAGTTTTTACCACGTGGCCTTCCAACCCCCTCGCACTCATTCCTCCCCATTCCTCCCCCGCTTCGGTTATTGTCCCAGGTATGTGTGGAGGGTTTAAAATATCGATTTTTCCTGCCGGCGGCATCGGTCACAAGGGTGAGATAGGAAAGGCGTTTGTAACACTTTCAAACACACCGTCCCCGTCGCCGCCGATGCCCTGGAGGTGCTGCCACCGGATATGCTGGAATGTGTTGGTGAAGGACGAAGGATTCGCTACTACTATCCTTCCCAATAAGGCCAGCGAGTCCTTCACCTGCCGATGTTCGGGAACGTGTGTAGCTTCGTTCGGTGCTATTATGATGATTTATTATCTACCGTGCATTACATCAACAAGAAAGCCATTGCCATTGCTCGGTTGGCTAGCAGAAAAGATACAGCGTGCACTAAAATGTACGCTACATTCCGCGTTACATCCGTCATCTGTCCGTTTGCAGGAAGCTGACTGACAAAGGGATGTAGCGGTGTGCTGAACGGTAAGCGCAACAATTTCCATTCGTGCGCGGCTATTTTGTTGGAGCAGAACAGAAATTAGCACTCAGTACGCACATTCGATCGCACGATGGTGTTGTAGAGTCGATTCGGTACGGAGCTGTCCCGTACAGGAACTCATGCTGTTGGAATGGATTATATTTTATGGCAAATTTTAACTCTTAGTCACATGCTATAGTTTTTTATTTAATTTATAGCCATTATGGTACGCGTATATTACTGTTGTTTAGTATACGTATGAAGTATAGCATAGTATAGTACATCAAGTTAACAGCCCCTGAGAGTATGCAATCAGTAGTTCTAAAATATTCTTTTTGGAGTGTTTGGCTGTTTGCATAACTCCAGGCGTAATTAATATGCAATTTTACTACTAGATTAACTACATGCAAGGCATACGGGTCTCATTTCTACAATTTTATTTTTTATTATTTTTGTCCATTGTTGCACCATTGGAAAACTATTTGTCCGACATCCAATATCGTTCCCAATTTAAATGGTTTCATTTCGTTCCAGCGCCTTGTCCATCAGACCGAAGATGAGATTACTTAACATTCACAAAATCCCCGGATCGCTAGTACAAATCCGACCCGCATTCTGTCGTAGGACATTTCCCAACGGCTAAAGGGGGAAAAAAAGTCAATACTGCTCAAAGATACCAAAATTTCACAACGGATCCTCCCCAAATAGAAAAAAAAGAACGAAACTCAAGGGATGCGGAAAAAGACAAACGTTGAAAAAATTAAAAGCTCTCGCGTCAGGACGAATTATTAACGCCGTAATGTTTGCCATACCCACACTCTGGTCTCCCGTGCGCTTCACTTTTGCTCTCTTTCGCTCACTCTTTTTCATTTGTTTGTTTTGCACTTGTTTTCTTTCTTCAGTCATTTGACAGTCTTTACTGCTGGCTTGTCGTTTTTTTTGCTGCTTTCCGCCCTTTTGTCGCTTCGTTTTATTTCGTTAACACCAACCCGCTGGTGGGGGGGGAGAGATAAAGGAAATTCGATTTTCATTAACGTTCGTGCGCTGCGTTCGTTTTTCTGTTTCACGTTGTGGTGGCAGTCGAATCCATACCCAAGAGTCAAGCGCAGCGATATTTCGTGTTCGTTGCGCTCGTTTGCAGGTGATAATTACACCAATTATCCGCTGTCGTGGGTATTTTTCCAAAGTTTCGACTCAGGTGCAGACGATGGGTGCCGGTAGTAATTCACACCTTGTTCAGGGGGTGGTTGTACGTTTTGGGGTGTGATTTGTTGCGATTGTTGCCATTTGCCAAAATTTTATGTCTGGACGCAATGGTTAATCATGCATCATCGATTTCATATCCCGTGAGGAATAAAATGAACGGTAAACTAAAAGTTGTATTATGGCCTTGAAGATCACATAAATAAGCCATAACTTAACTTTGAGAATGTTAACATTAATGCAAAAAGGTTGTTAATGGTTCACACTTCACTTACGAGATGCAAGGAGATACTAATTTTATCACTGAGTTTATTGTAGTTATCTTGTGCTGATTCAAGTAGTTTTATTATTCACGCCATCTGTTGGAAATTAAGATAGGCTTCTTTTTGCGCGATTCGGTAAATTTTAGTTTGTTTTAAATTTTTCCAATTAGCTACCAAGTTTATGTGTAACTTTCAAAAAACATTCGTAATCTGTTAATTAATAAGACCCAAAGTTACTGTTGACTCGTTTTAAAAACTAACATCACCAAAAATGCGTGCGTAGGTAAAAACTCAATCCCTGCTAGAAAAGCACCACATCGCTGTAGTAAACATTGTTTGCTATCTCTTCGTCTGTAATGAAAGGTTTCGGGCTGAGTGCCGTAAAGTTTGCCACTGTCAAGCAAGCCCCGTACTTGCGTCGACACCAGGGTATGTGGAGGGAAGGTTTTTGTTTGCCTGCTAGTATTACCCCGACACAAGAACATCTATCCGGCCGTACAAATGGAGGCTTGGCGTGAAGTTAATTTGATTCGATTTCGGCCACGGTTTTGGTGATAGCGAAAAGTTTGCTGAACTGTGGTGGAACACCCCACGGCAAAAACGCTACTGCCGAAAGTTACAGCGAACTAAACTTATGGTGCTGATTGGGCGCGCGAGTAGCGGACGGGTCTGGTTAATTCCATGAATAAATAATCCTTACTCCTAATTCCGTCAACTTTCGTCCGGCGGGTGTGAGCTGGATTAGGATTAGGCGGGTAAAAACTGCTGTGTGCTATCACATTTCGCTTTTGCAGGGGTGTGAATTATATCGTACCGAGCGGGGATGTCATTCTTTGCCATCATCCGGCCGGGAAGGTTAGAATATCAGTGTTTAACTCTTCTGCCCAACGACGGGATACTTTCCCGGAGTGGTTGTTGCCTAACACGAGCTCCTATGGATCATATGGCAAAGTTGGTAGATTAATTTTTTAAATATTCATTTACGATCTCAACTCATCCGCTTCGCCTGCGAGTTGTTTCACTGTAAATTTACAGCCGAATGCAGGATAAATATTCGATGTGTGTTTCATAGTTTGCCTTCACTCCGCATGCCATCCAAACGGTGGCAGAACGCTTTAATAAACTAACAACATTTGATTAGATTGGATTTACGATACGCAAAATTGTCGTAAAAGGACCAGAGCGTAAGGATTGCCTGCGAAAGCTGCGAAAGGAAATCAAGAGTTCCAGCCGTGATTCCGGTGTCTGAAGGAGAAGCGTCCATTTATGAGCTAATCGCTACAAAAAGTTTCGCCGTCGAATGTCTGATCTGCTCCACAGGGCACCCATTTCCCAACATGGCCATTTTCCATTCGGAACGGAATCGATCGCGACCGACCGAATGGGACACCGTAGTGTGGGCTGCGAAATCGTTCGAAAATTGTGGCACATATATCGAATGAATAATTCATGCTCGTCTCATCTCGCTCCCTTCTATGGGGCGATAGACGATGCTGGAGCAATAACGATGGGCAATATAAATATGGTTCCCCATTACATACCATCGGTACGGGTACGCTATATGTACCTAGGACAATTTACACTCAACCTTTCGCACAATCAAAACCAGATATATGGTGTTGCGGAATGGCCAGCGAATGAACCATTTAAATTGGTCCATTTTCAATCCGCACATACCGCCCTCCGGTCCAATGGGAGAAATGGGCCCCGGCTCGGCTCTCGGTGTGGTAGTTTTGTTTTGCTGCCATTTTTATATTTATTTCGCGTTGCAGCACACCACACTCTAACGCCTCGGCACCGCTAGGGATGTCCTCAAGGTCGCCCAGATCCGATGGAACTGCAGTGGAACCGGGGGAAGCTGGTATGTCATAATAATAATTTGATCTTGGGTGCTTTTTGTGTGCAGTGAAAAGTGTAAGAAAAAAAGGAATCGTACCATTTCCAATGGATTTGTGCTCATGCTCATACTCGCTGCGGATTTTTCCCATCCAGTTCGGTTGCTGGCATGGTCAGATTTGTTGCTAGGACCGAACGGCAGGACCGCATTCCCATTTTTGTCCCATTTTTTTCCCTCACAATGCGCACCATTGATAGAATGTCGATCTCGGTTAACCTTCCAACCTGTAATGCAATGCCGCTCAATAGGATCTGGCGTGTGCTTCATCATCGTTTGCGGACGGAACTACACGTCAAAAAAGTGCTATAATATAAGCCATAAAAAATTCATGCAATGAAATGTCGAACACGAAAAGTTTTCCCACGGAAAAGAGCGCATGACGATGGGCGAAATGGGCGAACTGCCTCCGAACAGTGTGTAGCAGCAACGTGCGATATGTGTGCTGGGGAGGGAAAAATATAATCGGGCAATGTTTTTGTTACGCAATAAGAAAATCAATTTACAGTTCCTGCTGGCTGTGGAAAACAGTGAGCTTCATTACGTTGTTAAGATGGTGTTCTACATGCAAAACTATGGTAGTATGGTTTTCAAGTTGAAATAATCATTAGATTTACACATGGCGCCATCTATTGCATAATACTGTGAATTAACTCTCTCTCTCTCTCTCTCTAAGATCACTAATCACTTAACCTGCTGAAACTCAGTAATGTTTCCATTCCAAGGCATTGCTGTTGATGCGCGAGACCAAAACTAACAGAATAGATCGGACAGGATTGTCCAGTTCTCATGAGGTGAACAGCTTATCGGAACCTAACGAGTTTAAGTGTGCTATAAAAGAGGTTAAGTATCAATAATAAAGATCCTTATCGATGTAGCAGCTAATTCAACTTTCTCCCAAAATCGTATAAAGAACCCTGCAAATTTGCCCCATTTTCGAAAAGAACGAGTGTATTGGTACTATGAAATATGTACTAAAATCTATATATGTAGTTTTGAAGGTAAATTGAGCTATGACCTGTTGGAATAATGTGATCATTCACTCGTTTATCAACAATTTGAGGTTTTTTTTGTTTTGGTTGGATTCTTCAGGATCTATTAGTAGTTGCGCTATAGATTTACCATATTAATGCCATAATTATTCAAAGAACTCTTATGTCTATTAGTAAATGAGCTTCGAATTCCAAACATATGCTTGCAGAGTGCTTGCACCAACGAGTAACCGATGTAGCCTTCTTTACGTAGGACAATTTTAATTTGGACAATTTGGTCTTGGACTTCTCAATAAAAAATGAATGAAGCAGCTCATAATGATATTCCACCAAATGAAAGTTTAAAATTAAAAAGAACGTCTCTGACCATTTTAGTGGGGGGTTTTTATTTAAATGTTCCCATTAAACATAGCCCCATCCTACAGACGTACGTAGAAATTATATAAATTTGACCATAACACAACAGTGTCTGGAGATAACTAATGTTCTTTGACAGCAAAAAAGAAAAAAACTGAGCCATTCAGGGCCTTCACCGTACGCCAGGAGACCATTCCATCTTAAAACACACACAAAAGCCAACCGTTTGTAGTAACAATTCAATGAACGTTCAGAAGCAAGAAAACTCATTATGATGAGCTTCCAGAGGTTCTTTTTTTTTGTATGTGCGCACTACACTTCTGTTCTGTTATGTTCAACAGGAACTTCAGGGTGGACCTTCTGCATCTCTTAGTCGATTGTGACAATATTTTCTCCCCTTGCCAGCGTTTCCCCGTTCCCATGAACCATGGCGCTGCTGTGTGTTTTGTATTCGCAATATTCCACTAGGTCCGCTAGGTGTCTCCTGGGGTTGAGAGTCGTTTTCTTTCTAACTGTTGTCTGCTCCAATACCTGGTTCTATTTCTGGCAGGCATCGCTCACCCGGCAGCACCAGACGCTTTGTCTCCGAGGATGTAGGAAGACACCGTTTGTCGTTTTTTTACCCCGGGTGGGACGACACAGCCAAGATCGTATCGTATCGCTGACGAGAACGGAGAAAAAAACGAGCATTAGAAGAAAAATATCATCATCGAGGCTGTACAAGCATCTTCATCGTCATGTGCTATTAGCTTAAAAAGTTGTCTCTTTTCTTTCGCCCAGACGATCGTCCGGAAGCACGAACCGACGCGAAGATGATGCTGAACCAGTGGCAAGCGGGGCAAACTTCGGTCACTTCTGGAATCGATCGAGCACATAAAACCCTCCCTTTTCCCCCCCTGTCTACTCCCCATTTTCATAGGGCAGAATGGGAAGACAAAACCTAGCTTGCATGTACTCATCAACGAAGGACGGTCCCCATGTACACAAGGGAGAGACATATGGACGAAATCGGCCGGCTTAAATTGGAAAATTGTGGAAAATCTAGTTCGGACCGCCGGGGGGTGGGCACACCGGAGCACTGCCAGCTGGTAAACGGTGTGACACAAACCACTGTCCCGCGTTCCTCACTGTTCGTGCGCTTTATTTGCCCCTTCAATCAACGTGTATTGGATGCAAACATTAAACATACGGCGTACATGCATGCCCACACACACAGAGACTATAAAAAAGTTATTAAATTAGTGCTGCTTTCTGGCACGGTGCCTTCTGGAGCACAATATGCTTTTGGGTCGCCGGTGTCGGTGGGACGAGATTGAAAAGCTGGCGGGTGAACACATTTGCATGTCGGAAGCGAGCGTAACATTAACCAATACTGCGACATACTCGCTAAAAGGGGGGCTCCGTTTAACGCGGTGCAGATGGGTGCATATTGTCCGACAACAACGGCTCACAAACACATGCTGACCGTGGGGAGACATCCTTTGCAGTGTCCTGGTAAACGGTACACCGGTGGATGTTTGTGTAGATTTAGACGCTTTGACTGGCCGTTAGGGGTAAGGTAACATGAACCAAAAACCAAAACAAGCTCCACCTCACCGTACACCGATACGGTGGCAGGAATTTTCAATTTTCATGCGTCGACTATTCGGCGAGTTTGTGGTAACCTAAAGGCAAACAAAAATTTTCCAGATTTGTGACACCGATCGATCGGAAGAAGGCTCTGTGTTGAGCGTTTTTTGTTGAGAAAATCATTAGCTGACCAACCAATTTTTGGAACTGGATATTCCGCTACCTTGTACAGGTTTTGGTTAGCCTAGCCGGATGTGTTGGAAGCGTTTTCTTCCCGGAACAATGTTAATCCACACCAGATTCCTTATTGGGGAAGGTTATGGTGGTGGCATTGGTGGTGAGTAACAGCAAAACGAAACGATAGATTTATCATCAATCCAGCAGCTCCCGGTCCGGATCGATCCCCGGGAATTTTCACCCACCAGTCGGGAGTGTGTGTTTTTTGTGTGGTTCTTGAAGTTCGGTCCAATTTCGACTCCATCACCGGCAGAGACTTGCGTTGGACGGGTGGCATCTTTTGCTGCAGATGACGTTCCGGTTGCCGCTACGATGCATCCTTGGGCCTATGACCTAGTTTTTCTCTTCATCAGCAGCCAATTGTTGTTTGCTGTTGGGCCGGGTTCGAGCAAACTCTCCATAAACCGTACCTACCGCATTTCTGATGCGCCGGAATCGTACCGGAAGTTGTCACTGCCATACCGGTTTGGGTAGCGTCTGGTGCACTACCGTGTCTCCCGTATCCGGATGCCACTGTTAAACGCAATTAGTGTGGCATTTTTGGTGGCTCGATACAATAAATAATGCGCTCACCGGGAGGGCATAGGGAGGGACGAAGTTTTAAAGGACCTGAGGTTCTGCTCGTGGCTGAAATGTGTTACGGCCACAGCCTGTCAAACACACGTGATGATTAGCTGTCGGTTTTGGAGGGATAAAACGGTACGCATCCCAGAGTTTCTTTAGCAGGCATTCTCCCGCTTCGAAGTGGCAGCATGGATGATGATACAACATCAGCCCAAGTGACGTGAGATGAGTAGACATTCACTCTCGAAACGATCTGTCCCGGTTGAGCTGGTAATGCAATTAGTTCGACACGTGCCTGTTTTGGCCCAAACAAGTAGAGCTACTTAATGAGCTTGCTAATTTTGCTCCTGAAACATCAAACGGAACGTATAAATTGCACTCGTTGGAATAATATTTTATTTTAGCTTTGCATTTGGATGAGGTGTTGGCATTTTTTTCATCACTTGCTTAGTCAACCAATGAGCAATCCACTAGTTTTGACGTGCTTGTAGTTATAAATCCTTGTCATAGGGGTGCCTGTCCATAGCTGAACCCTCCACGCAATTCCGTTTGATAAGGTCTAAGAAAATTGAAGGTACATCATATTTTGTAGCGTCTTTAGTAGCATTTCTGTACCATATAATTATATTCAAAGTTTTGTATGTGTTCGCAATTCGTGCTCAAGTTCATACACAACCGTTGGCAGCAATGTCCAGTTTTGGAAATTTAAATTGCTGCTACTTTATTTGTTCCAAAAAGTGTATGATCACACATACAACTTGTCGTTCATGTGTACTTACGCACAGAACCATTTAGTTTGCTATATTATGTGCCATAATTGTGATACTTATTGCTCACAATGCTATAAACAAAATAGACAAATGCCGTAACATGTGGGTCTTTCATCTCTGCTCCATTGATCATACGACATGAAAGTTTCGCAGTGATTTTTTAGATAATTTTAAGTTAAACTTTATGATACTTGAAAGATTAAATAAATAGTAAAAATACAACAATACCATATTATTGATTATTTTTGTAACAACAATTCTTCCAATCGATGCTATCTTTCGACCTACATCATCCTTGAGGTTTTTTTTTGTTGCCACCAACCACCAGAACTAGAAGAAAAACTATTTCTTCCTTAATGAAACGGAACGAAAATCAAACTACGCTATCATTAGCATATGAAGAAGAGGGCTGGGAGGTACTACTTGCGCCCTAGAAGTAGTCTTTGGCGTTGAAAGCTTTCCATCAGCCACGCCATGTTGGAAATGGTGTGGTATTTTACCTTCTTGAAGATGCTTCCGCCCGTGATGTGTATCCTGCGGGAGTATATTTATTTTGTTTTATGTTGTTACTTTCCACGCTCAAGTAAGTGAGTGATCCATTCAATGCGATTTCAGTAGAGAGGATAAAAGGGAATTCTCTTTCGCTGCCGTAGTGAACACATGCGAATGCCGGAATGCGGGTGTGTGGTGCAATCCTTGGCTCAAAGTCATCCGGAGACCATTGTTGTGATTTGTTTTTGCCTCCGAACTGTACCCATCTCTTGCCATTTCTCCCCCAACGAACACATCCTTTGCCTTCTCCTTCCATCCCGGGTTTCTGTGTTTTTCCTCAGTTTTCTTTTCCCAGCCCACCCGAAAGAACAAAAACAAAAAAAAACAATTAAGAAAAAACTGTAGTCGTTAGTCACGGTGTTTTGTTGTTGCCGTTTGCAAATTGTTGCCATGTTGCTGCCGTTGTTGCCGTTTCTTGTTACACTTGTTGTTCACTGTTGCTGTTACTGTTGTTGTGTTCTTTTCTGTTTTGTTTTTGTTTTTTTTTACTATTGTGTTTTCTTTTTTTTCTTCCATTTTTTTCTCTCAAAATCCCGCTCTCGACGGTGCGAACACCTACCCACCGTTGTTTCCATACAATAAAAACAAAAACACAATACCCCCTCACGCGGTACTCGGTGTGTGTGTTTGTGTGTATGTATATATATCTTGATCTATTGTGTGTTACATGCATTTGATTCCTTTCTCTTGCGCACTGCAGCAATAGAGCAATAGAGAGTGCGCGTGTGCCTCTTACGCATATACAGCGCGCGTGTGCAGCTAAGCTACTAAGAACGCGGTACGGCATACCGCCAAAAGCAAATTGACAACGAGAATTGTGACCTAGCAGCAGACGGTGCAACATTGCCGGCACGGGTAGTACTCGAAGCAAAAGCATTACAACGACGATTAGAGCGCACAAGCACCGAATCGGAACACACACCCACAACACGGACGTGAAAGCGCCCCCCCAAAAAAGGAGTCGAGCGGGAAGCTGCATTAAAGGACGAGAATCGATACGCAGCGCACTCTTGGCGACGCTGCTGAAGGTGAATTGTACTGTTATTGTTGTTGTAGGATCCACCTTCCACCAAAGAAAGAAACAAAACAAGTAATGCTAAAACACGACGAAGCCTTTTGAGAAGCACGCGGAACGGACAAAATTGTTTCAAAACAATCAGAGAAACAGCTGCTTAAAGGAGAGAACACGAAAGACTCGCTGACATAAAAAAGGCAACAACAACAAAAGAAAAAAAGAAAGGAAACTTCCCGTGTCGTCGCGCGTAGTTGTGTCTTGTAGCGGAGTGACTATTGTTGCTTTTTTGTTTGCTAAATGAATCAAAACCTGTGGCCACTGTAAAACCATCGAAGCCATCGAAAACCGGCGGTCCGTGTGTAGGAGGTGTTGCATTGCTAAAGACACAAAGCACAAGAGGATAAAACACACCGCCCCACGCAAGTACGGTAGCAGTGGAAGACCCTCGGAGCATCTTAACTGCGGCTGCGGAGAATAAAAGCCCCAAGTCCTCGTGTGTACAGCTCACCGTATCGTCGAGTAGTAAAAAGCTTTTTACTCCACACGCACGCTTTTACCTCCTTCGGTGGTAACAAATAATTAAGCCCACGGGGGGAATAAAGAACCACTGGGCGCGGTGTGGTCCACCTACAAATCACACGAAACAGAATCAAATACAGGCATAAAAACACACTCACACCCAAATATATACATATATATATATATATATATACGACAAGCCCCGCCACCTGTACGTCGTCAGGGTTATTTTAGTTCGGCCGACACCGGTGCCGGTCTTTCTTCAGCAAAGGTAAAATCTTCCCCCCCCCGGCCTCACGACGGATCCGTATCCGGCAGCACTGCACAAAATGTCCATACCGACCCCGGCTGGACAGCTCGATGGGGCCCTGGCGGCCCCAAAGTACGGGACGCTCATACCGAACCGGGTCTTTGTCGGCGGTATCAGGTAAGTGCTGTTACACCACCATGTATCTTGTGCGTGTGCGCGCGTGTGTGTGTGTGTGTGTTTGTTACACTGAAGTGTTTCTTTTCCGGTTCCGTTAAACTTTACTCATGTTCTCGTTTTGCGTTCCGTTTTGCGTTCTCTCGTTACAACTGTTTCCTTTCTTTGCCGGCATATACGCAATGTGCGCATTCGTTTCATTTGTACATTACGAGTTCTTTACTTTGCCAAAGTATTCCTTTTGAAGTTTCTTCTTCAGTGTAAATGAGAGCATATTACGTACAACGATTTTGTATTCTAAATTAAAGACCCCGCATTGGTCGTAAATAGATTCCAACTACAATAGAACCATGTGAACAGATTTTACTCAGCATTTTAATCAGGATCTTAGTCAGGAGAATGGACACGAAATGTGTGGAAAATTCCATTTTCATCCCAATCCGACGCGAATTGGTCGATAAAGAATGAGTTAACTTTACTGGTCGAATTGGTCGATAAAGAATGAGTTAACTTGCATCCATGTTGGCAAACGAACCCAAACATGGGCTGATGAGCAGAATTGAATGACAAAAAAAAATAGCATACAACAGGTGTGCCCCACCGAATATATGGCGAGATGTGCGAGTACCTAACCGAATACGCTATGCTTTGTGTTTTTCTTCCGATTATTGCAATCCCTTCCGCCGGTCACACCCACCCGCCGGCAGTGGTGACACGACCGAGGCTGAGCTGTGCCGTCTATTTTCATCGTACGGTAACGTCAAGTCGACGAAAATCATCGTGGACCGGGCCGGCGTCAGCAAAGGGTACGGTTTCGTCACGTTCGAAACGGAACACGAGGCACAGAAGCTGCAGAATGATGTAAGTGTCTGTTCACCACACCCAGTGGCCCGCAGCCGGAACCGCCGGAGCCTTTCCGCGTTGCCGTATCTTTACCGTTGATGTTTAACAATTTACGTTACGATTTTAATGCAGTGTGATTGCATTGTCCTGAGGGATCGCAAACTGAACATTGCGCCGGCAATCAAGAAGCAGACCCTGTGCGCCACGAACGGTGCGGTGTACTATGCGGCGACCCCGCCAACGCCGGCCATCAACAATATTCCAATCGAGCAGTTTGCCACAGTCTACCCGCCAGGTGTGCCAACCATGTATCCTCCCACGTTGCCGTATCAGCCGTTCTACCAGTACTACAGTGTGCCAATGGTGAGTGTTCGAACCTAGCGTGATCGTCTTCCTTTTTTTTTCTTACGGGAATGACAAGTAAGGATCACACGAATGTAGCGATCCGGCTTTATAAACACGGTGGGTGAAAATGTCAGTCGGTCTATATTATGTTTGTTTTTCTTTCTCCCCATTTGGTTCCCAATGCTTTTCCCCCACAGAACGTTCCCACCATCTGGCCTCAGAACTATCAAGGTGAGTAGAGTGGAGCGGTTACAACTGCATGGCCCTTCAGTTTGTAAAAAAGTAGTAGATCGTCCAGTAATATTCAATAAGAGAAATCGCCAGGCAATCAGTTATTCTAAAACCTGTAAAAGGTAACCATAATGGTTTGTTCTGTTTTGAGCAGCTCACAACAAATAACTTCTTATTGGTCCCACCAAATTCAATGTGAATTATGGCACCATGTCCTAATGATCGTAATAGATCATTATTTTTATGGCAAGTCATACACCCAAACTACAGATATTAATTTTTGAACCGATTTGAAATGATTATAATGCTGCTTTTTGCCATAACTGATCCACTTCTTTTTTATAGCAACATGCCATAAATTACGAATAAGGGGTTGTTTTTTTCTTTTCTAAAGCCGATCTCTTCTTTCTACTACTTTATTATTGAAGGGTGAATGCATCTACTGCTTAACCTTAATCCTAGCCTTAACAACTGTCTTATCCAACACTGTGCACGTATACAATCTGAATACCCGTTCTGTATCCGCAGGAATCTACCCTTGTTAAGCGGCAGCTGTGCAGTACGTGGACGTTGAAGCGTAGTGTAAAAACAACAACAAAAAGATAAGACTATAAGCGACTGTTTGAACGATGAAAATCTTCATGCTATCTAAGCGGGAATACCGGCGTCGACGAGGAGCGGCCCAGATCAAGAACAAAACAAATCTTATTTATTATCATGAGTAATATTTATACACAAACAACCCCGGTGAGGTGGAAGCGCAAACCAGAATGGAGCAGAATAGTGAAAATGAAGCAAACAAACAACTACAATCTATATGTAAAAAAGAGTCATTAGAAACGGGCAGACGTAATAAAACCTTAGGATGTAAAACCGTAAGGCGAGCAGTAGGACACGCGGGCATCGTGATTGTGATCGGAGGAAAGCACTACAGTAAATTAGTGCATCGGGAAAGTTTTTTTTTTCTTTTTAAGCGCAATCGGATATGCAAACGACAGCTTCCTAAATGCGTTAGCAAGCATTAATTTATTGTGGTTTTGTTGCTGTACTTAACGTATGGTTTAGGATGTAGGGTTTTTGAAGTAAAAATACTGACAGCAGCGACCTGTCGCAGTATTGTTGTACAGTAGTACGAAACACGAAGTGCTATCAAGCGGCCAGAAGAGATGGAAACAAACAGGTAACCTTTCTGCCCGCTGAGCGTTGTCGTAGGAGCGTTAAGCTATCAGTTGCACTCGGAGCAATAAACACGTCGTTCTGTGCGGTATTCCCTGGGCAGGCCGGAGCAATGTCACATGGCACATCTCATCAAATACATCGCATCACACAACCGACATCAATACCCACAACCCTCCGGAAGGAAGTAAAAGTCGATGTTGTCTTTTGTACAACTCGTGCGGGCGCGACACATCTTGTTTGCACAGTTAACAGCACCACCAGCTCCACGTCACCAAAGACGATGTTAATGATGAAAGCGGATGATGATGTGTGGAAAAGTTTCGATGTCAATTCCCTTTCCAGCGTATGCATCCATCACGGATCGGGACGGGAAAGGTGCAGGCGAAAGATAATGTAGAGCACTGTAATGACTCGTCGATGGGAGCTTTTGTGACTGCCCAAGGGAACGGGAAAAGGTCGGATGTCGATGCGCTGTCTCATTATGCGTTAATATCGTCAGGCACGTACACTTGCACGTACACACGTGAGGCACAAGGTAGTACGGTGGAATAGAGGCTGTGAAGGGTGGTTTCTCGGGCAGGATAATAGCACCGCCAACCGTGAGTAAGCGAAATGCAATGGATGTTGAACATCTATCCCCGTGCATCATACAATAACAACCGTATTAGGGAAAGAGAACAGCGAGCGAAAAAGATCTACGAAAAAAAAATACAGCATGTGCGATTCCATTTACATCAAAAACTCACCGAGCATTTAGAACCATCCGGGCCAACGGGTTTTTGTGGGGGCGGAATGGAGATACAGCAGAGCCAGCATACTCCATCTCGATACGAGCCGCACATCAACGGATCGAAGTAATTCAAACCGCCAAAAAGCAGAAAAGAAAATGCGAACAATAGAAAAAGTGTACGGAATTAACATAGAAACACACATTTTCCACTCACAAATACTAGCACACAAAAGAAAAGGCACAATAATAATAGCCAAGGATAATGCCAAACCAAGAGCGCAAGGACAAAGAAGGGCTACGAAACGATACCAACGTGCGGAAGCACATTGTTTTGTTGCAGAACGGTACACTGCTGTATCCACTGCTATAGGGGATAGGTAGGCCCACGAAGGGACACGCAAACAAAACAATACGAACGGAACGAGATCTTACAGAGGCAAAAAAAGAAGGAAACCAACAAGGAAAAACTGTGTAAGTTAAAGCGCGCATCGAAATAAATTCTACCGGGCCAAGAGAGCGATAGGCAACAGAAAGATGGCAATCCTTTTGCATTTTCCGGACGACGGGTAGCAACAACACACAAAAAGCATACGGCCGGGAGAACATCGTTACTAAACCGGTAACTTGAGTCCTTCTTAAACTAGCGAATATTTTCGCAGCGCAAAAACGTCAGCAAGTGGGTGAAAGGTGAGAACAGAAGCGTGCTTTACACTGTGCAAGCCCGATGGATGTTCATTTTTGGGTGTATTGTTTTCGTTGTCGTGTATTTACACTCCTGTTGGGTATTCGAGGTGATATGACGGCAAACAAGTTCCGGACGCAAGGCGCTTGATATGAAACGCTTCCTGTGTGTGTATGTGTGCGTTGAAAGGAAGTTAGTTCATGCACAAAATCGATTGCGCTTTATGGGCGACACTAAACGTTTTGCGTAAGATAAGGGATGCGCGCTCGCGGAAACATGATTCTAAACCGTAGTCGA
This sequence comes from Anopheles marshallii, assembly GCF_943734725.1. NCBI lineage: Eukaryota > Metazoa > Arthropoda > Insecta > Diptera > Culicidae > Anopheles > Anopheles marshallii. The sequence continues at coordinate 66,256,496 of NC_071327.1, forward strand.
ATGGCAAAAGATCCATAAATTAAAAAAAAAACAGTCAATACTTAGCAGCAGCCACGGATGCGATTCATTGATCCTTACACCTAAGGCGATAATAAAATTTACATGAGTGAGAGTAGAATGCGTGTAATGCTAATATTTGCTTTAGCTCTTTCCGATTTTACGCGCGCGCGCCCACACAGTGGATGATTGTGATATTGTGGTGTGAATGTGCGATAGGAGAGCAAACATATTTAACCGTTTTACTCCCGTTTCGCGCCGTTTTCGTCCCGCTTGTACGCAAAGTGGACATCTCTTTTTAGTGGACGTAGAACAGCAACACAAGCAATAGATACATCAGTTGATCAGGTTTTATTCGTCATCCGTATTAGCTCCTCTCTGGTGGATGGTAAAGCAGCGAATTACGTGCAACTAAGAATGTGCAAAAAAAAACCCCGAACAAATAATACAAACCGCACAGGTAGCAAAACTGTTAAAACGGCAGATTAAAGCACAATGCATTATCAACTATAGAAAGCTAATTTTAAAACAACTATCTCAAATTCAGCAATTCCACTCAAGTGTACCGTCGGTACACACGTACACGGAAACGCAAAGCAAAACCAATTTCACACGAGCTAATACTAATGGAGCACACCTTAAAGGGACAACTTACACGTAGAGAGCTAGCATCCAACAAACAGCTTAGTATAGTGCAGACGCCAACCCAACCACTAACCGAGCTACATTATGTAGAGCCCGATGATAAGCGTTAGACGGATAGAACATTGCATTTTAAAAAAATGCTATTTTGATTCAAGAGCAAAACCCATTTCCTTGGGCGCTACAGCGTGTAGACGCCCGTTTGGTGTTTGGCACAGAATGTAAAGTATGTTTCAATCACAAATTCGTGCCGCAAACCGATTAGCGTGATGATCCATCAAGCCGTGTACGGCTTCATTCTTCGAACAACGAGTAGTTTATGTGGCGCCTCCATCTACGTGTAACATGCAATGTACCGTGTGAGAGATTTTTGTTTGGGAAGCTGTTACAACAGAATGGTCCTGATTGATGAGGCGTGTTACAGTCGAAGTTGAAGTTTTTTTTCCTCTTCTTTCTTGTTGAAAATGTTCTTGCACACTAAGGCCGTTTGATATCGCGTGTTGCCTGGGTTGTGCTGATGTGTAAGGTGGACGTAACGTTAGTACACGATGCTAGTGGCACAGTTACTTACCGGTGTGGTACCTGATGCTTTGTAGTTGGTTTAAGTTTCAGTACTGGATCTCTTAGATATGGAAACGCCATCTTGCCTGCGCGATGCTTAAAATCCGTACTCGTTCCGCCTCCCCAACTCTAGCGCGATCGCCATAGCAATAGTACTTTTCGCCAGAGTTAGCCGTGGGTGCGAATGGAAACGGGTGGCAGTTCCATCACCATCGGCACGTTAAACACTCCCGTTCGGTTTTTTTGGTGGCCGCAAAGTATGAGTTGAAGCTTTTTTCGGTGTCGACTTTACAGTAGTGGGGTGCTCCGTGATCCGTGGATTCGTAGGGCGAAGGCTGTTTGCACGATGCAAGAGCTTAAGCAGCTGTGGTAGTATGGAAACGATGGCAATATGCTGCCCCGCTGCTAGCGGGCGGCAGTGAACCGTAGACATATTTAAATAAGACAAATAACACTCATGAAAGCAATTAACCGCATATAGCTTGCGAAGAAAAAAAAAACGTAGGACGTACTTGGGTGAAGACTTCGTTAAGGTGTACGAACCGCGATAGCAGAAGAAAAGAAAGGCGCCGGCGCAACTGTGATGCCAATGCGTGTTTGTGTAATGATTCTTGCTGCCATGCCATGCTGATAATCAGGTTTCATCAGTTTAAGCCCCCAACCTTCCCCCGTTTAGTTTCGTTAGTCACTTTGTTATCTACTGCTTACGGATATATCCTTCGTTGATTAATCATTACGTGTATTGGAATATTTGTTAACACGTTTGTCCCAAAGACAATGTTAAAAGCGTACATCGCGTTGATTGCGAAAGTTATTGCGGCCAGGACAAATCGTTATCTGTTTTGAAACTGTTCACCTTAGCTGCCGTAGTGAGTGAGTAGTGAGACGCGTTACGATTTTTGCCCTGTTTTCTTTTCACTTTTATCTCATTTCATCTGTCAGAAGCCATTACAAGAAAAACAAAAACCCATTTGCTTTGTGTTTGTCGAGGTATCAAGCATTTTAATTTCACGCTTTAAAAAAATGTGCTTGAGTGTGAGCAGCGAAACATTGCGGATTGGAAAAGAAAAATGTTTTAGAAAAAAAACGTCAACAAAATGGACAATTTTTGCCGCGTGTAAATCAACTAGAATGCGATAACGAGACTGCGTCAAACGTGGTCAAACAGCATGAAAGACAATGGAACGCCTCGGCATGGTGGGTGGGCGTGTTGGTAGTGTTAGTGAAAACACAACTGTTGCAAGTTATGCGGCAAGAACGCAAATAACTCTTTATTATTTTAAGAGCAAACCTAAACGGGAGATAAACATAAGCTAAGTTGCGTAAGTGATTGGGAAAGCAGTGAAAACCAATACCCTATAAACTAGTGAATAAAATATCGTAGCAAAACATAACAACACAAAGTAAACGGAACGACGTAGACGTAGAAATGGAAGGTCAAACACAACAAGCAAACCAATGCGAGGGTGTGCAATGAAAAGCAAATTAAAAGGAAAACAAAAACACATAAATCAATTCTAACAATCTTGTAAATGCGTAAAACAAAAAACGGGGAGGAATGTTTTATCTTTTTTTATTGTTTTTCCCCCCCCCCCCCCCCTGGATGATCGATATGGATCAATTCCACACCCAGTTGATCGAAAGAGAGATGGTCAGTGCTCTAACAACATGGCGTCTAATCTTCAAATAGTAGAAAACCGAAAAAGGGGTTTTGATGAGTACGCGATTGTGAGGAATTATTAGTCGTACATCGTTACACATCACCCGAATAACATCGAAAACACAAACCAGTAGTCATCAAAATGTAGCCAACAACACCGTAGAGAGAACCGTATACACGTTCGTCATGTGATGCGCAGAGAGAGGACAGTGTCTGGTTGAAGTAGCATTATTCGGCCGGAAAGCAACACGAACCGTCAAACGCGCCATCATGCAACAGAAGCCATTCCCCGCCTGATGCAAAAACACACAAACACCTTACCGTAAGTGTTTTAACATAAATGTGATTCGCGTGAGAATTCAAATTGGAGCGCAAATTTGAAGTGTTATCGCGTGATATCGGATACATCACACAGCTGAATGAGAATGCAACATTTTCCACACCCCCATCTGCACATCGACACATACGCGAAAGATTACAAGAAAAACCACCCACATACATGCACGCACTGCGGTACCGTTAAGAAAATATATATCAAAGGTTTCAAAACATGCGAAAAAAAAAGCAAGAAATGTTTTGATATGAAATTTATTGTTATTGTTGAACCAGAACAGGCCAGGGTGTGTGTGTGTGTGTGCGTGTGTCTGCGCGAGGTGAAGTTGACGATGCTGTAAATCACCCGCTGAAACAAAATTTACCCCAAAGCGAGTCCAAACTGCGACAGGTTGAATGGGGAGAGGGGGGAAGGGCAAACACACACAAGACACAAGTGCAAGATAGGACAGTAAAGATCCGGAACGTAAGGCTTGTCCTTGTCTTTTTTTTTAAATTGTTGAACCAAGATCGCTCAATAGAAGAAAGTGGACAAGAAAGTGGCCTCATCACATCACTGACTGATGGCGCAAAAGCAAATCCACACACTCTTGGAGGTTGTTGATTAGTGAATTGTTAAGCGGCATGCAGGTTCGTGTGTTATAATTTCCATGTTTTACGTACCAGAGTGGCAGGCACTCAAAAACAACCAGATTGGTGGGGAAACTATTTTTGACGCAAATCCGACGAACAAACAATGCTAAACGATTGGAAAATCCAAAAGTAATCTTTGTGATATATTTGCCAAAACCAAGAAACGGAGCAAGAAAACAGCCAGAAACAATTGATTAGGTAGAGGCTGTCCGAACGCAAACGAGATTAGTTTTGTGAAAGACTCCTTTTGCCGAGCGTGCAAACTGTTTGTCAACTCTTGAGAATGGAATTTTTCCTGCTGTTTTGCTGTTTTGGTTTTCTTTTTTGAGCGAAAAAATGAACAAAAATCAAACTCTTTCTCGTGTTATCTTTACACCCCTGCTAGGGACAGATTGGCGAATCAGATGGCTTCCATTAGGCGGTAATTCTTTTTTACCGTGTTAGGAACGTGTTTTTTTTTCTGTTCATGATAATCATCGCACCATCTCACGCGTGAAGTAGAAGGATAAGCGTTAATGCTATCCTGCAACAATGATGAAACTATCATTCATTCACTACATAACTGTGCCGTTCATGTTCAAATTTGTAGAAAAGAAAGCGTCTGGAAATTTTGTTTCAATGCTTCATTTCCATACGATAATTGTACTTAAAAATAATTCGCTTCATTTGAATACAATGAATAATTCTGGTTCATCGTGCAACAACCATAATGAAGACATTTTGTTAAGCGGCATCCACACAGCAATAAAAACGGAACGCGCAATCAAAAGAATGTTGATTTTTTTTAGTTTGAATGTACGTTTATGAGGCGCATTATTTCATTGATTGGTTGAATAGGTCACATGACTGCGCTAACTGCTTACTTCTAACGCGAACGCTTCTTCTCTCTTTCTGCCATCGTATCGGTTGTAAAACGAAAAAAACAAACAAACAAACATCAGGAGAACTGTTGCGATAACTTCATCTCATTTCACTCAAATCAGTGGCGATAGGATCGGGAAACGAAAGTAAAAAAAAAAAAAAAACAAAACAAAATAAATGTAGATGAAGCATACAAAATCACCCATGCCCCGACATATGATCGATGTTGTGAGCCGAAGCTAAGGTCAACTCAATTGTCGTACAGCTAAATAGTAGTAAACTGGCGACAGCGAAGAGGGAGATTGAAGAAAAACGAAAGGAAATTTTAAAACGAATATATTATGTGCTCTATTACGAAAGTAAACGTGTAAGAAACCTAAGTAAACATACAAACCAACAAACAAACAAAAAAAAAATACACACACACATACATTAATAATATTATCTCTATTGAGATATCAAAATATATTATTTATTTAAAAAGAAAAAAAACAGAATGGCTAGCGGTATTAGCATGGAAGACAAAATAATAAAACAAAACAAAAAATCACGAGGTGAAAACCGACGATGGCAAGTGTGGCAGATTAACCTAACAAAAAAAGAACAACTTCTAGCCAGATGAAAACATGAAAAGAATGAACTAAAGTCTAATTTATTTATATAATATACTATATACAGATAAACGTAAGCAATAAAAACAAAAAGTAGACAACTGATAAGTCACTGAGCGGGAAGGTAAAACTGAAAAACGAAATTTAAATCATAAATAAGGGAAACGTATAGCGCAGAAAAAAACGTAAAATAAAAATGTAAACAAAACAGACAGAAAAAAAAACACAGAATAACGTGAAGATGCATTATAAAAGAATATTATAATCGACATATACCAACACTTATATATATTACATATATATATATACAAGCAGACGAATGTAGGATGTAAGGTACAGACAGGAAGAGAAAAAATAATGAAAGCACATTAATCCTCACATGAAGAAAACTCGTTCATGTCACGTCAATCCTCCAAAACCACACCACTACGGACAAAGACAGCGGTCGAATCATATACAAACACATATTTCACGTAATATGCACACTCCTAAACCGAAAACATAACTCCTAGATGGTTAGAAATGTAAGGACAAGAAAAAAAAACCAATGCATAAAATTCACTCAATATTACCCACACACACACACACACAAGGACACACAAACAAAAACAAACAGAAACACTTCATCTAAATACATGTGCTGGCTGGATGCCAATGGAAACGATGATATTTTTTAAAAATATTATACCTATATACATACCGAAATGACGACTAAAAGGCACAGACATAACTACAAACAGATCCGATAGGATGGGCAAACGAATTGGTTTGAATGAGAGAACGTGGAACGATTTTACCGTGCAGAAATCGTCGTGATCGAACGAGTGGGAGAGAAAACATGTTTGAGTAGCAGTAAAAATTGGAACGATAAAACGGCAAGTAGTAGGCTATGAAGTGGGTAATGCATAATTTAGGAAAATGAAATAATTTATACAATAAAAACCCGGTAGCAAAAAAAAAAAATCACGGGGAAACATTTGGAGTGAAATCTAAAGCAGTAGAAATCGAATTAAAGAAGAAGAAAAAAAAACAAACCGCGCATATATGATATATACACAATAATAGTATATGAGATAGAAGCAAAAAAAAGGAAAAGATAAGAGAACAACCCAACAGAGAAAACAGTAAACAAAAACCTGTAGATGGAGAAAGATAACTTGCAAAAACACACAAAACACAGACACTCTCTTGCAAAACATAAAAAAACACACACACATATAGTAATGTACTACGTGCGAACGTAAAAGGAAAAAGAAAAGAAAAAGAAAACCTAACGGATGAAATATATTCAAACTGTCGGTGATATTTTTAGATTATAGATAAATACGAAAGAAAGCATCTGTGTCTGTGCCGTCGGTGCGTGTAGCAGGAAGGTAAACCGTGAAACGAATAACATGTAATCATACTAAAGTAATTGATAGTAAGTAATAATTAAAAGCAGGCAAAGATAGGAGCAAACCGGAACGGAACGGATAAGGCCCCTACGCCTCCCACTAACACATATACACTAACATACACTGTCGCGGACACGAGGAAGGAAACGAGGCATATGAGAAGCGGGGAAAAAACGGGAATGGAACAAGGAAGGAAGGAAACAACTGCGAAAAACGCGCTAGGTACGTTTTTTGCACAGCAAGCTACCGATCCCGGGTGGTGAAGATGTTTTTTTGTTTTTTGTTGATCACTGTTTTCTCCTATTTTGTTTGAGAATTTTTGTTTTTCTTAGAAAGCAAATTATCTCCTTTTGTAGTGCAGTTTTAGGATAGTGGATTGTTTTTTTTTTGTAGTTGTCATTAATTTGTCTGATCGGGAAGCAAATGTTTCAGAACACAAACAGGGCAATACTGAGTGCGAAGTTCTCTCGACAATGTTTGTTTGTCTTTGCACTGGAAAAGCATAAATTTTACACTTCATCGTTTATTGTTGTTCTTTTTTTTTATTCGATCAAACTTCATTCTTTTACGATCTCTGGCGAATGTCGTAAAGCATTGTTCTCGTTTGTTTAGAAGAGTTAGAAAAAAAACATTTCTTTTACAATCAGGTACAGCCAAATTTTGCCTTTTCTTTCGTTTCTTATCACGAGAAAGAGAGTATCTCAGTAAATTATCAACCAATGGACAATAACGAAAGCAAAACAAAAAAAAAAGATAAAAATTGCATCGAAAAATGTTAGACAACTTTATTGGACTAGAAATTGGATAAACGATATAAAAAAAGAAGTAATTCGATACAGAATAGTTTTATTTTTTTAGTATATCGAACGTTTACGAAAGCGAATAGGTTTTACACCAGTAACATCGCATTCGTCTAGGAGTTTGGTACAAAGCTTCTAGGCGAATGCTACACTACTACAACACACTAAAACTACTACTACTACTACTACTACTAAAACTACTACAAGGCCCACACAATTATAAAACCATTTATACAAACACATATATGTATACAAACGCAGCAACACACTAGAGCAAAGACACAACACACTCGAAACAACGGCACAGAGAAAGATGAATTGTTAGAATGGGAGACGTTCTTTTGGGAGGGAGGGAGGTCATCTCACGGCGGTGTTTACATACAGATGGCTAGTGCCACGTGAAAGTTCTATGGTTTCCTATTGGGCTTTTTATGTTTCCAACTGGTGCACGCGGTAGTGCGACTGGATGCGCTGAATGCGTCAAAGTTTTAGCAAATATCCTTACACAGCAGGAGGCGCCATTCCGGCAGAGGGAACTTTGTTTTCGTTGCCAAATCGGTTCGGTGCTGCGAGCGGAACCCCGGAATGAACAGTGTGAATTGGTACAGATATGGCGCGAGAGATGTGTGTAGCGTTTAGTAGGAAATGTAATATTTTATGTAATGCCATGTGTAGGGAGAATTTGCGAAGGAAGGGAAGGCAGGGAGATGGCGCAGGCGTTTAGGGGTGGTTAGTAAAATTTTAAAACTCTTTATGGGGTGGTGTACGTATATTAGTAGCAAAATTTATGCGAAATAGTGCATCTGCAAGGGACGAGGGATGGCGCAAAAGAGCAAGGATATTATTAGTTAATAACTCACCTTCTGTTTCTGTTCGGCTCGTTTCTTCACCTCACGAGCTTAATGGCCGATAAGAGTACTAAACGATTCTGAAAGTGTGGAAGTTAAGACGATAAGAGAAAGAGAGAAAGAGAGAAAACACTTGAACAACGTCTAAAATTATCCACAGCTGAAAAATTTGTCTTCTTTTCTTTCATTTCACAACGCTTTATTTGGTCCAAAGTCCGAAATTACGTTTGTTACAATATGTTGTTTTGAACTCATCTTCAGGTATGGTTTTGTTTATGTTTTGTTGCGTCTCTTTAATCCGCTCTTTATTTGCTCCTATTTTTACATTCTGTTTTGTTTTCATTTTTCGTTTTAGACGTGAGAAGATGCAGCGAACACTACGTCACTCACCAAACAACACTAAGTCAATCGAAAAGCAATCCAAACTCCTCGTCCTCATTATCGATTATTGTAGCTGTATCTACGAACAAAGACAAGGGTTACGTCGCTAAAAAGGTATAAAAAAAAACACGCATGGAACCGATCGTGTGTTGTGCGTAGTGATCGAGATGAAACGATATGTTTCAAACCGTGTGTTCAACGTTTGGTGAAGAATTACTATTAATGATTAATAGTAGCAAGTAAAGCTGCCTCTCTAGGCATTTGGCTTCACCGGCAGATAACCTTCCCAGGAAGAAGCTAGAAAAGAAACACACACTCACACACACACAGACAATGCAATAAATAAAATGAATGAACCGAGCGCGAGCAGATGGCGTTACAGATAAACAAACGAATGAAAACCCGCGACTTTCGAAGCGTATAAAGCAAATGTAAAACACATTAAGGTACATATGGTTGTGTCAAAATATGAAAACTGTTTATAAAGCGGGGTGGGAAACATGATCCCGCTCCTCCGACCCGTGTGTAGAACGAACAAAACCAAAACACTACAGGCCGAATGTAGCTTATTATCTTAACATCGACGGAAGCACACACAGACACAAACACGAATAGGACACTGAAGCGCAGTGCCAGTTGAAAGGGAGAGCATTGTAAAACTTTGTGTGGCAGCTTTTCGCTTATGAGATCTTATTGCAGAAAGGAAAACAGTATCAGTACGATGGATCACAATCGAAGCGTACAATAGGTTTATCCTACATTTTTGTTTGAGACAAACATGTTACAGCAGTAACATTCGTTATTTGCAGAGGTATAAATTGAGCAAATTTGGACTTTTTTTTCTTCTATAAAACAATTTAAACTGTTCCTTATCTTGGTTTGTAACTGAATCGTAACCTTTCACTGCGCTACTGAAGCAATACGTTGACAACTACATCCAATGTGCTGTTTTACATCCATATACTTATATAAATATATATACACGAACAAAAAAACATACATTAAGATGATCAAGCCTTCCATACCTGTTGGCAGTGTAGTAAAAGAGAGAAAAAAAAACACGTCGAAATATTAAGAGGATTTAAATGGGAAAAGGAGTGATGAAAAAAAGAAATGGTAACCTTAATACAGCAAGGCAACTATAAAAGATATTATATATATAAAGGGTAATAACAACCCCGCAAGTGTAAGGCCATGGCCTTTTCTTCATTTTATTGTGTCTTCGTAGAGCGTATATTGTAGCCGAATACGGAGAAACTGCGAACAGAAGGACGGCGGTAGGGGAGGTTATGAGGATTATGAACATTATTATTGCTATTAAAATAACAAACCAGAAAAAAAGAATAATGTGATAGATTTAAAAAAATATATTATATATATATATGAAAACATATACATACCTACTGTACTGTATATTGCGTATAAGTAAATGAAAGTATGAAAAAAGGAAGAACTAAAAAAAGGAAAAAAATACAAACAAAATCGAAAACTGGTATATATACACAACAAACAAAACAAAACTATATATTAATACTGATAAAGAAAATACAAAACAAAACCACATACATACACACAAAGCGAGTACGTAGCGAGTAGAAAAGTGGGAACGAAGTGGGGCGGAAGAGAGCAAACATAAGAGTAAACTATGATATATGTCGATTCACGAACAATTTTACTTCTCTAGTTACGAACAGCGGGTGCGAACAGTAACAGAATAAACGAGTAATACACAGACTCAAGCCCAGTCAACTACATGCTCTTTATACCTACTATATACATAGATATATACACGCATAACTACACGTATAACAAAATAAAGCAAAAACAAAAAGGGTCAAATGAAAAAAAAACAAACAAACGTAACGTAGCGTCAAATGGTATTCTACACAATACTTAGATAAAGCATACCGAAACCCAAAGTGAGAACAATGTATCGGAAAGGTGTGGACAATGTGTGGTAGAAAAGGGACAAGCGTGAACATAATAGGATCACCATCACCGGCACAGGCAGATTATTGACATTTCAAGCAAATATTTCCAAAATCTCTCGATGTACTCTCCAAATAGCGCAAGCAACACAAAGGTAAAACCTTGTAAGAGATAAGCTAACATACAAAAAAACACATGAGATAAAAGACGAACAAACTGCTAACAGTGTGATACTGTGCTGCAGCTACTAATGTTACTCTGAATTGGTTTTGCTCATATTTACTGTGATGCAAAATTAAACCATTATTTTTGCTGCTTACTACGATTCTATCATTTTATTTAGTTATTTTTTTGCGAAAATGTAATTGATTACTTTTTTCTCAAATGCATATTCTGTTGCTTAGAAATTTTTTTTCAAAGTTCTTATCCAAACAGTAACAGAAGAAAAAGAATGAAGAAAGGACAAAAAAGATGAAATACAACCTACAAAATGTAACACAGACACTATCACAACAAAAGAAACGCAAAACAAACAAAAACATTAAAACGTACATTATATCAATTATTCAACAAAAAAAAAGCCAAAACAAGTAATACTAGACTTGAAAAGCGAACGGTGGCAATTATCGCTCCTGTAATAAAAACAATTGCTGCTTCCGGTGTGGTAAAGGATATTCACTGCACGCCGGAGGTAGCGATTTTAACGTGAGCAATTAAAGCAATGCAATTATTTCTAATTTGACCTCTCTTCTATCCTGGGCTGTCTGTTGTAGAGCCTGGCCGAAAAAAAGATATAGTGAACAAATGAAGACGAAAAAAAACAACAGGATCGCATAACAACACGAAACATCAACTATGGTATAGGGAAATACAAAAGTAGAAACAAACAAATATCAAGCTAAACCTAAAAGAGTAAAAACTGAAGATGCAATAAACATACACGAAAAAAAAAACGAAACAAAGAAAAGAATCAGTTTTCATCACGGTAATAGAAGCGGGTGGCTAACTATGGCATAATCAATCAAAATTTCTTAGTTTTAACAGTCTAGCAAACTTCAAAGTATCAAGGTTTAGCTTTGAATTCTTAGCTCTTATTTCACCTTGCACGAATGTGCAAGCTAGCAAAGACAAAACACAAACAGATACTCAAAAAGGGAAAGGGAAATATGGAGTTTAAAATATAATAACTACATAAATCAGGACATGTTGCTCTTGCTTTAAGTTTCGACTATTGTTCGTTTCTCTTTCAAATGGTCATTTATCATATTTGTTTCATTTGGTATAATATTATTGAAATATGATTGACTTGATTTCTTAACTTTTATATATATAATTATTTATTTCAATGCTGGTGTTGTGGTTTGTTTCCACCGTATCGCTGCACAATTGTTTTAATTAAACTACATGTTTAAGCGTTCTTTTTATGCTTCATTTAAAACAGTTACAATGATCAGATACAATAGCAAGGGCAGACATTACTGCGTACTAAAGCAAACCTTTATAGAACAGAAACATCAACACTCTACTCTAAAATAGTAACTAACGCTCTTTAAACTCTGCACTGTGAGGCTCTTTTAATCTAAACTTTTAAAGACGACGCTGCAAACCATAGCACACTTGAACGGTAGAACAGATAGGATGGATTAGTAAGGATCAGAAAAACACTCACCAACCAACCACTTTACTTGAAAAAAAAAAACACACACACAACAAAATGAAACAACACAACGTAAATAGATAAGAAACACACGGACACCTTTAGCTACAAGAGAAAACAAATCAAAACTATTCTATCAGAAGCAAAACGTTTTAAAATACAAACCAACAAGAAGAAGGTAAAGAGTGGATAGCGTGAAGAGATATTGCATTTAAACGTTTCCAATGAACTGGCCAGGACAGTTGTAAACAAACATCTTAGCAGGAAAGCACCTCAGAATGCACTTCAATTCCCATTCCTGACACGTGGTTTAAAATTCTTGTTTTTTTATTTAAAGATTTTTCCATCCGTACATACAAAATCTTCACACATACGCATACAAACACAATGGAAAAAAGGTTCTTGGAATGACGAAAACCAAAGGTGCTATGGAAAGTCGAACGGAAGATAAATGAAATGAACACAAAACATCGACCCTTTTTCTCTCTCCCTCTTTCTCTTTTTTTTTTTTGTTCGATCCTCTTCGCAATTTTTATTTTCTAGATGTCAACAAACTTTTACTTTCTTACCTACACATCAAGTGACTACTACAACAAAAACATCCTTTAAAAAGATATAAATGTTACATTACATGTGTCGGCAACCGTGTGTGTGTGTGTGTTTACATGCAGAAAATAAAATCAATAATTAAAGAAAAATGTTGGAAAGATATGGTAAAAGTGCAAGCTAGAGGTAAAATGAAAAAGAAAATACTAAATCACACACACACACATACCTACACACACACCCATACACACATAAAAAAGGCTGTAATTTTAAGAGATAAAAACAAAGGAAATTGTAGACGTCAAAACCCGATTTAAAAAGAGCGCAGTCAAATGTCGAATTGTGGGGAGGAAAAAAAAGGCAAGGAAATACAATAAATGAAAATTATATATATACATATAGATAAATAAGCTAAGACGTACTAATAAAATGCAGTAAACAGCAAGACAGAAGAATAAAATAAAGAGAAAAAAAACGACAACAAACCTAATAAAAGTATATTGACAAGAAATTAAAACTATGGTTTATATATATACACAAACAAACACACAAACACAAAACACTCACTATACATATACACACAGAATCGAACGTAACACAAATACAACACTGCATACACTACTTGACTGTTTGAACAGCTTGAAAGTGTGTGATGGTGAGAAAATGAGAAAAGCTGTACATCACGCTCACTCCTCCCCTGCTTCCCTTCTTCTTCTACCCACAAATCCTCGCATTTGTCTCTCTATCTATGTCTCGCTGTGGGGTTCATTTTAAGTGTACCGAAATCAAAAATAAAAAGCAGCTCAACCATGCGATAGGGTCGATTGGTGGTGATAAAAACCCGTTTCTAATCGATTGTCAAAACAGTGGAAGCAAAGGAGGTGCAAATGGGCCGAAAGAGCACGAAAGGAGGGAACGATGGCAGTCCAGTGGGCTGTAGGAATTGGGGGGATTTTTGAGCGAAAACGCAATGCAAACAGAAGTAAAACAAATCTCAAGAAACTGTACTGTAGTATTGTAAGTGGAAGGTGAAAGAGTAAGTCAAAAATAAAGTCTATACATCAAGAGAAAAGAAGACAAACCGATAGAAGAAAACCATAAAACATCGTTTGTTGTGCACGTGTTACCGATATTTGTTTTTTGTTTTGTTCATGTACTAGGCGTCTCCATTCACCACTTATTAGGCTCATTCCGTTGTTTGAAGTTTTTTTTTTTATCAATAGTTATATGTTAAATCACTGTTTGTTTATCATCAAACTGTATTATCTCCTGCGTTTGTTAACATTTACTATTTAGTTTTTCTATTGTTTTCTAAGTTTTATAACTATCAGCATCCATTTGTTAAGCCTTTACTATTATTTATTATCATTTTAATCATTTTTTTTTAATCATTTATTATCATGAATTATTTATTATAATTTATTTATTATCATAAGGTGCAAATTGTCAGTCGTTTTATAAAAAATTGGTATTATACTTAATTAATATATTATGTTTTTTTCTTTCCTAATTTCGCCCATCGATTGTGCACTATTAATTAACTTTAAATGGTAATTTTTGCTTGATTCAGAAGGAAAAACTGAAGTAAAGTTTTTGTTTTATATACTTTGAGCATAAATTATTTCATGCAATTTTTCAAACATTCTCTTCCTAATTCAATCTACAAACATTTGTAAGTCTCAATCTTTCCTACCCATCTGCAGGATTAAGTATCCGAAGTATTCGTACAAGAAATTAAAATTCTTGTACGTCGAAGGTATGTCCATTATCAGTCCAATTGTTATGAAACTTCCAAGTTCGTCATTCCCACTGTTCCCACAACAGTCCCAGTGTTAATGAAAGCTTCCAACCGCTCACATGACGTAGAGGAAAAGCCGCTAAAGCCATAAAAGCTCCACCAAACCAAACACCAACCGTAGCAGTGGAAATACAGTCGTTCGTTGATAAAAGAGCTTTCCACCGTGACCGACTGTAGCCATGTCATATCGGCTGTATGTATGTGTGTGTGCGTAGTCTTTTTTACTTCTCAACCAACCAACCAAAAAAGAGAAATGAATCGTTTCCACGAACTCATCTTCCCATTCATGTCATCCGGTCCAACGAAAAGCATCCCCCATCCTCCCCATCGTTGCCATAGATAGATGGCGCTGGCTTCATTGATAGATCACAGAAGGCGTTGGGGATGGTTTTCCGTGTGATCGGGCCCATTCGGTTGTGCTCTTTGTGCTTCGTGGCGTTCGGGAGCTTTGGGGTTTCTTTTTTTCCAGCCGCGCTTCGTACGCGTCCTGTGCTGGGCATGCGCTGGAGTCCTGTTCTAAATTTTCTCGTTCCACTTTTCGCGTACGCTCTCGCGCTCACCCTCGGCGGCGGAGTTGCTTGGTGGCTTTTCGCGACAACCGCTTCGGACGCATCAAACGCCTTTCGGACGTCGTCTGGTCGAGTCTGGTTCTGAACGGTTGCTTTTTTTCCCGCAGTGTATGTGTGTATCTTTCACCAGTGCCCTCTCTGCTCCCCTCTCCAACGTTTGTACGTGTGCGAGCGTGAATGTATGCGTGTGTGTGTGCGTGCGTGTAAGTGTGTTCGCGCGTGTGTAGGCCGTGTAAGTGTTACACCGTTTTTTTCTTTTCGTGGCTGATGGTTCATTATTCCGGACGCTTGTTTCACCAGTGCAGTGCGTGCTGTTCAGTAGCTGTGTGTGTGTGCGCGCATGTGTATGTGTGAGCGAATTGCCCACAGCACACACCTGACATAAGTGACATAAGAAAATTGCAATCGGGAAAAAAAGCCTCCTACGTTTTTTCCCACGTTACAGTGACGAGAGGGCTGTTTGGTGTGGATGAAGGTGTGCCCCACTGTACCACCCACACACACACACACACATGCGTTCGTTAACGCGGCAATACATCAAGTTTGTGGGCTAGCTGAACCTGTGCGGCGGATAGTGTGGCCACATTGTTTTTTTTTTTTGTCAGCAGCATCCAATTTTTTCGTCCCACCAATCGACCCAAACTGGGCTGAAGAAAATTCACTCCAACTCCTAGAAATCCCCACAACCCGAACATTCGAAGAGGACATGTGGTTTCATTCGGCAAAAAAAAAAATCAAGGACACTAAAGGATACTTGCAGCCAACACCAGGATTTGAAGCTGGTACGGCCGTTTATTACGCTTGAGTAGAGTGAAAGTGACCCTTTTGTGCATTGGGAAAACAGGAAGATTGCATTTTCCCCTTGGTTTTCGGTGAAAAACTAGCCCAACGAGTATGTGCGTGTATCGGAGTGTGTGGGTAGGGAATATGTGGTGTGGCGAACTATGACCATCTTTTCCATCAGCCTGTTCACGTGGCTCATCGTTGCTTTGAACAGGAGCGTTTTTCACCATTTGTGCTCATGCCGTGAGAAGAAAGAAGAACACCGATCTGCTTTCGCCATCCCATTTTCACGAGCACGAAAGAGAACGCAATAAAAAGGGCAACCGTATTGCGTGTGAGCGACCGTCCGAAAGGATGATACATTGGGGCGCTAGTGTGTACTCTTTCCCGCAAACGTTTCGCAAGGATATACGAACGCACAGCCACATAGATACAATCATTTATCCGCATCGTCTACCCACACGAACACACACAAGCGCGTACACAATTTTCTCCATATCGCAATCGGAAAGGATAGCATTTAAATATGGATTTCGTAGAGGAATTCGTAGTGTCAAAACGATACAAATATTGTTGAAATATTTTAGTTTTGTTTCACTACGAAAAGATGTCCCAATTGCGTGTTCATCATTGAGTAATAAGAACAATGCACCGAAAGTGCATTAAAGACTTTCCTGTTTTGCGTAACTCACCCATTTTCCTTCGCCTGTACTGCGTCCGATGACAGTTTTACGCGTGAAGTTACGCCATCTCTCACTGCGGTCGGCCGCGCTCACTGTGAGCGCTACTCACGCGCGTCTCACTGCCGAACGCCTCTCACGCGCGTCTCACTATCGAACGGACGCGTTAACTACCAGGCCACTCCATCGTATCTCCACTGCTTTGGAGTTCGTCAGATAACAGTTGGACCATTTGTGGCATTTGCAAAGCAATATTATTCAGGGTGAAAAGATAGAAATGTTCCCAAAGTTGGCCAGTAATTTTTCATTCAAACCCTGCCTTGAAATGAAGTTACTCTCCTGCATGAGCACAGTTAGCCTTTCCCACAGTGTCATGTGTATTGTGTCCTTTCAATGAATCATTCAATCGAACTAGCTCTCTTTCACCCTCATCGATTGCGTTCTCGTTCGTGTCTTTTGTCGTGCTGTTTTCTGAGTGGTTCACTGTGTGTGTGTGTGTGAGGGCACTTTTCATTTTACCTTCCATGCAGAGTTGGAAGATTTCAGTTAAATTTCAACACCACCATTTCGTCCTTCTATCTTTGGTGGCATACGGCATTACAGCAGTGCGTTGGTGCAAAAGTAAAGTGAGTGAGCTGTATCCCGGGCCGCAATATCGTGCTGTTGGAATAGCCAAATATATTCCGCATTGTTCCGACGACGGTCATGCTAGCTTAAAAAGTGTTTTCGCAAACGTGTGTTCAGCAGAGGCAAAACGCATTACGGAGAACGCGTCAACGTGTGGTTCTGGTGCTATCGACGCGTGTGCATGTGTAGATAAGGATAAGCCTCAACGCCAGCGGGTACCAGCACCTATCTTGAAGTACGAAATTCCTTCAAATCCGGCACTGCACGTTGGCCGCTAACTGAGCTAAATACGACCGAGCGTGTTTGAATCCTAGCACTAACAAAAATGTAAGTATACTTATGTAAGGAATATCATAACCATGCTGCTCAAATTGGGGGCAAAGAACTACCATTTCGTACATTAATCTTCACATGTTCCATTGCACTTGGGAGTACTAAAAATTGTTCTAAAAATCCAAATCCCAAGAATTCTTAGCATCATTGGGCGAATGGTACCATATGCAGTACTTAGTGATCGTGATCATCAGACTGAAGATATCAAACTGTATTTTTGGTTATATTTTGTATTTTATTTCCTCTCTACTGTACACATTTAGTACATTTTTCTTAAGCTAGTTGACTATTTTATCACAATTCAGCTGAGAGTAATGATACTGGTAACAAAAGAAAAAGTGTCGTGAGCTTTAACACCGATCGATCGATATTGTATGTGTGTTTTTATTCACTCGCTCCTACTTTGCGTGTGTTTGTGTCTCACTTGCTCGAAACTTAAACCGGGAATACTGGGGAACTGTGTACGCTTTTCCCTTTCTGTTTCTCTCGTCTGTTTCATCCACTGACTCACATTACCACACACGCATATCGCATTCGTGCAGTATTTTTTCGCTTTATAACTTGCTGAGAGAGTGAAAGAGCGAGAGAGAGACAAAGAGAGAGAGCGTAATAGTACAAGAGAAAAAAAAGGAAAGGAAGCGTGCAAAAAGGACTCCCCTATTTCGGACGATGGAACGATCGCCACCATTCTGTCCATTTTGCCAATCGATAATGTCCAAATACCCTTTTTGCTAACGATGACAGTTGCTAAACTCTGGAGTTAGTGTACTAATTCTTGGAAGAAATTCTTAAAGAACTCGAGAAGATCTTGCTAGGCGAAATCCTTCACATGATTAACAAACCTGTGTACGTGGCTCTTTGTTGAATGGAGGAAGGAAATGTTCCGCTTTCGATTCGCACACAACAATAAATAGCGCACGGGAGAGAGCCATCTTATGGCGCTTGGCAAGCACACGCACACACTCGGTTCCGGTGTGTTTTAGTGTGCGATTGCGCTTGCAGGCAGGCAGGTTCTTGGGTGCATAAGATGAAGAAAAAAACGGGGAGTAAAAGCAGGGGAAGCAGGTTGTAAAGGTTGAAGGAACGCACGACGATGCAGCATTTCTGCATCCTTCGGGAGAACTGGGCCTGTGGTTCTGGGAAATTCGAATCAAAAGCGAGCGAGCGATAAAGAGAGAGAGAGAGAGAGATGAGAACATTGAACAAGTAAAAGTGTAAGGGAGTACGATTCGTCAGAGGGCATCAGAGTGATGAAAACAGGGTTATAAAGTTGGATGTACTCAGAATGAGGTTTTGCTTGCAGTAGGACAAAACGGCACAATACGGCTCTCCAGGCCGTTGTGCTACTTACAATGGCAGTTAATGACAGATGGGGTTTATTTTTGTTTCTCTCAACTGTCCTTGATTTTCCAGTACTTTCCCAACTCCTTTTGCCAGAGCTCAGGATTCATCAGGGAATTGACTTGCATTTTCAATAGTTCATATTTGAGCAACTTCAACATAATCCAGTGGATCATTTAACTATTCTATTAAATTATGAAAGTGAATAGTTTAAAAAACATTTCAAGCAGATAGTATATGGAAAATAAAGTTCATGTATTTGGTATATTAACAATAAATATTGGCTTCTGACTGTACAACAGGATTGATTCTTCGCAGTGAAAAATGAATTCAATGTTGGAGATGGAGGATCAGGAAAGATGGAGCTCAAATGTTTCTCCGGCTTTTCGCTTCTTCTCTAGTGTTTCACGATACGACACAAGAATCCTTTTTTGAACTTGCGTTCACAAGGTTTCTAGATATGTGCATCTAAGGCCATTGGGGTCATCCCCAAACTCCGGTCTTCAATGTAATTTCAGAACACTCAATGGAAAATGCCACTTGTAGTATCATGTCGAAGACTTTGAAATACTTCAAAAGATGTATATACACTTCAGATCCTCTAGACACAGTATTGCAGGAATTAGAACTCTGTAAGGGTTTATTCACACACGATACTGGTGCACTGGTGCACTGGTTTGTACTGGTGCAAAAACCAGTACAAAAAAACCTCATCCAGATCGGTTTCTATTAACACAGATGTCTGTAAACAAAGCCGAAGGCACTTTGAAATTAATTGTCCAACAAGACCTCCTAGGATTATAATAGTGGAATAGAATTTCACTTTAACCACAATCCTACGATTGAAAATAACTTCAACCCGAGTGCTTAAAAATGATGGCTGGCCATGTCTTACCCCCTCATTCTTAGTGATAAGCTAGAGGATAGGTTTCCCATTTATAATTAAACCAAACCCATCCCATCCTACCGCTAATGGGCGGGTAAGGTTTCTAAAATTAATCGAACAACACAGCGCCACACACTCACAGCGTTTTGCGTGTGCGACATCACGTACGCATAACGCACACCATCTTCAATATGTGTCCATTTGTTTCCATTCGGTGTCGTGTTTTAAGCGCATCTAGCTGCTGGTTTAGCTGATAAAATACACGGTACGATACGTACAACGTGTGGCCTGTGTTGGCCTATTTACTGCGTGGAACTGTTGCGAGTTTGGTACAACCATATGGATTCAGGTTTTATGAAGATCTTTCCCGAATTTTGTAACAACAAAGTGTTCATTGGTGGAACGTCTGGAGCTGACATAGCGAATCTGAAAGACAAGAAGAGCATTATTGAGAAGAAATATTGAAAAAAAAACATATGCTGTATGTTTGTACTCATCGTCATCTGTTTTGTGTTTACTCAAAGCTGTCTCTCCGGTGCTGATGACTAAGAAGGTAGAAACAATTAAAAAAATGTGTAATTGAATTAAAATTGTTTGAAAAACATGTTTTGGGCTACACAATAAACAGCGAAGCGACATTTGCTCACAACATCGCACAGTACTTCACACACCCTCTATAAACCTTGTGCAAAAGCTCGCTGTTGCGTCAAAAGCTTAATTCGCGCCATTGCGCGTTGCAAAACAGCCAAACAAAGAAGAAGGGCAGCCTGCTTTGTTTTGATTGCGTTCCGTTGTTGTTCCTTTCTTCATTCTAATCAAGTGCTTTATTGCAGAGACATAAATATGGAAAGAAGGGAAAAAACTGCTGATACAGAAGCAACACAACGGTCCCCAGCACTCTCCGTGCCGATGGGATGATTTGCGGTAAATAGGGCACCCTACGGAAGCCCTGGGGACGCCGTGGTTCGATAACGACGTTATCAAACCGGAGCCATCGCGGAACACCGTTGCATTGCACTTCACCTCCTCCACCCAACTGCAACCTCCTCCCCCCAGCACAAAAAAAAACTGGATCGTGCGATGCCAGAAAACTCGTTTTTTAGCTTATTATTACAAGCAATCGGTTGTCGTTCAGGGCGCTGCCGATAACTTTCATCTCACCTTTTCATGGTTGTTTTGGGGGGGGAGTGGTGCACCGTTGATAAAGTGTGGTTTCTTCACTGCAGCCTTGTTTGTTGGAAATTTGGGTTGTTCTTCCTCTACAAACCGGCGACCAAATCCGTTCGCGCGAGCTGCACGGCGCAGTACGATTTACCGGCAGCGCGCGCGTGTTATCGCCGGCTGCGATGAGAAGAGAAAACGAAGCTGATAAGAAGACGCTGGCAGGGGTTGTGGAAGAATACAACACACACCGTAAAACATGAAACGCAAAACCCGGCAAAATGTTTGGCGGAGTAGTGGGGCGATTCGATTACGCGTGAGTTGTTTACATTATTGCTCAAGTCTCAACAGCAGACGCTGTTGTTGACGCGAACGCTAGAAGTGGTGTGAAAGAGAAGAAACACGCACAACCCGCAAACCGTTCCATTCAAGTAAGAATGAGAGGGACGATACGATAAAGCTAAGACGCAGTATAAGCTCAGGTATGATGTGTACTTATTAGTCAAGGCAAAGTGAGTTGTTGGATAAGCAAGGGGTGGGTGACGGGGTTTACTAAAGGGGGGAGGTTGTTGGTGTGTTCCACCGCCAAAGAACAACAAGAGTGTGGGCCAGTGTGAGCAACAGATGGTTTCGTAGTGTCATCACACTGTATTGGAAGCAACAAAACCCCGCATCCGTCAAACAGGGAAACACAACACTGCAGAACCGTTTTTGATAAGCATATCCTTCTTTATTTATTACTAGTACATTACTTGCAGCTAATAATTGATCACACACACAAGGTACAGATAATTATATTCATAAAACAAAGTTGGAGCGCTGGGGTCCGGCCACCTCTTTTGTTCCGCACCACACACACACACACGCGCTCTCCGCACACAGTGCAAAAGGGTGGGTGGTGGTGGTGGCAGCTTTAGCCTTCTTCTTTAATAACTAGACATAAGGACGACGGCATACGGCCCCTTACAATTCCTCCTCCTCGACCACCGAAGGTTCTCCAAAAGAAGGGTCTCCCCGCCAGACGTCGTTGTTTCCGCCAAGCTGCTTGCGACTTGCTGTCCCCAAAACAACACGAAACGATGATGTTATGTTGCACCAGGGTCATTTTCTCTATTGCGTATCGGTATTTGTGGTGGAATCCGATAGAGGCGCCTGAGCAGCCGCGCACGCGTTACGCTTCCGAAGGGACGGAGGAGTGCGTGTGTGTGTGCATGGGTTGGAGACACAAGAGGACGCAAAAATAGCAGAACCACGGCGAAATGATGGATGCACCCTAGGAGTGGAGGGGACGGTGGCTGGTGGTGACTGGCGGTGGATGACGGTGACCGTACGCGCACTGAGATCTCCTGCCTTTCCACTGGGCTGACTACTTCGGGGTCGTCTTCTTGTTCTGTTCCGTGTTTTTCAGCTTGGTCACAATCTTACGCGAATGGCCGCTCGGATCGTTGTGGTTGGTATGGTCGCTAGCCTCCTTCTTGCTTCGCTGCTTGCCACTGTGCCCCGAGTGGATGTGCTTCTCCATCTCGAAGTCGTACTTATCGTAATCGTCCGACATTGTTGTGTCTTTGCTGCTGGATGTGTCTGTGACGGGTGTAAGGCAGGAACGGGCGAATTGAACTTGATATTCTGGCTGTTATTTGCTTCCTGGTTGCACAACTTGCTTGGCTTCTTGCGTTTGGAAACACGGGCACACAGTCACTGAGTTACGCTTGGGGGCTCTTGCAATGGAGACGCGCACGTCCGTACCGTTCGGTTGCTGTCGAAAAACTCGCTCTTTTGTTTGGTCTGCAGCCCCCTTTTATAACAGTGTGCGTCTTGCACCGCGGTAGCGTTCTTACACCGAAACGCAGCCAACAATCTCATGTGTTATGGACCGTTTTCGGCTGGTGTTTCGACGTTTAGATGTGATGCATCAAAAGGAACACATCTTGGGACCCCATTAATGACAAATTGTGTTAAAAGTATTTATTTAAATGGTTTTAATTTCGAAAAGTTGCCTCCGTACTTTCATGGATGGCTGTACGGGCGTCTGCGCATGTGTGTTGGTTTTTAACAGCAGCACCACTACACGCGCACAACCCCAAAACATTTGCCCTGTTGCCACTGCCGTTTTTTCTTCAACAACAAAGCAAACGTATGTACGAGACAGCCTGCTTACTGGCTGCTGCTTGTTCTCTCTTTCTTCTGCATCTCGCGAACACACACTCTCTCTCTCTCTCAACCGTTCGAATGGAGTAGTGATGGGTAAAATCGGACCCGGAACTATTGAGTCACAAAATACGTGGGATAAAAAAAAATGTTCGTGGATCTACTAGCAGTTACTAAACGTTGTTTTTCAAAATTTTCATTCCTGTCTAAATATTCGTTTCTATTTATACAACGTTAATAAATGGATATGCTTTCTGTTGGCATACCCTTTACCAGTTAATATACCTTTTTATTCAGAAGTATGCAATATTCAATTTCCGAAAGAACCTTTTTAAAATGTTCCCACGCGCAATCTAAATCTCACAGTCAACATACGCATGCCACTCTATCGATGAAAGATACCGAGACTAATAACCCTAATTTGAAGGTTTCATATTCGATGAAAGTCGAAAGATCAACACAAAAATAACTTTCCACCCGTTTGTTGAACAGGTCAATTTGACTGAATTAATGATGAGCGAGGTGGCCGAAATAAACCCACCGAACCTGAAATGCTGCTGGGCTTCAATCGGAAGCACAATCGCCAACCAGATGCAATGTAAATATCGATTTTGTTCGTACCCGACACACCGGCGGTCCTGACGCATTCCGCCTGTTCGTGACGTACTTCCAACCGAGGCCTGCGATTGCAGGGTTTGTAGGTGGCACGGCGTAACGGGGAAGCGACTTTTATCGCGTTTTGTGGAGATTGCGAGCACACTGTTTCCGCAACACCGGAATGAAATGTGGAACGTTTACTGTGTGGCAGTGAACACAAAAAAAAACTAAACGAGCACCCATAGTTTGCCGCCTTGCAGACGAGACACCCGAGACACATCCGATAGTCAATGTCATCTGCAATGGGTGCCATAGAGCAAATATGCTCGCAGCTCTGCTCAAATAGAGCCCAGCTGTGTTAATAAATGTTTATAAGGCAGGGTTGAATGGAGGATATCCTTAATGTTGAACGAGAGATGAACAGAAGACGCGGAAAAACCAAACATTCCGTTTGGTAGTGGGCTATGTTGGGATAGCGTTACGCATTGATACACCACCTGCCAGTGTTTAGTCATGTCTCTTGATCATTCGAACATTGGTTTTAAACTCCATTTTGTTACATTTGTCCCCATTAATGCAATGTACGAATTTACCACGTCATCATTATTAACGAGAAACTTAAATGAATAATACACAATACTTACCAATACTGTCCCTCTCACTCAACCAAACATCCTACTAAACTCACGGACACACAAACCGGGACACTGCAAATGTTAAAACAAAAAATCTCCCGGAAACAACTTTCTAAACAACACACAAACACACAATAAACAGATGAGTGGAGAACAGCAACCAGAGTAAGTGAACGTTGTTAACTTCACAAGCAATGGTAGAGGAAAACCTTTGCATGAATCATTCAACATTACAAGTTCTACGCTTAATTTGTTTTTTCTTTGCCAAACATTAAAGATTTCTAATCATTCCAACAGACGTTTGCCTTTGTTTGAGTTTTTTTATGTGTTTTTTAATGAATATTTTGCTTTACTCATTACGATTAATGTACCACATTAATTCGTACAGGCTGTTACTTAACCAAAGCAATAAACAAGCATCCCTCATCTGCATGATTTTATTTAAATTCCTCTACCGATTCTACACGATATTTTCAACGAAAAAGGTAAATACCATTACATCTCCCAATCGAAAGGCAAAAACAATCCTTGCAAGGTGTTTACACTGATAGGCCATTAGGAAGGAGCGTTTGATTTATTCATTCCCATCGATAAGGCGATAACTAACAAAAAAAAAAAACAGAAACAGTAAATTGGCTTTACGTACAGAACTATTCCCAATCAGATTCCTGAATAGCTTAAACCCCGACCGGGTCGGAGCAAATCGCCCCATTTCATGAATCAATTTTCAACACCGAAGGAACTTCCCGGTACACGGCAGAATGCGAAAAATAGGCCATTCGTATGCCTAAAACTTACGGTGTTTCCACTTCCGTCTGCTTATGTTCCTCACGTGGTTCACGTTTGATTCTTTTTCGTTGTGTTGCTTGCCTGAACCTACAATTCGTTCGTCCGATCGCTTGTGGTTCTCTCGTGGCATGAGCAGCATCGGAGATTGTTGGTATGTTGGAGCAGTTTCGGAAGCGCATGCGCGTACCCTCGAACCGTATCTATTGATTTCCTTGCATTATTGTCCCCACACACACACACACACACATATACGTCTCCAACCAAGGGGGAATCGTGTGTGGGAAGCACGGTGGTATTTTGGGGATGGAAATCGACCAGTTCGCTACGCAAATGAGCAAAACACTAAATGTAGCTGCATCGATTTGCTGAATGATCGGTTGGCGAGTGGGAAACAGTAAAGAGGAAACATAAAAAAACGCCACCTCTACGGAAATGTAAGCGGATGTCCTGGCACACGCTGAATTGAGGAAAGGCAGGCAGATAAAATTAACCAGAATAGAGCTGGCGGCTGCCGCAGTTCCTTCATCTGCGATCGTACAGCGAACCCTGCATTCCATGTTGGTGGTTGTAGCCATCTATGTTCCTAATAAGTCTGTTTTTTCGATTAAAATAATGTGTTAAAAGAGTTTCCATAACATCTCCCTATAATAATTGTTGAATCCCTCAATCCGGTGTTGTAAACAAGCTCAGCGAAACGTTGTTTTTGTGACAGCTGACAGAGCATCATAGTAGCATTCGCGTTGGCCAAGGTTTCTACACGCATGCAGGTGATAACGTGATAACTGTTGCAATGTGATTGAAATTGCACGGTTACGCATACAGGAAATGTTTACCACAAGGGACAAAAACAAAATTATACTGAAGATTACAAACCTACCCGGGAAAGGTCGTGTAATTCGATTAGTATTCGCCAACAATACACACAGCACGTAGTACACAGGATTTAGTTTCAGTTCATCACCGCACACACAATGCAAGGTAATGTACACAAACATTGTTTCTTTTTGTTCTGTTCGTTGAACTAGCGTTTTATGTTTTTGTTACCAAACAACAACAACAAGCTTTTACAACGCTACTACAATAGCACACTGTCATTGAGTCAGCTTATCGGAAGCTTTACTATATTTAAGCATACTAAATTTCGAAATTATGAAGAGCGTATTCCAGTTTGCTATTGAAAACAGCTAGTACTCTTGTACCCCTCTTCTTCCGAGGATGCAAACACAGGTTGACGCAACGCGGGAAAAGGCAAGGAAGTATCGTCACGTTTGCAGAAGTTTTTTTTTACATCTAACGCTCTAGCTGTTACTGGTTTTTGGGTTGACTGCCATCACAAAAGTATTGCATTTGGTTAACACCGGTTTGTTTTTATTTTTTGGTACGCCTCTTCTTCCCATGCAAACTCGGTGTCTCATTACACGCAACGGCCCAAACCAAAGGTCGGCCCCAGATGGTCTTGCACCGGGAGCAGCGGCGGGTGGCGAACCGGGAGCGGACGGAATCGTCGGAGGACCACGGACGCCTCAGCAGATTGCGGCACAGAAGCGACTGCAGCAAACCCAGGCACAGGTCGATGAGGTGAGTGGAGGTGTCGATGAAGGACGACAAATAATTACCATCACCGTGGTTTGCGTAACTGACGCCATGCTGTATTTGTTTCCGCCTTCCTCGCGGTGTTTTTGCAGGTTGTGGATATCATGAAGACGAACGTCGAGAAAGTGCTGGAAAGAGATCAAAAGCTGTCAGAACTGGACGATCGAGCCGATGCGCTGCAGCAGGGTGCATCGCAGTTCGAACAGCAAGCCGGCAAATTGAAGAGGAAATTCTGGCTACAGAATCTAAAAGTGAGTTCGTTTGTGGGATGTCCAAGCGTAGAATGAGGGAGAAATTAGTGCGGAAATAGGAGATCATGATCAGGATATTGAGAGGATCCAGCGAAGGTTCAGGATATTACGTGAACTAAAGTAGAGCAACAATACAAGGCATATTAATAAGGTTTTGAAGTTAACTTTATCCCCTTTTGTGCCTTCTCTGCATGACGTTAACAAAGTAAAATGACCCGTTGAGGTGTCTCTTTCCCACGAACAATTTTCCCACGCATGTCCATGGTTTGGTTATCGCATTTTGTTATTGGAGAATCCTCGTGTTCTCCAGGTGCTGCCGCCACGTGACATGCGTTTGAGAAGTGTTTCGTTTATTAATTTAATATTTGACGTAAGCCAAACAGTTACTTACTTAAGGGGAAAGACTAAACAGATCATATTGTAGGGGTTTTCCGTTGAAATGTTTTTGTATTAACGATGTGTTTGTTTCGCTTTTAGATGATGATAATAATGGGCGTTATTGGTCTCGTCATACTCGCAATTATTGTAGGTAAGTAAATGTCACCAGCTGCAACTCTAGGAGTACACGTAACGTGACAAAGCTTCAAACATTATGTGCATCCGGGGAAAATATGAAATGTTTTAATTTGCAACTCCGTTCGTTTGAGGCTGACTTTCTAGACGTAGCACCGTCTAGAAAGCACTCGAAACATATCTGAACATTGGATGCGATACATCGAGAGATTTCATGTGGTGCCGCTGCCACACGTTACTAAATCGTCCGTTTTAATTTGTGTTTTGTTTTTTTGTTGTTGTTTTTAATCATCAGCCAATTACATGTAAAACAGAGATACGAGTACGAAACAAACCACTTATCCTGACCCATAAAAGAACACCCCCATTAACCAGTAGAGTAGCGATATATACAATTGTGACCAATGTCAAATGTCACACCGTAAGCATAACGCTGGAGAAGTTATTCCATGCAGAGAGAGTAAGGGGAACGAATGGACAAAATATCATGAAATCCGTTTCAGTGGAAATTACAACCCAGCGTCGAAGCTCGTGCGATGCAGCCAAGCTCACACAATAGTAATCACCTATCATCATTAATCCTTATGGCTAAGTGCAACGGTGCAGCTAGCGAAAGCTAGCGTGCGCAGAAAGACTTGTGCTAAACGGAACTGGGCGTATCGTTGTCGCCCTCCAACCCCAACTCCATTAGGGAACATCGAAGGGAATCAGGTTTGCATACTGTTGTGCTTTATCTGTCTGATGTGCGGATACGGAAAATGTACCCCGCTCCATGCAAGCTGTCTACTATATCTGCTTACTGTTCTTCTGTTCAGTTGACAACTCTCTTCCTTTAGTTTTCTCCCCGTTCTTAAGCCCACCGCGAAGTAGCTCATCGTGTTTTATGATGTATGTGGCGCGATACACTCACTCCCAACTGGGGATGGAATTGTACATCGGTGTTTATCTGCCTTCGTTGTGTTGATTGATTGGTTTTTGATTTTGTTTTGTTGTTTTTTTTTGTGGTACATGCTTGCAAGTGTAAACGGTACTAAACATGTCACATAATGCGTGGAAAATATGAATCAGTCATAACCAGTGAATAAAACTGCTTCAACAGTTTCTAATTAATCGTCAACATTAGCGTAATAATGGTCAATATTGTTTGTTCCATCAAGAAAGGACATCCACAAACGATTTTTTTTTATATTTCTCTCAAGTCGTTGATGACGATCACACCTGTTTAGGTTGTTTAGACAATTCCTCTTTTATCAGTACAATTCCTGAATAGTCCTGAACCTGACCACAAAATATTTCTAAGCCCAGAAAACGTACATATGTCGTTAGTATGTGAAACTGTAACAGTCTAGGTAGAAAACAACTTGACCATCCCTAGGCCGTAAGGAAAGTACCGCACAATTCCGGTAGAGGGCGCTGGAACTTGAAGCGATGGCCTCCGGCTCACACTGAAGAATGATGATGTGAATACTTGAAAATGTTGCTTCAGTGTGTGTGTGATACTGTTTCGTTAAATATCCGTAACGCCTGAAGGCTCCTCGTCTACTTAAGAAAGTAACGTTAGGAAGATCGCGAATGGAAGGCTCTGCTGATTGAATGTTTAAGTCTTAAGTCGTGCCAGTGGGTTTATTGCACCCCCAGGTCCACCAATTTGTTCTGTGCAAAATATTTACCCGTCTACAATAGCAATTGCTAGCAGCACGTTCATCACATCTTTATTTATTGCCAGTTGTATCGGTTTTCAGCCCACGGAAAACATAATACGGTTACGCCTAACAACGTTTGCTGTTACGACAAAGAAAAGAATTACCCCGTAGTGTGAAAACGTTCCAAATTTCGTACCACGTTCTGATGTATTTTGTCTTTCTTTTTTTTCTCTCTCTCTCTCTTTTCATTCTACTTCCATCACTTCCATTCGCAG
Organism: Anopheles marshallii; assembly: GCF_943734725.1. Classification (NCBI taxonomy): domain Eukaryota; kingdom Metazoa; phylum Arthropoda; class Insecta; order Diptera; family Culicidae; genus Anopheles; species Anopheles marshallii. The sequence continues at coordinate 66,285,971 of NC_071327.1, forward strand.
CAAGAAATTAAAAACGGCCAATGCGGAAAGCAGGCACTCCCCAAATCGAATCCGATCATAACCAAATTTCCAATCGCTATCGAAACGTAAAATTATCAAACAAATTATGAGCCCAACCAACCAAAAAAGCAAACAAAAAAAAGCCATCATCAACCAAAACCACCATTCATCAGGCATCACATCTCTATTGTGTACGCATAGTCCCTAAAGCCTCGATACTTTGCTCCGCTTCGGCACGGCCTCTCTTCTATCTCCCTGTGTTTGGGCACCCCCGTGCCTGAATGCCAAATCGGGGCCAAACAGGCCCCATCGAACGCGTCCATCTTCGTGCCACGGCGATCGCCTTTTTGGGAACAGTGACAAAATGTGACCGATGGTGCTTTTGACGTTATCCGTGTCCGTCGTGCGATCGTGTACAGCTGGCCGAATGCCGCATTGCCCATACCCATTGCACCCGTTACATCACGGTAATCCTGCAAGTGCGTTGTGTGCGTTGATCGTTAAGTCGTCCGGCAACAAATTCGAAACGAGACGGGCACCTTCTCTATTTTGGCCCCCTTGATTGACGATGAAGTAAAACAAAAACGAAAAGATGCCACTATCAAGTGCTACTAACACACCATCAACGACCACAACGTTCTTCAAAGCCGTAAGCGCCATCTGTGCGGAGAAACCATGGTATTATGCTAGCGAGTTGAATACTTCTACCAGCCTCGCTCTGTCGGGTTTTCCTTTCTCTTCCCCACTCTTTCTGTCGCATCGCATCGCGTTCTCTTTCCCTCGCTGTGCTTTTGATCTCGTTCGAGCAAAAAACCGTACTCCACGCACCGTGCGGCGGTCACACCTGCTGCTCAACAGCTTCGCCATCTGTCAGACGTGTTTGAATTGAAAGCAAACAAAGAAAAAATTGAAACGGAAAATCAATCCGTACAAGCTTTAAAACTGCAGACCTAACCAAACTATTCGACAAACGACGCCGAATCGCAATGGCCGCCATGCGGGTGAGAAATTTTGACTTGTTTGTAGTTAACCAAAAAAAAAAAAAACAACCACCAAAAACCAAACCCCCCGCCCTCTCGCTAAATGATACCGAACTAGTTGTAAACCTATCAGGTGTGTGTGTATATGCTCGGCTCTGTCTACACTGTGGCTGCGTATTGTGCCTAACCCTGTGGTTCTACCGGTTTGCTAGTAGTGTGTAGTGTTACTTCGCTTCCGATCGTCTAGTGCTCGTCCGTTGCACCCGATCAGTAATTGAATGTGTTTGCACCAAACCTGTCACGCACTGTACTTGTCACAATAGCGAAATATGTATTAGTATCTGATGTTAGTGTGTGCAGTTACTGGTCGGGACGCTAAGTTTGCAAACTTAAAGTATGTATAGTGTATTGCAGTTGTTTTTATACAGATAAAAGATATTAGATATGATAGAAAAAAAGTAGATTGTTATTTAAATAAACTTTGTTTTACCTTCCACAATATCGTTTATATGTCTTTTGGTTTAGTTTTATAATTTTTCTACGCTTTTAGCAGTAAAATGGAACTAGTTGACTCCCTGTAAATCAATATTTTGTAGCAATTTTGAACTGTCGCACTTAGTTACTTAGGCGAAATTAGATTCTCCTTACTCAAGCATGCCCGATCACGGACGAGTCCGTCTATTGGCCGTCTCTTCTACGCTTGTTGCTGTTGTGCATGGTGAGGAACAGGAACACTAAAAAACCGGTCCACGGTACACAAAAACACTACTGCGACCAATTAGCGAGGAGTGTCATGTTCAGTCGTACAACATACACGTACCGGGACAGTGGCGTAAAGGATGATTCAAAATTATAATTCCAACTCTAGTCCAACTCTGTGCTTAGTGTTCCACAACACGTACCAACATTCGAAACATTTTGGGCTCTACAAATAGTATGATGAAGAGATATGTTTTCTTCCGGCTAACCACTCTTTACGCTACTTCATTTATTCCTCTTTTAGATGTTTTATTGCCTATTTATTCTTTCTCTTTCTCTCTCTCTCTCTCTTCTTGATCATGCAGATATACTGCTGTTACTGTTTTATGTTGTTTTCATAATAATTCTTTTAATCTCTACTTACCTTTATTCTACAAATACGTTAACCATTTGTTTTTTTTTAATTCCAATAATACAAGATAGAATCACAGCTCACGAAACACATACTCACCGCAGTGCTATACAGTTTATGTACTAAAACAAAGAAGAAGAAGAAGAAGAAAAATGACACCTGTCACCAACAAAGTACAGAATATACTATACAACTGACAACGAAACTCTCCTCAACATGTCCACGTCTCAGTCGGATTACATCACTCAATACTGAATACCGATCATCTTTCGGAGGTCTCCTTGCCGTTTTTCTCCGCTAGGTGGTTTTGTCTGCCTTTCTCTTCCACTCTCTCTCTCTATCTCTGTATCTTTGTATCTCTCTCTCTCTCGCTGATTGCCTGCTCTCTTTTCGCACACACTTGGTATCCTCTCTTCACCCTTGTGTACTTATGCCGTGTACTAACGTTGTCGTAACACATGTGCCGTACCCCCCTCTACTGTTATAACCTGGTACCTGGTAACTGTTATACAAAAAACACATATTTACTACACAGCAGGGCTGCAAACGTGTAGATCCAACACACAAGTGTACAAATGTTCTGTTAAATGTTCGCAGTTTTAGCCTACTGCGCCGCAATGCATACGATCCGCGTGTGTTTGTGTGTATGTCGGGGCGAAGGGTAAACTATGTGCTATGTATATACAATTGGTCTTATAGTTGCCGAACCGAAAGTCTGCAAAGCCTGACGCACAAAGCAATGGAAGGAAGATATCGATTGTAGGAAAACTGTAGATTTGGTGTAGAGAATTGTTTCAAGCGCACTTCGATCGGGTTGTACAAAAAACAAGTAGTTTAAATAGCACACTAGCGCCATCTGGCGCAAAAAATAAACGCATCGGTATCGGCTTTCCATGAGGTTTGGTTGCTTGCTTTCGCAGGTTCCGGTTTGGTTTTTATATGTAAATTGAAGTAAATTAACGCTTGTGTGGTCTGTGCGTAGTTGGCAGACAGGCTCTCTAGTGCCATCCGTGTAAGTGTGCGCGTGTGTGTGTGTGTGCGTGTGGGTGTATGTATGAATGTTAGTAAACCTTAAAAATGATTCCCCTTACTAATTATTTCACTCTGAAATACTCCAAAACCTTTCCAATCCCTTTACATCCCGATGTAAACGCACCGCTGTAAACTCCTCTACCTTTGTATTGTACCACAAAACCGTAACCACGCTCCCTGTTTTGTTGCCGTAGTGATACTCTGCTCTACTCCGTTGCCACATGGCAACCCGTTAAAAAAAAAACGCGCCTTAGTACCCAACACTATCAAGATACAGAAACAAAATACACCGTGTGCGGGCTTTACTAATTGTCAAAACCATGCATTCACGTCTATTTCCGCAGCGAAATTCATGCCTGCAGATCAACCGCAGCAGCCTATGATGATGATGGGCGGCCAGCCGATGCAACAGATGCCGATGCAGCAGATGCCGGCCGCACCACCGGCCCAACCAGCAGCCCCGGCCGCCCTGGTACAGGACGTTTCGGCACTGCTAACCGGTGGCGGTTCACAGCTGATCAAGAACTAAGCGCTGGCGGACAGACGAGGGGCACGGTACTAACACACATAAACACACACACACACAACTGCTGTGGTACACTAGTTGCTGTTTTTGCTGTTGCTGGTGATGTTGCTGCTACCGGCGGAAAGCGTTGGCGAAAGAACGGTGTAAAACGTCGGACGGAACATAAGAAGCTAGATTACCCATTAAAACTCTCTATCACATTACACCACTTACATCGTCGTCATTCGTGAAAAAAAAAACAAACAAACCATAAAAAAAAACACGGAAGGTTATTAAAACCCAAAACCCTTCCGGAAAGTAGAAGAAAGCGGGGGAACGTGGGCAAAACAATGGCAGCAAAAAGACAACAGCGAACGTACTTCATACATAACAACACGCATTTAAGTGAGAAACTTCCAGTATGAAAATGAGAAGAAAAAAAAACATAACTACTTAAAACGAATAATAGACAGTTACTAAAAGCAGTAAAAAGAGACAGACAGGCAGACGGGGAAAGAAGTACGCGAGAAAGTGCAGGGGAAAAGGTAGGAAAACGGAAGACCCAAAAAGCACAGCATAGCATCGAGCGTTGTGTGGCTAAGTGAATCGTTTTATTTTGAAAAACTTTTCGAGCTTCGAACCCATTGTTCTAAACGATTCGATTTGGAATCTGCAGTTTTGGTGTTGAATTTTACCCATTCAGATTGGACAGGAACAGACAGTTTCGTGCGCACACATCCTCGTATTTTTTGGGTTTTTTTTCAATTCTTTTACGGGCAACAAATATTCACATTTCAAGTAACGCGCGTAAACGGTGGTTGATTATTGCTGCTGATGATGGTTAAATTAAATTACGAAATACAAGAAACTAACACACAACTCATACAACTTCACACACACCCCCGTAATGTTATAGTATGAAGTTCATAGTCACAATAAAGACAAGCGTAAGGAAACGAAGTGTAGTAAAAAAAATGTGAAAAGCAAAGGAAGGAATGAAGACAGATGTAGCGAATTGAAGGAAAATTTTCCCTTACCTTAATTATTATTATCATCATTATTGTTGCAGTTGTTGCTGTCGTTCGATATGTAAAGGACAAGTGGTAGGAATTAGGTGCAAAACTTCCTTCATTCATCAAACTCCTCCCTTCCCATCCCTTCTGTTCCCATCGCTCCCCCATAATCCCCCCCGTTCATTGGAGGTTTCTCGTTTCGTGGCGAGTCGAGAGGATGTCTATTCTATGCATAAAATAGCAACAAGCAACGAAAACACGAAGCAAAACAACAAAAAAAAAGAAGAAATCATGTCAGCTACCTTTAAAAAAAAAAACAAAACAACACTTAATATTGCAACAATAAAAGACAGAATTATTTCAACCAAAAACCGGACCGCAAAATCACTCCGGCTGAAATTAGCTCCCCGTTGGCGTTGGCGATCGTCCTTCCCATTGTTGTTACATTTGTTTTTCATCGATACGAACATAATACCGAGGCGAAAGGAGGCAAATCAATCACTCACAACACACTCGAAAGGCTTCCACGGTTTTGTGTGATGATATGAGAAATTTTGAAGAAAACCAAAGAAACAAATGCGAAAGAACCGTTCTGGATGGAGCGAATGGCGCCATTTTGTTGTTTCGAAGAAAATGGGTAAGACGCATCGTTTATTTTGTTCGTTTGCTAGTGTTTCGTTTGTTTGTTGTAGAACTAATGCTTCCAAGAGAGGGAAAAATTGTTTGTTTATTTTGTAAAGTTATGTTTTTTTTGTTTTGTTGCATAAACGGGGAAGTTATGAAAACAAACACAAAAGGCACGCAAAAATGGAGAACTGATGATGGTGATGCGAAGAAACTCGTAAAACGACATTCGCAAAATCTTCATTAAACTCGTTGCGAATTAATGACACACACACACATACAAAACAAAAACACGGTAGAATGTTGTTAATTGGGAAACGGAGAGAGAAGGAGAGAGAAAGGGAAGGAACAAATGCAACCAACATTCAACCGAAACTTACATACTTTAGGCGAGTTGGAAACAAAGGAGGTGGAAAACCAAACAATACGAATAAAAATAAAATACCTAAATCTAAACATCAAACACATGCACACTCACCCATACCACACACACACATATGCAAAAGGAGAGCAAATTTCAATGAAATAAGCATTAAACATAGCGAATAATAGGTAAAGGGAGATAACAAATCGACAGAAGTGACGGACGCACGCAAACGCAAAGAAAAGCAAAACGGAACTACAGACGACAAAGAATCAATCAACTCAACGATGTGAACATAGTGAAGTAATCAGCAATGCTAATGTTTTCTTCATTTGATTAACCAACAAAACACAGAACAGAAGCAGCAGAACACACGTAAATTTAACTAGAGACAAAGAGCATATAGAGTAGGTTAAAACGATTCGAAACGCAATCATAACCGACAGCGAGCAACAAAGAAGAAAAACGATGATTCAATGTTGGGAGAAGAAAAAAATGTAGTAAGCAAGAAAAAAAGTGAGCAACAGAAGAAAAAAAAAACAAACGAATAAAATAAAAGGACTAAACGTCTTGCATAATACACTTTACTTATCCAAGCAGCAAACTCATACGTTACACACACCCATACACACATACATCATCACTAAACGGACGTTCGCACGCATTAGTTTCACGTTGTACGTGCACAGACACACATATACACACATACATACACTCATTAACGTTCTCACAAAAGGCCGCACTAATTCGGTGTAACTAAGGTGAGCTCTGCTGGGCCATACGGTTTTGAATAGGGTTCGACTGCACACGTTTCGTTTCGGAAAGGTAAAAAATTAATCGTCAAAATAAAGCTTAGCAAAAACCCAACCGAATCTCTCACAGTGAAAGGAAAACCAGGTAAACATAGTAATTACAATGAATAATACTACTAAATACTAACAAACACGAAAACAAAACCAAATATAATGGAGAAGAGAAGAAGCATACAGTTGTAGGACGCAAAAAGAAAAATACACAAACACACACACACACACACACTCACACAGCAAACCTTATCTCTAGCATAAATTGTTTTATTTTTCACTTTTTTCCACTAGAATATATTACGCACCACGAAAAACAAAGTGAGTAGAAAGTGAAAAAAAAAGACAAAGGCGAATAAAAAACCACAGGACGATAAACCAAATGGACAGTGGAAGAAGCAAACCTGAAAAGAAAACAACAACAAATAAGATGGAAAGGAAAAAAAAAATACCCAAAAACAACAACTAGCAAAGACGTAACGAAACGAAAACAAGTAAGTTTAAAAAGAAACCAAACAAAAAAAAAACAAAACTCACATATATATACATTGTACGAGCGTAAAACGAGACGTAGAAATGGAGTGGAAGAATGGTGGGGGAAAAAACTAAATCATAAAAATCCAAAAAAGTGGTAAAAAGTAATAAAACAAAATGGGAAAATATATAAATAAAAAAATATATATATACATATATATACATAGCTTTGAAAATTGTAAAAACACACGACAAAAAGAAAGAACTAAGAAACAGAAACACACACGAGCGTATGCGAACGGAAGGTGGTAAAAATACAGCAACAACAACAAAAAAAACAAAAACAAAACAAACATGTACGTGCTTCATTGTTATCTATACTTGGGCCGGGAGTTTGGTGCGAAGGTGTAGTGCAGGCAGCAGAAAAAGCAAAGGTAAAAACGAAGAAGTACTTGGCTCGCCAGTTTGCCCGATTCAGCCAGTTTCAAACAGCCAACGGAATGGAAAACGCAAAACTGGAAGCGCGACCAGAAAACAAAGCAAGGGAAGGTAGTGAGATTGGGTGGTCAAAGAAAGCTAGATTGAACACGATGGTAAAGAGAAGGAAAAGCGGACGAGACAGACAGGTACAGGATGCAACAACAAAAACAATAGGAATGGATAAGAACATACAAGGAAGAAGGAAGCTGGTGACAGTGGCGTTGAAAGTATAGATAATAATGAACAGAGAATATATAATTAATGATTAATAAAGACAATTAAACTAGTGTATGTAAATAGCTGCAATGTGTGTGTGTCCTTTCTAATGCGTGGAATATCACAAAACGAAACAGAATATACTCAAAAATAATCAGTATTTATTAAAAAAGGTCTGATGCCAAATGATTCGAAAAAATAGTACAGTACACGCTCACTTGCTCGCGCGTTTTCCTAATGTTTCATCCTTCCTTTTATGTGACGTTACTTAGCAACGCTCAAAATTAACATATGCTCTATGGAGGGAGCAGTATGAAATGTCATTCACTGGTACGCGGGTAAACATCAACGTAGTAGCCGGTGTGTACTGTGATTGATTCAGCGCCCTCTAGTGTCAAACTGTCGCAGCCATCAGTCAACACAAAGTGATTTGAATTTTCTTTCAATTTTTCAACGACTTTATCAAAAATTAATGCACAACGTTTTTCGTTGATATAATGATTTTCTTCCTCTTTATTTCAGTGTACAATGATACAGTAGTTTGTTTGTGTGTGTGTGTGTGTTTTAATATTATTTACTTTCTTGTTTTCGACGATCGAATTCAAATGGATGAACGTAGTTGCTTTGATTACCATACACCGTAACGCTTGCACGTGGTTATCGATGGTCTTCTCCCCACACTCCTGTCGTTGAGATTCTCACACACACACACACCACCCGATGCTACAGCAGGGGTGCTATAATATGCAGGCAATATTATCGTTATCGCGTCATTCTTTCCCTTCATTTGCGTTGCTTCATATAAGCAGCGGTGCCTGTAGCGCTTTCTATTACAAGTATAGTAACATCTACGAATTTTCTGCTCTGTTGACCAGTATGCCCCCTATGTATACATAATATGTATAATGTTTTGTGTGTGTGTGTTTGTATATATAATGTATAACTAGAGCTAATGCTGCGTGTGACCCTTTATCCGCACGCTGTTGTGGCAATACGAGCCCTGTTCTTCGCTGCTTGATCGCTTCTATTCCGTTCGCTAATTTTCCGTGTATAAAAATAATATGTATATATGCATTTTTTGTTGCCTTTTCTTTTTGTGGTTTTTGCAATTTCCTCCCCCGTCCCACCCAATAGTGCTGCGGGATCGGGTTGGGATTTTATTGTAGACGAATCCTCACACCACTTATGTGTCCACTTTTAGTTTAACGGTTAAAGTGTTGCTTTTGTTTCAATGTGATTTTATCCTCCAATATTTCATTTTCACTTTCCATTCGGCGCCATTTTAACTTTCTTTTTGTTTTGGTTAGTTTAAGGTTTAGAGCTTGTCGCATAAGTTAATATGGTTGGTTTACTTTTAAATAATTATGTTCGCTTAGTTATCGTTCCCGTCTTCATTGCTAGGTGCTAGTTATTGTGTTTCACTTCGAGACAGCATCACTTTGTGTCACTTTTCCTCTACACATGGTGTTGAAACTGTTTCCACTTCCATACACACTTAATGCGCCTTCGTTCCCTTCTGTTTTTATTATTGTTTCGCGTTCCGTGATGCCGACCAGGCCATCATCCATTAGCTCGAGACGCAAAGTTTGCTGCTGCTTGCTGTTAATAGAATGCTTAAATGGGTATGTTTTGTTTTGCGCTTTTTTACACTAATTATCGAACGTGATTTTGATTTAGTACAATTGAAAAAAAATCGCCGTTCACCGTTTCCCGGTACACAACCCGTGAACCGGTTACAAACTATAGCCAAAAGGGGGAACTATTTCCGATAATCGACCAATATACACACATTCATTATTTACATAAAATGGTTAACAAACGAAAAGACAATAGGGAAGATAGCTTATGCATAACTTGATTGCAAAAAGCAATAAGAACAAGTAAAAAGGGATTCAAAATGCAAATAAATATGCTTATGTAATTGAAGCAAAAATTAAAATGTATAACAAAAAAAGCAAAAAAAAAACCTTATCGATTTTAAATAGAAAGCTTAGTTTGCAATTGTATAAATTAAAACAAACAGAAGAGCAAAAACGAAACAAAAAAAAATGATGAAACACTAGAATTACACACAAAATGTAACAAAAAAATCATAGGAAAAGAATAGTAAAACAATAGTTGAAAATAAATATTGAACAAATAGCAAAACGGGAACTAATAAAGATAGCCTCTGTACTAAGGTTTGGTTTACGGTACACATCACTTCTGATTATATGCGCACACACTCACACTGTACAATGCATGGGGAGTTCCTCACTTCACGCGTCTACCTTCCATTCGTCACTGATCTTTGGTGGAAGACTGGTGGTCTGCTCAAAAAGAAGTCGATTGTGCTTTAACCTTCGATCCGCCGATCGATTCTACTGTGGGCCCTGCAAAGCTTCACAGCATATTCCGCCGGAGCTAGTAGGAACGCGAACACTTAACTGAACATTATGTTACGATATTGTATGCTTGGCGTTATGAAGCTCCTCTCTGCTACGCCTATACTCTCCATTGTCGGTTTTCCCTCTTTCCTTCGCTACACCCAAAAAAGGTTTCGTTTTTAGTGTTTTGTGATCGTTTGAACTGGGCAGAGAGAAGGAGAGAAAACATCTCTTCGCCTTACGCGTAAACTCGCGCATTTGTCTTCTCCTATAGGACTAATCTCCTAACAAGACACATCAATAAAAGAGATATTTCGTGTAGTTCCGACCTGTGTCAGTCTTTACCGTTGGTGTCTTGTGACATTGTTGTTGGGGATAAGTGGGTTGTATGCACTACTTGCGTTGAGCATTCCAATTTGCTACGGTTAAAGATTGTTGTAACATTTATGAGACTGAAGTGGATTAAAACCGTACTAAAACAAGCAATGATACCGTGAGATAGAGTGAAGTTTTTGTTGTGTCACTGTTAATGCTGCTGCTGTATGCTAGTATTCGAACAAAGTCTGACAAAGAGACCCTACTACACACATATAACTCCTGATAATTGGCTGTGTTTGGACGAATTGGTTACCTTGCTCCTTAAAAATCCTGTCCGTTAGTAGATGCGCAATTGCTCGCTGTGGGGTAGCTAGTTTTGATATTTCTTTTACTATTGTCGCCCTTTCAAGGGAATTTTCCAACGATTCAAAACATGCTGCGTGAACGGTTATGTATGTGTGGTATGGTATGTTAGTTATAAGGCTTGGAATTTTATAATTCAACAAGAAGTAACTTGCATTAAAGGTAGTAAGTCTTTCTGCGTTTTGTTGCATTTCCTTTTGATCTTCCATTTTGCACTGATATATCAAACACACATCGAAGATTTTGTTTACGACGACTATAAAGTTTGTTAATGTTTTTTTTTTTTTCATGTGATACCATACGTGTGTCTTTCACACTAATAAAAACACAATCTTTCTGAACTGCACTTTTTCTCGGTCGCTAAAGTTTGTGTCTTCTCCATTTTACATGTTCTCACAGCGTATTTTCTCCGTATGCCTTGAATTGTTTGGTTGTGGACTGGTTGCAGTTTAGTTTTTGGAAATTTTTATTTCATTCCGCTCACTCATTCGCTTTCATTTAATACACTGGTATTCGAGTTCATAATTGAAATTGTTCTTTTCCGAATTTACTGATACTCTTTTCATTGTTTGTTTTTTTTTTTAATTTGAAAAATAAAGATTTGAATAGCTGATATATTTTTTGAAATAGTTGAAAAAACGGTAAGAAAATTTCTAAATTGTATTTAGTATTCGTGAATGTTACATCGATTTAATTAATAATCATGAAGTTGGAGTTGTTTTGATATTTTTGTTAACCTTTCCCTTTCCTGCAGCAAAACGATCGTTCTCGCAAACGTGTCACAAAATCGCAAGGGACCAATTACAGTTGATATTTCATTTTAGCAAAGTTTCAGACATCACACATATGCATTCTTCCATGTACATACTGTTTGCCATTAACGATTTACTCCAACATTCAGTTCGCTAAGGTGTGTTCCAACAAAAACTACCTCTGTTTATCAAATTCCTTTCAAAAAAGAATTCCACCAGAAACAAGCAAGTAACTCAAGCATAAATACCTTAATCTTCTTTTAAAGGTACATTTCCCTTCCAACGGGGACAGATATTATTTGACGAATCGATCTCGCCTTAGACGATATGCATCTTCTTCAGCCTATTGGGTTACATTCATTTCAGTAGCTTCTTATACGCATTAGTGACGGTTAACTTTACATTTCATTCGGATCTCGCTACGTACAGAGCGAGTGAGTGCTTATTGCATAACCAAAATCCTTTCTCCTTACTTCACACGCACTGCCGGAACGATGTGAGGAACGATTGGTTCAGACATTTCGGTGCGCTTACAGAATGGTGCGGCGGGCTGCCGCTCGTATCTGTATACATTTATCCTTAAGGTGGGTTTTACTGGTGTTGGCTAAAGCGGAGCTGAGTGTGCCTTCGTAACAGACGGGACGAAAAGCGTGCATGCGTGGCAGAAATCTAATGGATTTTCGGTGCGCTACGATCATTGATCGTACGATTGCGTTTGAGCGTTGCGCCACGCTTGATTTGATCCATGAGCGATTCGTGACAGACACGGGGATCCGGCTGAAAAAGATATGACAAAACGGAACGGAAACAAAATGGAAAAAAAACCATTCGAATTAGTTAAAAAACGTACTGGTCAGTGTTTCTGTAAGTGGTTCGTTAAAGCACATTTGAACGCGGCAGCAAGAGGAAGCATTAGCCAAATATATGAAGGAGATTGAAAGTAGGTGGTAAAAATGGTGTAAAAAACAGTAACAAGGGTAGTACAAATGCATTCGCCTGCAAATATGCAACGGTGGATAATATATACCAGCGGCCGAAGAATGGGCTGATTGCTAAAAGCGAGCCAAAAAGGTGAGAAGTATCAGAGTATGACCAGAGTCGCTATGGAACTACTTGAAAATCTACCATTGAAGCGATTCTTGTGGAGAATCATTTAATTTTATTGATATTTACATATTGACTGACCATCGAAATCATAAGCGACTTTTTTCCTATATTAAGTATTGAAAAAACTTATACACTATTTTTGGAAGGATAAATCGCAATGGTTTTTTAATTTACGATGACAACGATTAAAACACTAATTAGAAACCGGCATAACGATGGAAGATTGGTAACAAAAAACGGAAACCAAAGGCTAAAAATGATATATATTGCTTATGATTCTTTGACTTTGATTCTTTAGCAGAGATCTGTTTTTGCTCATTCCAAATATTTAGCAATATTAATATAAAGACAGATTAAAGTTTCAGATAATATCAAACAATGCAAAAATAGAGCTTCTGCAACGCACTACAAAGGTAGTTTTTAAAGTGTTCCATAAATCGTACCCAGTGATACCATATATTACGTGGTGATTATAATTGGTTATATCGAACGGTGTGTGTAATCGTGGCTTGCGGTAGATTCTGCATCCATATCTAAACAATTGTAAAAGCGATCGCGTTTATTTAAAGTGTGGTGGATATAAAGAAAGGGATACAAACAAAGCTTGACAAGGTAGAAAAGGTAAGTAAAATTTTAACCTTTACGCGTTTATGTGAAAGTACGTACTGAGAACAAGCTTGTTTCTGTGTGTTTACATACAACATTTGGCTGTTTTTCATCTCTATATGACTACCATTGATACAGTGTGCATACTAAACATAACAATTACATTCATTGCTTGTTTTGTTTCTATGTTCCTAGACAACTGGTTGAACAATGTTTACAAAAAAAAGGTTTAACAGATGTAAACATAGCATCGTGATGTTAGTGAGTTTTGAATTGTTATTTAGTTCAATTAACGGCAGCAAACTAGAGTTGACAAGATAAATAATGGTTTATTTGATTGTGTGATACAATCAGACGTTAATTTTCAATGGTGAATGACACAAAAACCAGAAAAACCACGCAGGAAAATTATACAAATAAAACAATAGTATCGAATGGAAGAAAATCAAACATGTCGATTAGTTTGAGTAAGATGAAACGAAAACAGAACAAATACACTGTCCCTTTCGGAACGGACGGAAAGTAAAAAAAAGCAACGACAGCATCTTGCCAACACATCCGTATACATTATGTGCGACAAGACACTGTTGGTAAATGGGCGAGATATTAAAGTGAAATAAAAAAAAACATAACAAAACAGTACCGATGATATCGGTGCCAATTATTTCGTTAGAGAGAAACATAATGTAAAAATGTAACAACGTAAAGTAAATGTGTTTGACAAATTGTGTCGGACACACAGCCGTTACAGAGCGGCAACATTATTTAGAAGGAAAAAAAAAAACAATGCTGTGAACTAAATCTGCACAGTCACACTTCCTCACCTCGCGGGACACATCTCGATCGTACCCACAACACACCTATTTGATTCCATTTATACACAATGTTTTTCTTAAAAGTGAAACTGTTGGCTATAGTAGCGCTCGCCGTTGTCGTGCTAGCGTTTGCAATGGTTTTGTATTTGATTTGAAATAAAATAAAAACATAAGAAAAGAAAAAAATATAGATAAGAAAGGGAGCGGAAAACCCTGTTCAGATATTCCGAGGGCACACCGCACAAAACACACGTTCTGTGGTGGCACTGTACGAAATATATGATGTAGTTCTTTTGCATATGTTTTCCTCAAATATATTTATTCTTCGCCAATACGTGCTATACCGCTTACCAGAGCTTTACTGTTGATAAGATTACGAACGGCGAATGCTTTGCCCGAGAGTCGCTGTTCGGCGAGACGTGCGTTTAGGTTTTCTAGAAATCCGGCACTAGTTTTGGCCAGCACATTGTGCGTCCCGCCGGATGAGGCAGGTCCACCGCCAGCGGCACCATTATTGTTTGCAGAACTATTACGGCTGTGGTGATCTAAAACGGGAAAGTTGGATAAAGCTCAATTAGTGAAACAATTCCTTCATTAGAAACAGTAAAGATGTACATGCGTTTAAAATACAACGTTGTGGAAAAAAGCTCAAATACAAGACCAACAGTTTAGCACATTCTACAGCAAACGAGCAATCGGTGCATTCGCGTTGCATGTCGGCATGTTGGATGGCAGCATTCAAATTTGAAAGTAAATGACACTATGTACGTGTATTTTTAGTACATTCGATGAATTATAAAACTGCTGTACGCTTTATGCATTCTCTTACGCGTGTGCTGCAAAAATCGACCGAAGAAATCGAAATTCCATGTGTTCTAATCGATCGACAAGACGTCCGATGAGCAACAAGCTACAAACACACATAAATCATAAATGGGCACACCAAAATAAAGAAAAAACAAAACAGAAATCAACTGCAAGTAGCAACAAATCCTTACAATTGATAAAAAAAATTATATTGAAGCAAACAAGACAAATGCAACAGAAAGCAATGGATACAGAACGTTACGGCGGTATAAATAAAGCGTAAGCGTTCGCGCACAATACAACAAACGAAAGCAAAACGAAAAAGAAACAAATGGTGAAAATAAATCATCAATCAAACAAGAAAAAATCGCAACAGAACAAGAACGATACAAAGAGATAGGGAGATGGAAATTACTTGTCCGGCTTGGGGTACTACTGCCACTACCACCACCTCCACTGACCACATCGTCGTGATGCCGTGTGCCTTTACCAAAGGACGAAGGTGAATAACTACCGACTGGAGCACCACCACCACCACCAGCCGACGTTTGGACGGAACTGACGAATGGATTCGTCGAGACGTAAATGTTTTGCGTTGGGTAACTGGAACTTCCAGCGCCACCACCACTGCTACTACTACTACTGGCAGCCCCGGTAGGCGGCAACACGTGACCGTACTGTGACTGTTTCTGGGCCGCTTGTTGCTGCTGTTGCTGGTGATAATAGTATGGCGAGGATTGCTGTTGCTGCTGATATTGCAGCTGTTGGTGTGTTTGCTGCTGCTGCGATGGATACTGATTCTGATAGTACTGCTGCTGTTGCTGCTGGTAGTGTTGCTGTGAAGTGGTTTGATTAGAGGCGGAATAGATTGAATGTTTACCCTCTCGTGGTGGATGCGGCGGAGGTTGCTGTTGCTGTGATTGGTAGTATTGTTGCTGCTGTAGTTGCTGCTGCTGTTGCAGGTGTTGTTGATTATTGTTGTATGCTCGTGGATCAACCGGGGTAGATCGTTGGTAGATCAACTCATTACCACCCGATGGTGCGGTCGTGTAACCATAGTTGTTTGCCTGCTGTTGCTGGTGTTGATAGGGCACAGGTGACGGTGATTGTGATGGTTTGTTCGGTGCTATCTTGGCATTTAATTGTGCGAGGAAGCTACTATTTGGCTTCTGGGGACCTGCAAGAGAAAATATAAATAGGTTAGTAGTGCAAATTATGGGCGATTTCCGCAAGATATTCGTCTCTTACCAGGGCTTGAGGTACGGAAGCTGGACATAGTCGAGAGTTGTTTCGGTTGTGCATATATTCCCCCTTGTTGGTGGAGATTCGTTTTCGGAGATCGATTCGATAGCTAGCAAACAAACAATTGAAACAAACGATAGATATAAATAGTCTGTCTGAACTGCAGTAAAGCAAAACCAGTTAAATCAAATCATTAGTACCGGCTTGTTACTATCAGTTGAATGGAATGAGTTTGGTGTGCTGGGGTGATGGAGTTGAGATGAAGGATAGTGTGGTTGCTGCGTAGTCGGCGCAGCAGACGATGATGATGCTGTGACATTGCTATGATCGTGACCATGCTTGGTGGAGGGTAATGTACCGTACAGATTGGTGTATTGCTGGGTAAGAATGAATGGATGAACGTAAAATGATATTTAAAAATGATGATCGATTGTTTCTGGCAGCACAATTGAAGTAGTCATTTAAATTACCGTAGGTGATCCTTGGTTGGACGGTGGATTGCTTTGCTGTTGAGCCCTTCGTAGCACGCCCGGACTGGCCGGGGTGTGCCTTATTTCATTCAGAGCCTTTACCGTGCCCGCAACATTTCCTGAAACTGAACGAACCGTAAGAAAGGAAACAAAACCAACGTGTTTTTTGGGGTAGTTTTTCCAAACATAGTTTACACGCGCGCACTACTACCGAATACTGTGAATTACGAAATTGAACGTGAAGTTTCGGTTTACACCGGTGCATCGCAGAGTCATGCAATGATAGTGAAACTATTCTGCATTCGACTGATGATGCAGCGCAAAGTAAGAAGGCATGTAAATTAAGTCCTACATACGACGACTCTAAAGGAGCCAGTGCTACGAACTCTATAGCTGTACAGAGCTTTTCTTACTGTGAAATGTTACGTTCTAACAGCTCCTCAACTAGATCACCATACGCAAGACGATCGTCAACAGCTAATGTATGAATATTTATTTTTCCGTTGTTCAATGTAAAAACTATAGAACAAACATTTATAAAAATCTGTTGAAAGTCGTTCTACATATGATGAAATTGCCAACAAATGAGCTTTTAGAATGGAATAGTTCAAAGCAAAATGTCAAGGACATTGGATTCCGACATGCAAAGCTCTGTTACAGATGACAGCAATGAGTAAAATTAAAACAAAGATAAGATGAAACGCACTACTAGGTGAACTTCCGGCGGCCGAATCTAACAGATAAGCAGGTGGTGGTGGTAAACTTTCTGATGAGGTGTAAGCTAGGCTTTGCTGGGCAAGATTTGTGGTGGTGGTGGTGGAATTCTGTGGAAAAATAAAACAAAATACACGAACAAAAAAGGAAAAAGAAGAAAAAAAGAAAGAAAAAAAACGGAAAACCGTGAGTCACTTCTGGCTCGAACGTCCGATCGTACTGTACCTACAGTTCCTACGCTAGGACTAGGCGTTACGCTTGAGCTGCGCCGCACAGGCGGTGGTGGTTTGACGGTATTAATCGACGCACGTCGGGTGACCCGGGTTGGTCCTGTAACAATGCAATCGGAGATTGGGCGGGAAAAAAGAAAGGCAAGAACTTTAATACGCTGGCCAAAGAACACACTCGCAGACAAGCAGTGAAATTGTAGCTGCAACATTAAATACAAATCAAATGGATTGTGTCCTACTTTATTTGTTTGTTTGTTTTTATTTTTTAATGCAATTTACTTGCGATTATTCAAAGGATCGATCTAAACGTATGGACAAAACGGAGAACAGTTGAACAGTATTTAGATGCTACAGCTAAGGGAGATGGAAAAAGTTGATAAATTACACTCGGTTTTCTAATGCAGAATGTTGTTATTAAACTTATGGGCATGTCTGACAGTATGGAATATGCATGAATGAGCATGACAGTGAATAACACTACTAAATCAAACAAAATTAGCGACAGTAAAGAATATAGCATTGCAAACGGAGGCAACACCGAGAACGGGAAATGATTTGTGGGCCGTGAATTATGATGCATTTGTACGCTGAAACAACAAACATGGCTACAACAAACCGGTGAAGTGACAAAGAAACAGACACAACGAACAACACAAAACTTATATGAAACATAACAAGGAAAAGCTGTTTAAAATTATACAGTCTCAACAGAGTGGAAAATGCGATTTGGAACATAAAAACAAATACTACAAAAGAGATGTAATTTAAAAGGATTTAAAACTGTTGTTTTGCAAATTAATAACAAAAAAACAAGGACAACTATATATAGGCACAACTATCAGTACCGTTTCAGAGTAAGTACGTCTGTGAGCTGCTTCCAGATAAACTAGGTTAATGAGCATGAGATGCCGAACGAACGGTGATCATGAAGGAATTGTGTGTTGATAGAATGCCAGGTTCAGGATGCAAGTATGATGGATTATAATACATGAACCAAAAAAAAAAAACATAACCAAAACGGAACGAACGGGAATGTGAAATGAAGTGAAACAAACAAACAAACAAACCAGATAACGATGCAGGTCTCGGGGTGATGGCGGGTTTATTGCGATTGATACGATCGTCGTACGGTGGGGCCGGGGCGTGCCCAGAGCTGGCGTGATTGGGCCCCAGCGGAGGGTCATTCACGTCACCGCCCCCGTTACTATTGCCGGTGTGGGCATGATGCTGCGGCGAGGAGTTTGCCGTGACCGGTAGCGAAAGGGATGGGGTTGGCGAGCGGGAGCTAATGCCAAAGAAGGACGTCATGGAGGCGGGCGAGGCGGGTCGCGAGGTGGTCACACGGAACGAGCTTAATCGCTGTTGCTGATGCTGGTGCCCATTGTCCACCGGTGTACCGTTGAGCTGCATCAGCCCGCTGCCGGTAAGCAGATCGTCCGGTGCATTGTTCAGACTATTACGGCTAGTGTCTTTGCACCGCAGCACGACCACCTCGCTGCGGTTCTGGCTGTAGTAGTTCTCCATCATGAACGAGGGATTCTCGAACCCGGTGGCAATACCATCCAGCCCTTGGGTGGAACCACCGGCGGAAGAGCCCAGCGCGAGTGACATTGAATGTCCGTGTGGTGGTTGGGCGTACGTCGTCCGGTGGTAGTGGCCTGCGCTTGGATAATCATTTCCATCCGTCACAATGCTGTGGTTACTGTACTTTGCCGCGAGATTCGTCATCGAACCGTTCGTTTCGTCGACCGAACCCGCCTGATGGTTGCTTAGATATTCATCCAAATTGCTGTTGCTGGAAGAAATCGACGACGGTAACCGGCCGGTACTGGTGGGCTGTTCCAGACCGTCCTCGGCATCCAGCAGGCCACCGTGACGGATGCCAGCTTCGTTGCGGGACATCAAACCACTCCCACCGTGGTTGTTATTTACGCCGTTCGCTAAGATCGTGTCGGTATCGGTTGTCCCCCCATCGGAAGCGACACCGTTCGAAAACCGGTGCCGTGCGTGCTGTGGATGGTGTGGATGGTGCTGCTGCTGAGCTAGCAGGGCGCTTTCGTGCTCTCGTTGAAAGAGATCTAATTCACCAATCAGATTGTTTAGTTCTTCGATCGTTTGCTTGTCGATGCAGTCTAGGGTGCAGGATTTTGCGGGTCGTTTCGTTTGCACACACAACAACCGTACCGCGCAAACACAACAACAACATCAACAACCAAAAACCCGATATCGTGTGTGTGCATGTAGTTGCAGTTTTTGTTTTGGCACGTTTTGCCAGCGGAAATCATTAGCAGCATTTGCAGCCGGGCAGCAGCATATGGGGGTGGGTGCACCCAAAATCAGTGTGTTTTCGATGCACATTATATATGTGGGTGTTGGGTTGCAAACAGCGTTTTTTTTTTTTTTGGTGAATTTTGGTGCATTTTTGGGCATTGGGCGCGTGTATTATAACGTAAATGAGCAGGAGCAGGAGCACATAAACATAGCGTGTACATACAGAGACAGAGAAGTTACAAAATGAAAAAAAAAAGAAATAAAATAACAAACCAAAAACACAAACATGTAAACATCGTACGACAAACAAACAGAAAACGAGCGGGTGTTACATGGGGATTAGAAAACGAGAAAAGTAAACAAACAAAAACATTAAAGCATTACAGAACGATACAAAAGTAAATGAAGAAGACGAAGAAAACAGATACACAAAAGCGAAGAAAAGATGGAAGCGTGAAGTAGAAGCAGCGAAAAGTGAATATATTGATCATAATGTGTCAAGTGTGCAGCTAACATGATGAAACTATAAACAATTGATAGCTTAGCAAATTAAATGATTGTGAGCCTTTCTACTATTACACTTTACTTTTGTGTTTCATGCACTTTTTAATTTAGGTTTTTGCATGTTTCTTATTTATTCTTCTTTTTATCTTATATTTGATATATCTTTCACAAATGAAGCATTTTGTCATGCACAAGTGCAATCAGGATATATGTTCTACTTGAATTGTTTTAGCATAAATGTGCCTTTTGATGAACTTCTCGATAATTTATCTTTTTAACATGCATTTCTTGTCAAAAACCTTAATAAACTCTCACTCAACGAAGAAGGCAAGTTAGAAAGAGTTGCGAATGGCAATCAACGGAATGTTTGCCAAACTTGTCCTATAAGTCGTTAGTGGATAGTTTTTATACAAAGATAGACAGAAGTCGTATGGGGAAGATAAGGTGTACAGGGAAAGAAACGTTGCACGCTTACCTGCATCGCGATCCAGCAGCAATTGACCGGCGGATTTGTAGATTTCTTCGTTCGTCCGTCGTCCGTACAGTGCGTTCGGGTCGTTGTGACGCGTCGACAGGGCGGCAGGTGATGTCGGTACGCTAAGCTGCTGCTGGGGCGGTGGCGGCTGGTGCAGCTGGTTGTTGTTGATCTGCTGCTCGAACATCGACGTTTTCTCTAGAACTGAACCGGTACGTTTGAGTATATCTTTGTCCTTATCGAGTACGCTTTTCGTCGGTGTGCCAGCGCCGCCCGCGGTGCTGGGCGTGCTAGCGGCGGCGGAGGCGACGGTGCCGACGGTGGAACATTGGGGAGGAGATGGTTTGTTAGTAGAGCTAGTTGCGGTGGTAGTGGTGGTGATGGTGGTAGTATCGGAAGTGCTGATGGTGGCAGATGTTATGTTTGCGGACGCGGAGGTGCTGGTGTTAAAATGCTCCTCGTTGTCATCGATCGTGATCGTGTGGTTGGAGGAAGTGTCAATATTACTTTCGCTTGGTGTGACGGCCGTCGTGCCGCCGCCCGTAGAGGATGGTGTGGTGCTGCGGAATCCTAGATTAATTGCACCCCCGATACTGCTGTAGTTGGGTGTACCGGGTGATCCCGTCTGCGGTGTGTTCTGGGGCGTTTGCGTACTGCACGCCGATACGTCCGGTGAGCTGATTGCGTTCGTCGCATTCGAATCGGGCGATATCAACGAAGAGGCCGAGGAGAGCACGGGCGAATTCGGTTGCTGCTGCTGGTACAGGACGTGGGAATGCGACTGAAGCGTTGCCGATGTGACCGACGCCGATGTCACCGTCTGCTGAACATTACTGGGTGTGTTGCTACTAGCGCCGCCATTGTTGCCACTGGTTGCTGTATGGTGGTGGTTGTTGTTGTTAACATTGTTGCTGTTGTTAGTAGTTTTAGAGGCAGCCATCGAAGCCAATTCCGTCATATTGACGTAGGTGGGCTGGAGTTGTGGGTGTTCTGTAAAATGTCCGTTTCGTGTGTTATTAGTAGGAGATTCTTTGGGACGGAATCTTTTGGGAAGCACTTATAGCAACAGGCCTAACGAGGGTCCATTAGTACAATAAACAGATTGAAAATAACACTCAAAATATGAACTGCAAAACTGACACACACACTCGAAAATAGTAGACCATCTTAAGTGGTGAGCCTTGCTTTGGCAACAAAAAAAATTAAACTATTCCATCATACCTTTGGTAATGTGCGCTGGAATTGGAGATGGACACTGACGCGGCACGTTAGGGTTGGCATTTTTCACGGAAGTTGTTGAGAGTGGTCTCTCCAGTGAGGAACAACGCTAAAAAAGACAAAAAGAATATTCATCAATCCGCTAGATACTTTGGTACACTGTTGTCACAATACATACCACTGGGAGTGGTGGTCTGCAGGCCACGTTGGCTGGTGATTTTTGCGTCTCAGCGATTGTTTCCGGACTTTGAAAGGTGTACACCGTGAGGGCAGGTCGCTGATGACCCTTTTCGTAAGCGGACGAAATTGTGTGCGGACGGTCGACTGTTGACGTTGCATCCTGTGTGTGCGGTGGCCACGTTGATACCGCATGTGATTGACTAGCTAAGGTGGAGGCCTGTGTGTCGGGAGGAGAAACGGAAGAGGGTTTTTTCTTATCAGTTTTGTTTCCCACATGATCACACTAAGGGTTTCCATCGAGAAAATGGAAATATGCGAACATCAAGCGCAATCAACACAAAACTGTTTTAGCTACACAGTCACACAAGCGTACACAAAAAAAACATACACTTATCACTTAAATTTACCAACAACGAATAAAATTAATGCAACAATAATGCACGCTAAACTACTGCCGCTTCTGAGTGTGTGTGCGCCATTAACTTATCTTGACATTAAAGAATGACTATTGCTATGCAAGAAATCGCAACATTTTTTTTCCAACATTTAAAAGAAAATGAACAAAGGTGTTTAACCTGTGAAGTTAAAGCTGGTGAAGAGCAAAAGCCGCTATCGCTCGATTCGCCTGGTTTCAAACGTATCGCCGGGGAGTACTAAAACAAAAGGGAAAGGAAAAGAAGATGGAAAAGAAAAAAAACACAAAAATTAAAGAAAAACAAACAAATAACGAAACCTATTAAATTAACATACAAAATTAAAGTTTACACAATGTGTTACGATTAAAAAATAAAATGCCTGGTAATAAATTCAAATCATGAAGACAAAAATACAATACATTAATTTAGGCATTAGGTCTGACTTAATTCGTGGCAGATTTACATTGACGAAGAGAGAAAAAAAAACGATTTGTAAGAAGACTAAGGAAAATTTAGATATTTTACAGTAATGTTTTATATCGTTTGTGTTTGTTTGGCGTCATAAAATAAGTTTCTCATGTTGCAGGCTATACAAAGTTTTCAGAAATTTGTTAAATCAACTGCAATAATCCGCCACGCCTTAAGTTATAGTTCTCATACATTATTTACGACGATTGTAAATATCTAAATTGCATTTACGATGCAGGTTGCATTCTACGGAAACATGCACTGAAAAAGCAACATTTTTAGCTACAAAACACGAGTTGGTGGCACTGGTGGCATTTCTATCTTGTCCACGCCTGTTTACCTGTGATAGCGATCGCTGGAACTGATGATGGCCCGGGGATCCACTGCTGCTACTGTTAATCGAGCTGATCGAACAGACGGAGCTTTTGCGTGAACCGAGCGAGTTCGAGCAGCCACCCTGCGAGTTGGAACCACCGGGCGAATCCGGATAAAGGCTAATGTTGGCCTTCGACTCGAGGATCAACTCCTCCGATGCTTGCGGGAGCTGGGCGGGATCCTTCGTGACGATCGCTATCAGCTGCATGGCTTCCTACAATGGATCAAGAGAGAAAGTGATACATTAGAATATGGGCTTAGCGAAAGGCATACGCTAGGTACGATCCACCGCATACCTGTAGGTGACCGAGCTCGGACATGACCTCACACTCCTCGTGTACCACCGGTTGCAGCATGTTGACGAAGGTGCAGTATCGGAGCCGCTCCTCGACCATGATCGCCCGCAGTGACTTTCGCTCGACCTCCTCCAGCTCACAGCGCCTCTGCGTCACGTCCAGCATCGAGGACTCGACCAGCACATGCAGATTATCGGCGGCCCCCTTCTTTGCCTTCTTCTGCAGCCGGAGCGTATCGCTCGAGCGCTTCTTCAGCTCCGCCCGGCAACGCTTATATTCTTTGGCATGGTCTTTATCGATAATGTTCACTTGTTTCTTCCAGTCTTCCAGTTTCTCCTGCAGCGGCACCACCAGACAATCCATGATGGCGGTGGTGAAGGTTTTCATCCGGCTCTCGACCGCCTTATGCCGAAGGCAGACTCGTGTTAGTGCCGTTCCAATTTCTTTGGTGGCTCCTAGGGGAGATTGTACGGAATGGAGTATAGACAAGAAGTCTGTTAATAGCTGTAAACATTGTAGTGGATCGTTTATTGTAAGAATGTGGTAAAATTTGCTCAATGTGTTCCAGACGCCACAGTCGAGGAGCGTGTGGAGCATTAAAAAAAACCATTACGTCAGATGTGTGACTAAAAATGGAACTCAACAAATATCAACAAGAAGCTAAGTTCTCGCCATCTAGAAAAGGGCGTCGCGGTTAATTAGTACGTGATAATTACCACCCCCGTTGAAGCACCTAGACGTGGGTTACGATGATCGTGTAGTCACCACACCCAATCATACGGAACGGATATCCTCCATTTCCAAATTTGTCATTCAAGACGAACAATCGAATGACTTGTGTGTTGAAGCTTCCTCGTCGGCACTCTGTCCCTACTGTAGATGGCTATAGAGACCCAATCAAACCACCCATTCAACCTTCCTTATCAAACCCCAGTCGCATCTAATCGGCGTTCTATTACACTCTATCAACCTACTTCCTTCCAAACAGTGGCGTCATAAAGCTAACGGAACAGCGAGTGCGTTGAAGATCGTTAAATTTTTCCCCATTTTTGTCCCAACGCCAGCTACCAGACAGTTGTGAAGCATCTGCTGCAGCCCAGTGCACGATTGGGAACCGGAACCACTGGATGCAATCAACACAAACCCATACAGCCACAGCCATGGCATGGTGTGTGGTTAAGGCGATAAGGCAAGTGCCTTATTGACAAATTGGAATACTTGCTCCTTCCGTTCTGAATATGATTATTGTTGTTGCGCTCCGCAAATGGTATGTGTTCGGTTGACCATTACTTAGTGATCGTGTGGCGTCCGGTCCTCCACTCATTTGCACATGAATTGATAGGAATTGTTCGCTGAGATTACTGCTGAAAGTTGCTTCTCAAGAGCATTGGAATCTCGTTTCTTGCATTGTGATTAAGGTTATTAGATTTAATTTTAGCTTTTATTTCTAGGCGATTTAAACCTCATCTCGTTTCAACCAAAACAAATCAGACGCCATTCATGCTCGACGAT
Organism: Anopheles marshallii; assembly: GCF_943734725.1. Taxonomy (NCBI): domain Eukaryota; kingdom Metazoa; phylum Arthropoda; class Insecta; order Diptera; family Culicidae; genus Anopheles; species Anopheles marshallii. The sequence continues at coordinate 66,311,078 of NC_071327.1, forward strand.
GGTTCAACTCGTGCAGATATGGGTCAGCTGCCTGTCGGACCATCGCGTTGTCTTCCCAATATACGCATCGTTATGCAGATTAGTTGATTGTGATTTAAATTCTTGCCCGACGGAGTCGCGCGACACGCGGATGTCCTGCTCACTTTAGAAATTTTCGAAAGTAAGCTCCGTTTCTTTGCAACTGGATCAATAACTTAGCCGGCCAGCAAGCAGTTAAACCAACGTTTATGACTGCACCAGTTTAAATCGTACCGTTTCCCTGAAATTTGTTGCCTCATCGGACAGTGTCGGGCCCCGATTGCGTGAGCTGTTTCACACAGCTGCTAAAAGCAGTAAAGTACGTACACTTCAATAATTAACCTTCTCTCCTGCACCCTGAAGAAGGAGGAAAAAAAAAACTCATTCTACAGCATGCTGCAAACCGTTCACTCGCAACCTTATGCTTGGTCAAGAGCATGTTGCCGTTCAAGATGCGCCCCTAAAACAAGTACAAAAGGTGATTGTTTTTAAGCAGTGCTCCCTTTCGTTCGCTGACGATGCATCATCCCTTCCAATCGGGCGGGGTAAAAGATGGTCTACGGTGAAGCCGAACCGCTGATTTTTGCCCGCTCGTGGGCCGTGTTGTTGAAGGTGGAACGTACTTTCTACTTGCAAACATGAAACGGTTAAGCAAAACGGTACATGAACGGTCACTCCACACAGTCAGTCAGTCGGTCAGCGTCATCGGTGAAGGCAGCAATCGGTCAATTGATTGATCGGTTTGCGGCATGCATGCGGTACAAGGCCCCGAATGGCGCTTCAATTAACCGGCTGCTTAACGGCGCCACACACGTGGGGGTGTGCGACTCTCATAATTAGTGGAGTGGCTGTCCATTTTTTTTTTATTTCTTAAAGTTTATTTTCTCTCTTTTCTTTGTTATTGACCACTGTTTACTACGCGTGTGCCGACCACATACACGCAACACTGTTTAGAGTTTGTACTTTTGTTTTGCACCTCAAAATCACGATAGGAGCTTAGTTTTGTGTACCATTTTTACGCGAATCCACCAGCTGTTTGTTGCTTTGTTGTTGTTGATGTTGCTCACGTAAATAAAAACTCCCCAAACATGCCGGCAGGAGGGGTTTAGAGGAGCACACGCGAATGTTGCGTGGAAAATGAGCGCTAGGTTGATTAGTAGGTCTGGGCCAGCTGCTCTACGGTGGGTTCGTTTATGGCGAAATGGAACTGTTAGTAGGAAGTACGAGTGAACGGACCGTATCTTTTTCCTTTTTTCATCACTGTTAAGCGGGCATTCATCCGGTAAGCAGTAATTTGCGTTTGAAGTTATGTTTTGTATGAATAGATTTGTTTTTTTTTTCGTTTTTTTGTGTTTGAAAGGACGGTTTATGGTGATTGTTTTTTCTTTAATAATTATGCACGCAATATGGTTTATCTTCATCAGAGCATGCCCACGAGTTATTTAACACGGAAGCTTACGAGGGGTTTAAGTTGTGGGGCAACCATTCCATGATTTATTTGTCACACAAGTTACAAATTGACAACATAAGCACTTTTTTCTTTGGAGTGGATTCGATTTTTCGATTCGACTGGTTCGATTTTTTCCTTAAAATATTAAAAAATAAGACGAACCTAACCAGAACATGATACCAGAACATATACACGCTTTGTAGCGCAAGAAGGACCAAGTGAGCAGTACATGCGACATGGAATCCTTTGGTATGACTGAGACTGAGCACTTAACTTGCCATGTTTTGGTGGGCTGGCCACGTCATGAGAATGACACAAGAGAAATATTGCTTAGAACATGTAAAGCAACATTAAACCAAACGTTTTGTTTGAGATTTTTGCCTAGAGTACGAAGAGATAGAACAATATTCAACAACGAATAATGTTGCTTAATAATGCAACACTTGTCAACTGTCATTAACGCGGTTGATGTGGTTTACACCTGTGAACAGATGACTAAAACGCATGCATCCGCTACCCCACAATTCGATCCCAAGTCGCTGTAGCGCTGATTATATTTGCTTTAGGATAGCTAATATATTTTTGGAATCGATAAATGTTGACTTTACACTGAGGTTGACCATGCCCGCGCCGCCCATACGTACGCATACACTCACTTATGTGGTTTACGTAGAACACTTGTTTGTTTCTTTTGCTCTCCCCCCACACCAGCCGCCGCTCGAAAAAAGGGACAGGCAACATATGTTGTCGCTGGTTCTCGGGACTGACTTCGTACATCTAAAAATATCACTTGTTCATCCGCGAAACCATCGTTTCGGTTGGCCACTTTCTGCCCCCCCCCCAAACCGGTGGTGGCGACCACCAGCAATAGTTGGCAGTACACCCGCGGAGTCGCAACATAGCCATATGCATGCATGCATGCAGTATGTCAGGCCGAGCGGGAAGCGTGAAAACTAACACACATGCCCAATGAAAAACATTGAGAATGAGCGAAAAAAAAAACGACTACTAAAATGATTGGAACAAATAAACAACGGTCAGTGTGTGTGTGTGTGTGTGCGTGGCGTTGTTGTTGTTTGGGGGGACCAGTACTAGAGTTCTAGATTTATGCTACTCTCAAACACTGTCCGCGGGTTTTTAAAACCGGTGTCGAGGTTTCCCATGCTCCCGTTGCTTCACGATTCGACTTCTGTTGCAGTTGTTGTGGTGTCGAGCTCGCTCGTAAGTCGTTAAAGTTATACGAGCTGATTCGCTTCTGCTGTTGTATTTGGCTGGCCAGCGAGTACGGTTGGTTTATGTTTTTTTTTTTGGGCAAGTTTATGTGTGCCAAAAGGAGGACACCAACACGGATGGAGAAGGTGATACCGTCGGAAGAACACACCACAGCACATGCTATTGATCCGCAATGCAGTCGCAGTGGCTACGCATTTTAAAGCCAATGAGAGAAGTTAGTCGAACCTTCGTTCTTGCCCAATCATCACTAAAAGTCAACAGTGGAATTTTGATTTTGGTATAAAAATTTAAAACATCGCATAATTCATTCGCTACTTATTAGCTTCAATTAGACGAGCCGTACATTGCAATTAGTTATAAAATTCACGTCCAATTTAGACGTGATTAATCTTTTGAAATACCACCGTACTATGCAGTGAGGCCAATTAAAACTGGTCGACGTTAAATGTAGATAATGGGAGCTTATCTCGTCGAGGTTAAAGTGTGTTGAACGCAATCGCAAATGAAAGCAACATTGCAAAACAAAGAGTTCTATAAAAGCAAAAGCTATTGGTAAAGCAGTAATTCAAATTAAATAACCGATTACAATGCAATGAAATGAATGCGATTATTCATTTTTACGCTTTTTAGATGAAGTGACCAAATAATGCATAATTCTTCAAGTATTTGGACAACTTGATTCCGGTTGAATTTTTCAATTTCAATAGAACACTCTAGAGGTAAATATTTTACTATTGGCCACAGCTACAAACTTTTGCATATGCTTCCGTACTACATCTCGTTCCCCGTTTTTTTTTTTTGCTGTTGTATCCCGCAGGCCAATCACGAGCAACCGAGTACCGGGTCACCGTGAACCTGGGTCACACTTACCTCGAGAGTTGGTGGCGGCATCGGCAATTTTTTGGAATGCATCCAAATAGGCCGCCAACGCTTGAATTGCAGCCCTGAAAATGAAACGGTAACAAGAAAAGTGAGTGAAAATGAGAAAAAAAAAGGACGAATGGTAAATAACAAAATAAAGCAAAAAAGGAAACAGAAAAATACACATTTGAAAGCTAAATTATGCTAAATTTATGACCGCCTTGAAAACACCGTCACTTTAGCTAGTCGGAACGAAGGGGGGTGGGGGAAAAAAATTACCCACCCAGCAACGGATGAAAAGTAGGACAGCGAGTTGGCAAAATTGGTTACGATGGAATGAAAATGGGAAATTGGCGTGCACAAAACTGCATCATTGGGCTGGGAAAATTGAAAGGGGAAAGAGAAAAGTCCGGTTCAATTATTTCGCGCGGTTGGATGTCGCGCTAAGAGGGACTTAAAAAAAAATAAGGAAGATTCAACTAAAGTGACCAATCGACACATTGTCACTTCAAAATTGTCGCAGACAATTCACTTTTTTTTTATGTCATCATTTGGCAGGCGAGTTACGGCATGGAATAATAACACTTATTTATTCCTTTCCCGTTTTAATTTGTTTAGTGTCTAACAAAGTTTCATCCGACTGGTTGAAACATAATTGCGATGTGAACTTTAATTTAATATACGATTTTATTTTGGGACACACAAAGGTGTAAAAGAGCCCACAATATGATCATTACAGCAAATTTCTTTATTTAACATTTTCCCATTTTTAAAGAAAATTTTTATTTAATGTTCACTAGAAAATTTAACGATAAAAACCAAGTGAAGTTCTGTCCAACATTTTACTACTAGACACATTACAAATCCGAAGGACGCCTGCAGCTCACAATACACAATTTATAATTGATCCCACCGTACGCAGAAAATGCTAAATTATGTCTGAATTGATGTATTTCTTTTCTTAATATTCTGTTGTTTAATAATTAACAGGTTGTTTGTATAGATTCTTTGACACAAAAATATAACATTTTCTGTAATGCGAGGTTAGTATAACTAAAATAGTAAAAATAATACATTGCAGTTGTTTGGACAATAATTTGGAATTGTTTATGGAGCTTTGAGCATTTAAGATCAATCGAGCTCGATTTTCACATTCTTTAGAATTAATTATGTAAAGAAAACATCCTTTGCCAATTCTAATTTGCAACCAAAATTCAATAGATTCCGTAATGGCCTCATTTACTTAATTATATCACACACACAAAAAACCGAAGAAGGAGCACCAAAACAAAACGCCCCTGTCAACGATCGTGTACAAAGGTTTTAATCAAATTAAGCGATGGGAACACAAACACAAGATCGACTATCAAAAACATAAATAATGACCGGCTTCAGCCAGAAGCAAAAACCTGCCCCCAAACGATGAAAACGGCGGCACCACGGACAATTAACTCAAAACGCGAAACAAAAACATCAAATACTATCCATTATCTTAATCAGAAGGAATATACCCATGGTAACAAAGTGCTACGGGTCTGTGGGTCTTTTTGTCGTCGGTTTGCTGTGCCGTGCTCCGTTAAAGCGTTACATAATGCGTTACATAAAACCCGAAACAATCCGCTTCGGAAATTGAACCGCGCGCGAATTTGTTAAGAATGTTGAATGCTGCCCGTTGCCTCCTTTCTTTCGCGATGTTGTGTTGTTGTTGATTTTCCTTCTTCCCATGTAAACTATGTCACTTGAACAATATTCTTCGTCGGCCAGCTATCGATCAAACGAAGCGTCGTAAAGTATGGTTCAAATTAGTTGTACATACCGAAGTAAGTATTACCATTTTTGAACTACATCAAAAAATGATTTCGACGTAAGCTCGTGCCAGTGCATCAGTGATAAATTTTAGTAGTATTTCAATCCAAAAAGGTCTTATGAAGATGTCATGGATTTTATTCCAAAAGAATGATTATTTAAATGAGAAACAGATGAGTACGTACCTCAGACACGCATGTAGCTTTGTTGCTTTGGCAATGAAGTCTTCCCACAGTGGGCTCGAGTTCTGAAATGGGAACAGAAATTGAAGATGGTATGAGTGGTGGAAGAGTTTCATTACGAAAAGACATCCTTTATGCACATTTTCTTTTATTATCTGGCGTCCCTCCTAAATAGCATGCATTTGTGCTTCTAACCCTCTTGTTTTAAAAATAATGTTGATTTGCCTTTTGATGGTATGTTGGCAGAGAAAACAACATTTCTATGCCCAAACTGTACTCTAACATAGTCGTCGAAGTCGTGTTTTATTTTTCTCCTTCAAATGTTCTTTTGATTTGGACGACCCAACACAGTAACGCTTCTCCCAACGGGACAACAAAGTACACACGCGCTCTGATGATGAATTCATAAGTCCCCTTTTTTTTACTGTCCCGGTACATTGCATTCGCATCATAAATGCACAAAGCGGTGCTTGTTATTACGACCAGGCAGAAGAAGTCGCGCACAGCGAAGTACGAAAAGGCTGCAGCAGGGCCTGTTTTGTGTGTCTGTGTAGCCTATTCCTACAGTATCATCGAGGGGGCACAAGCAGCGAGCAGGTTCTCCCGGTGGGTGTCCCATCACTCAAGGTATTAACCCGCGCCCTGGCAGTAATGTTATTCATCCGCCGAAACATTCCGACATGAAATTGCAATGATTTCTGAATGAAAAGATTTATTCACTACCGCACCGGCAATGAGCGTCGTTCGGCTGAGCTCATAACTTGTTGAAATGTCAGTTCGCATATAGGCATTGAGTGAGATCTCATCAAACCGCCGTCGTTGTCAACCACCACCACCGACCCGTGTGTATATAAATCTCGCACCATTTTAGTCGAGAGGTCTAATGCACCGCAACGCGGTAGAATAATGGAGTGGAACATTATGACTGCAATTGAACAGAGCCTAGCATTACATTGTGAAGAGGCAAGCTGAATGACTCAATTAGACAGCGTATTAGCGTTGAAAGCAATGATTTTCCGAATTTTCCTTTTACCACCTGGAAGGAAGGAAGCCGCATTAAATCCCAATAATTGACGAAAGAAAAACGAATTGCGCGCGCAGTGCACACTCCATTCCTCGGAAAAACTGAAACTCTCAGCACCAATTTTCCATAAACTACTGTCTGCTGTAAATTTTCCTCCAAATAAGCCTCTGCATATGCAATCAAACGGGGAATGATTCGATTACGAACGAATAATGATGTTGCGGATGATGCGTTACGAAATAGATGTAAAGAGCGGTTGATGGGCGATTAAAAAATCACAGGAAAAAGGGAAAATTTTCACATTGGGAAAACAATGCACACGGCGAGGAAGCATCGAGGGAGCGTAAAAAAAAGATGCTCGATTTCATAACGTTTGAGATTTCGTTTGGATTTCGTTATTTTTTGCCTCGTTTTTTAAAGCTGTACAAAAAGAAAATGAGCCCTTTCGCTTCGAAACGCAATCGGGGTCCGGTTCAACAGATGAGTGTTTGAGTAAGGGCAAGTTAATGGCAACGTACATGGTGTTTTGTTGTGGGGTTTTCAAGGGATTTCTCACTGGACAATGCAACAAACCCACCCACCCGGACACGAAGAAAGGAAGGAAAAAAAAACCCCGGGAAGATGCCTTTCTCAAATATTTCTTCCCCGCGTTGGGTTCATCCCTTCAATCACACGCACGCAGCGCAAACCATCTGCGCGGAACGGTCGACAAATAGAGCAACAAACCGGCTAGAGCTTACCGATTTCGACTGTGGTTCGACTGAATGCGTTGCGAGTGAAAACTAAAACGCGTCCAGATAATGTAAACAAACTGGTGTGCTGGATTTGAGCTCCGTATTCCGCCTCTCCCGATTCCCTCTTGCATAACCGAACCCATTCACTACCACCCGCGCCAGCTTTATGCCAGCGGGCCGGGAAAAAGTGAAGTGAGAAATGGTTATGTCGATTAAGAGCAAAGTAGTGTGAGCGGAATATCGCATACACTCCGGATGGCCCCCGCGGATGGGGTTGAAAAGGCCAGGGAAGGAAAGGAAGCAGCTGGTCGTTTGTTGGAAAGGAAATTCGTCTTTAAATGCTGTTTTGTGAGAGGAAATGCATCTAATCTGGGGAAAAAAGGGGTGTTTCTCTACGCTGGTGCAATATGCGAACAACGATCTTTATGATAATTAGATAGATTTAGGAAAGTTTAAGGGGTGGAAAAAAACATAATGGAGCAAAAACAAGATGTCTACTTCAGATCTGGAGCTGATGTTGCAGATGCTCCCGGAAAGATAATGCGTTGTGTGATGTTGGAAAAATCTATTATGTGAACATTAAAATGAATTCTTCAAACATTGCTTTTTAAAGAAACAAAGCGTTCTGGCGTTATGACGTTCAAGATGTTTGGGTCTATGAAGTTTAGTTTTATACATTATCTATAGGAGTAAACAGACAAATAACTGGAAAGGGGACTGAGTTTTAGGATAAATTTTTGGCTGACAACTTAACAAAAAATATCAATGCAATAAAAGGGCTGATAGAAAGTCTAATAAAAACGATAAAACTTATTTCTTTAAGTTGAAGTTGAAGTACATGACTTAATTGATTAAACAGTAGCTGAATGTATCATTAAATATAATTAAATTTACTCCACCGAATAAATGTCCGAACAGCTACCTTATAATAGCTTTCACACTTTCAACAATGCTCTATGATGCTTTATGTATTTACCAACCAATTTCTAACCAAGCCCTTCGTACGAACCAAGACAGAGCAATATTATTTGCATTTAATTTCGAAAAGCAACGATCCATTCCAACATGGACGATGACTATAACGCGAATGCAGCAATGAGAAGAAGCATATTTTTCACGATATTTCCCTGCATTGGTGATCGTTGGCCGGAAACTCCTTCCGTCAAGCGAAAAGAACTCGCAGCACCGAGAAGGCGATTTCTTCATCTTTACCAGTGCCTCTTCATTACGGCATCTTACCCTGGCTCTTTGGGCGGTTACATTTTTAGTTTATCATTTATTTTCCTTCCTTCCTTCATCACACGGTTCCCGTTTTTTCCGGCTCCAGTTTAGGAACGGTCTGATAAACAAACAAAACCTGCACAGTGCAGCAGCACAATAGGGAAAGAAAGAGCGAAGTGGACGCGGCCCGCGGGTTGCAGCAAGGAAAGGCGGACGGAAAAGCTGCTCAAATATAGGCCTTGGGCATGCCACTTCGTCACTCCAGCGGGCTGTAGCCCGCCAAGCCCAGGGAATGTCATTGACACCTTTCCAGCCAATGGAAACGGGAGTAAATAAAGGTGTTGCGGGCTGGCTGGTGGCCACACTCCGTCCGTGCATATGCGTTTGCGTGCGTTATGCCATCGGGCGACAGGATGTGCATAGTCTGTGGCCATCGACCAGGCCCGGGCACACACCACGTGCGTCTAACACCGATATGCATAATTCACGCGTAATGGAAAAAAATGGGAAAAAATGTAAAGTACCTCAAAGAAACCCGACTTTGTGTATTTTACTTTTCGTTTGCAGCACGCGGGCGCACAAACGCAGCGCTACAGTTTATGTTTACGATCAACACGAGCACGGATTGGGAAATAAATTAGAGGAAAATGTGAAACCATCAAGAAATATTGAACATCTGTGCGGATGAAATTATTCCTTTCACATTCAAGTTTATAAAACAAAAATACAGCGAAACGAACGAAACTCTTTCAACATGCTTACAAAGCACAATACATAGTTTGCATACATACAATAGTAAAACTTCAATAAAAAAAAGGCTTTTAGTAGAAAGTTGGAAAAAAGTAAAGCATCCACAGAAACAAGTTCCCAAGCGTTGATAAGGCGTGAAAAGTTCGGGGTGAGTTTTGGCGTGCAATAAAATTTCGCTGCGTATTGTGTGCAATAAAACGTGACTAACCGGATGCTGGTCTGGGTAGCGTTTAATGGTATCTGGGACAAGTGGAACTGAATAAAACATATGACATTTGAGTGTAATATACCGGCAACACAACAAACGCCAAAATAGCAACGAAATAAACCGGAATAAAATAATTACTCTGAGTGTTACAAAGAAGACGTTTGGCTTGTATTAATAACAATGCGATGGATTTCCTTTTTTCTCTCTAACAGAATTCCTTAGTCGATTGCTAATCGATGAATCAGTTCTACAGCCTGTACTATATGGAGCAGATATTGTAATAGGGGAATATGGAGCAAAATGATCAACACACTAAGATGCCATAAAAAAATACGCGTTCAAGGTTCTAGATATGTTTGATAGGAATATAAAATACCACTGGTTAGTTAATTTTAAGAAGTTATACGAATATAAAATACCATTAATTAATAATGATATCAATTATAATTTTACATAAATTTCTACAGTGATCTTAATAATGATAAGTTTAATAATAGATTTCATTGCCTCTCTTTATTTTAAATTATCATGTTTTCTACCTTTATGTTGAATTGTTGTTGTGTGACGATTTGCTTAGAATTTTACACTTTTTTCATCTGTTTTCCACATTCTTTTTAGTGTATGAGCTCATCAGTTGTACATCATCCATTTCTATTATCATATATTGCTTATATTCTATTTCGGAAAGTTGATGACTTTTTCATGAAGCCTGACAGATCAACTTTACCAATTTAATAACATTTTCTTTATTGGCACAACAGCCTCAAGAGGTTGGTGCAAGAGCATTTCTGGCTTTTGGTGACTTTATTTACCCATTGCTGGATAATCAGTCCTGCGTACGGGAGATTAGTCCCCGGATGGAATTTTGGTCCGGTTTGTTCGTGTGAAGACCGGTGCCGCCACCATAATGTCACCGGGCCGCCCTAACACGCCATTTTAACACTTACACTTAAAAATTCTTTTCAATGTTATGTTTCGTTGTTAGCTTCTATCACAGCCAGAAACACAATTCGTCGTAGATCTTGTACGATTGCATTGCAAGTTGCAATTCTAAAAGGAGCATCTTACCCATATCCCTACAAAAACAAAGAAAAATCTAATCGCGGAAAATGAATGAGACTCCATTCGACTGCGGCATCATTCCAGAACCATCTGATTTGATCGCAATGTTAACATGTACTCTATTAACATGCATCTCACCATTCTCTCTTTCCCTCACCGTGTAGCTTCCAAACCTTGCGGCAACAACATGTTAACGGCAAACAATCTTTACCGAACGAATTCTCACGCCACAGCAATAGAGTGGAAATACACTTGTTGGGCAGAATACTATCGAAAGCCTTATCCGAATATACCGGGCGGACAATTAACGCGATAATCATTATGAAAAAAAAAGTGTTGTTGTGTACATAAACCTTCGTGCCTGCCATGTTCTCACCCTCCTGGCCGACAGATCCGGACGCACATTGGCGTTCAGGCAGTGTCTACCGATCCGGGCAAATCGAGCGGCTGTTGTTGCGCAAATGTTTGCACTGAGGTAAAATAAAAATAAAACCCCCCAAAACGAAGTAGTTTGTAACCGCACACAACATTTAGTGTGTATCGAGACGCCACGCGGTAGCAGAACCGTCGTGCACGATATAAATTGCGTCAATATTTGCGTCGGAAGTTTGAAACGCGGCTGGTGAGTGTATTTTGTGGTATCGGTTCGGTTTTTTTTTCTTTTGCTGCATGTCGTTCAACTTGTATCTTCTATCAGGTTGCTCCATTTTAATTTGTTGACCGAAAGACGCTAAAAGAGCGGAGCCTTCCCCGTGAAGACCTTGGCGTCTCATTAAAAAAAAGGCACCATTCCAAACGGTGCTGATGGTTCGCGGTGTCTATCACCTTTTTCGCGCTCGGTTAGAGCCTTATCGGCCGAATGCTTCGCCTCCGTATCGGTGGTGCGCCACCTTTCACCTGTTCACCGCACCTTTTCTGCTGTCGAAATGTACGAGGAAGAGAAAAAAAAACACCACCGGAGGGCAAAAGAGTCAACTGATACGGGGTACGAGGGGGTTCTTCGGAGTTACAGTCCTCCGCGTGCGAGAGGGCATTGAACAGTGGCCCGATGCACCGATAATGGGGGATGAGGTTGGAGGGGTGAGTTCCACGAGAAGGTCAGATATGGCAGGAACAAGTTTCCTTTTTCTGTTTCACCCCAAGAAGCAAAACCCCATTGCTTGAGACGGCCGGACGGTTGTAATTCCACTCCTCTGCTCACATCGACTCACACGTCGACATCCGACGGAAAGAAGGTTAGCGCTGTGGCATTCCTCCCTTCTGCCATTGGGGCAGCACATAACCTCAATAGGTGGGAACTGGGCCAGGCCTTTCGCTAGCATATTTCTGGCCCGTTTGAATGCGCTATCGTTTTGCGTGAAAGCAAAACGAACCTAAAGCCCTACCGAGCTACTACCGCTGTTACTATCTCGAAGAAGGTAATTTTTCATCAGCCACTCGGCGTACATGGCAAGGAGGAGGTGGGTGTGTGGGTGTGGTGCCATCATCTCGGTGGAACTAATTGATTGTTTGCACATTTACGCTGCTGTGCGGGAAAATGGTTCAGCAGAGGAAAACGAAGATGGTGCAATGATTCGGTCATCGGATGGAACTATGCTGCGATTATCAATTAGGAAGTGGGGCGTATTGATTACATTGCCGTTGCGTTGCAAAGAAACTAAACTCCGATAGTCTCATTTTCCGAAAATGTTTCGGTTTTTGTAAAGAATAGTAAAAATGGAAAGGAAATTCAAACTAAATTGTAGGAAACCATGTGAAAAATTGGAAATTGTCAAAATCTACATAAAAAAACAACAACAAAAATGTTGAAACATTCTAAGGAATGAAAAATGTAAAAAGTAAAAGAGAAAAACATACAAATATGTATGATGTAATGCCAAATTACATACTCAAAGGATATAATAGGAGAAAATACAAAATAGAACCAAATGCAAAAAAACATCTTCCAAACAGAACAATTCCAACAAAGATACAAAACAAGCGCTTTAGACCAATGTATTGATTAGAGTTGCTTCCCGAAACATCAAATTGCAAAGAAGGAACCGAAGATGAAAAGCGATGTTTTGCATCTAGACTAATTAAGTGCCTACGTGCGCTCTTTGTCCCAGCGGGAGATATTTCCCCAAGAAGCAAAAAAAGTCCAACAAAACGATTTAGCACCATGTGAGAGACAAATATTGAGATTTTCAGAGCCAATCCTAAAACCCATCTAAAAGCACCTTGCTGGGACGTGATGGGCGCAACGCTTGGAAATCGATAATATTTGCCTCCTCATCATCAACCCTCTATTTACAATCTGGGAAAAACGAAAACAAGGCCGCATAAACATCTTCGTTCCCTGCTAGCTGCGTAGCACGCCCTGGAATCTGATTGTGCCGAATTGTGCAACAAAATTAGGTTATGTTGCTTGCCGCTGCTACTCACCGCTTGGGCTGGCTATCAGTATTTACCAGCCTCGCTTCAGTACTGCGCTATCGAATCTCGTACTCATGACCGTGTGATTAGAAGCGATCATGTAGGGGGTGCGATGATTCGTGACTGGCATAGGGCAACATTACCGTGGATCTATGTTTAGTTTTACCGACCAACTGCTGGGTGGGGGTGCAGAAATGGCTTCGGGCGCCTCCCAAACGGTGCTGAGTCATGAGCGTGCAGTTAAAATAGCGACCAAACTGGGACGCTGGTGGCCTCCTTCTCGACCCGATCGATGAGCGGCCGAGAGTGATGAGTTATCCTTAAGATATGTCTTCCTCATCCCACGCGCAACGTACGGTAGGTCGGGGTGGTATCGGTGTTCCGCAATAAGCGAGTGGCCGCACGAGTGGGCGAGAAAACTAATCGTACAAATAATTCCGCATCAAAGGGCGCTGAGTGCTGTGTGCTAACACACGTAATGTGGCCGCAACGCATATCCGTACGCAGAATGTGTTAATTAGCTGTTGAGTTGTTCGAAGGGTTCAGAGCAATGGATCAGTAGATTGGATTGCCAGCATTGCGTACATTATCTCGCTTAATGGCTCGCATCTCTCTCACTCTTTCTCTCGGCACGGCCCCCGATTTATAACGCTACTGTTGATGTGTTGTTGAGGATATTATGAGTTTTTAACGCCTAAAGATCAAAGAAGCAAAAATTGGTGCTACTGACGAAAATGGCTGTGAGCTAACTTAGCTAATTTCGATAACCTCCAGCTGCTATTCACGCTAACAAGCGGGATGCCCGTTGACCAACTTAGCGGAGATTGTGGTTTGTTGCAGCAAACGAAATTAAACTTTAGATGAGTATGGGAATTTATTTACACCATCCATTTTCCTATACGCAGGATTGGTTATTCAAGTGGAGTGGAGGTTTAAGCCGAAACCTCTACGGTTGTACAGCAGTAGAAGTTCTGTTGGTCAATAATAAACTGCAATAATTCACAAGTAAAGTTCAAATGGAATCAAAACATTTACAGGGTTATCGAAAATGCTCCCATGGTTACGTCATGGAAGTGACACCGTACAACCAACCCTCTGGAACTACCAAACGCGATAGAAAACAATATTTATTTATGTAAAGAAGGAAAGAAGATGTGCGAAAGGAATCTGATTTGTCCAAAGGAAAGACTGATTGTATTGACCGTAACTTCTTTAAAAAAATATTATTTTTTGACAATAGTACTGCGATAAATGGAAGCCATAATAATTGGTTATGGCTTGTGTTTTTTTTTACATTTAAGACACACAAATACTATACAAATTCTAGAATTCTTATACGTTATTTATTTCGTATTCTAATTCGAAACTCAAATGCTTTCGATTAATTTGTAATTTTTTATTATAATTAATTTGTATTACGTATTGATTATTTTATCATATCAAAATTGTTTCGAATACTGGTACGGAGGTGAGTACGAAAAAATCCAATTCTATAGAATTTGTATTTATTGAAATGTTATGTTCTCCATATTCCTCAAGTTGTACAAGTACAAGATACATGCCCAGGTTGTCAGCTTCATTTGCTTAAAATAATGAACCTTCTTTCCGCATGAAATGCCAATTCCACAGTATTACTTACACGATTATTTTAATTTTTCGTATAACCTGTCATACTGTTTTCGGCCTCTTCTTTGCTAAGGTTCAAGCTTCAACATATTTATCTACCGGTGACAGTATCATAATCTGCGTTAATATATTAAACGCAAACGTTCGGCGGTAGCGCAACCAGGGTAACAGACACGCACCGAGTGTCGATCTTGATATGAGGCCTGTTTAATTTTTTTGTTTTGGTACCAGAACAGAACAGAAAGTCACCCTAAAAGCACGCTCCACAAACCACCGCCAGAGCCAGTTCAGCGGTTTTGTGTTGGCACAACACAAAATTACCACTGCCACCGAAGGTTCAGCGGCACACTATAACAAGCCAGAACGTCGTCGACGACAATGGGTTTGCGTTGGGCGTTATCAAACCACAACGAGGAGCGGTAAAACACTTACACAAACAATCCTACCATGTGAGATGTGCTGGTTGAAAAGGATCGCTTCCCTGCGCGCAGCACACATAGCGGCGCTGGGGAGAAGCATACCTGGCGCCTTCTTCCCGCGGCACGGTTCCGGCACGTGGAAAGGATTCACAAATGTTGGTTTTATCTACATAATTATTAGACCATTTCCATGCAGCGCACCAGCAGATTCAGAGCGTGTGTCGCTGACGAGACACATTGCCGAGGAAGTGAACCGAAATCTGTGCCGACACGACCCGGGCTGACGATGGCAGCCGACGAAATGTCACGCGCTTACCACGCAGACTAGAACACACCTCTATCGAGCTATCGAAGTCGACCTGCTGTACAAGGGTGAAAAAAAAGAACCTCCCGTAGTGTGCTACGATCCTAATTAGAAACTGTGGCCGATTCTGCCAACCTCGGAAACAACAACCGTACGGTGAGGAGTTTGTTTTACGCCTGGGGAGCGTTTACACAGCCGGGCTCATCCAATAAGCCCCACAGCGTGATTGTGCTCGGTTGCGCGCTATCGCGTGCACAAAGTGCAGGTGCAATAAGTTGCCAGAGTAACCGAGCTGCCGGTATCGTTGGCAAATTGATGACGTGTGGCCGGCGAAGCCCGCACACACAGGGGGGGGAACAGGAACAATCAGACGAGAACAAGTGTAAATTGTCTGCTCGCCTGATTGCTTATTTCACTTCGTTTCTCCCCATGCGACAGAATATGTTGGAATGGGTAAAAACTGGGGAGTGTCCCCGGTGCGGAATGGGAAGGTAAACTCGAAGCTAATGCAACCGTGTCATGTAAAACTTTCCTTCGAGTGTTCTTTTTCCCTTTCTGCTGGTGTTGGAAGCTACAATAATATGCTATCGTGATTATGAAGATAAAATATGCGGTGCAAGCATGGGATTTATAGAATGGAATTGAAAAAAAAAACGAACATATTCATTAAAAATTGTTTCTGCAATTCAGTCCATCTTTAAATTTATTCCTAAGCGAAACGGTCTCTAAGAATTCTTGAAAAAAAACAGATCGATAAACATTCAAAAAACCTTCAGTAAGTCATAAAACAATTAAAAACTAATATTAAAAAGATGAAAACCCGACAAATTTATTAGGAAAAAAAAAAAAAACAACTTAACCATTAATTAGCAGCAAACATAAAATAAGTAATAATAATAGAGAAAAATAGACCAACTAACAAAGTGGTCGAATACATTTGATAAAAATCAAAATCAAAGTATTCTAACGCCACAACTCGAACATTAACTAAAACAAGAAACATACAATCTTGAATAATTGTTAGGAAAAACATATTTCCAAACAGCGGATGTGAATAATAACACCGCCAACCGCTAATGTCACTCGGCAGTGTGCCGACACAGAGACAATTATGCAACAGAACGTGCAATATTCTCTTCGTGCTGGTTGTCTGCAGCAGGCCGGGACGCACACACGTTTTACGCCCAGCGAGCAGCATGATTGTACGTACCACGCCAACGCATCCGCCGCCCATCACCAGCCGACGACGGACACATTGTCGCCTGAAGGGTCTCCTCTTTCTCCAAAGCCGCGGGTGTGTTGGTGTCGTACCGGGTGTCGGGGGGGGATTCATTTTTGAAAGCAGACCGGTCGCCGTGTGCGCCTACCCAATCATTTATCGCCATGACAAAACCACCAGCAACAATCGGGCGAGGCTTT
This sequence comes from Anopheles marshallii, assembly GCF_943734725.1. NCBI lineage: Eukaryota > Metazoa > Arthropoda > Insecta > Diptera > Culicidae > Anopheles > Anopheles marshallii. Next base: position 66,327,810 of record NC_071327.1, read on the forward strand.
TTTTCTCTACATGTATATGTGTGTGTGTATAGACGTTCAGTAGTTTCCATTTGTCGGATATTCAAATGCGCTCAATTGCACGCTTTCGGTGCGTGAGGAAAAGGTCCGATTTTAGCGACAGTAAGAAGCGCACCGAAGTTCCCGCCATACCCGGGCTACCTTGGCAATTCACTACAATTATGATAAATTGACCTGAGGAAGTCTAAAAGCGGCCCGAATCGTCGCTGAATCTGTTCGTTTAGGAGAAGATTGAGGGCAATTTATAGCGAATTATAGCGCACCAAGATGGGGTAGTGTTTTTTTTTTTTATGGCGATCTGTCCGAGTTGCCGGTATGGTACACGCAAAACTAAGTGCAATTGTCCCCGCTCTTTGCATGACAGGTTTTTAACGCAATACAGCCACTTTATGTTTCAATTCCGAGCGTACGGGAGAGCGAGCAGAGCGTGCGAGAGTGGATACACTTGAAGCAAGCATCCCACACAGACTTGAATCTTGAGGAAGTTTAATTTATATCCGTATGTTGTGTGCTGAAGCGCTTAATGAATTGCGTGTTACATAAGCCGCAAGCGTCGCGTCATCAATTGGATTACTTGTCTTGACGATTGCCATGTTCACGCAATTCCTAGTTTTTGTTTGAAGGAACTTTAAAATACTCGAAACTCTCGCTTCATCACAAAGAAAACAAATGTGCCAGAAGATATCAGAAATGTGGCACATAATATTAAAATTGTGCCAGGTCATATTACAAATGTGCCAGAAGACACCACAAATGTGCCAAGTGATATCACAATTGTGTAATAACAGATGTGCCACATGATATCACAAATGTGGCACATGATAATATAATTGTGGAACATGATATCACAATTGTGACACATTTTGTCGTAAATTATAGCATCAAATGAGCATTCTTAAATAGCTTTGTTACATATTAAAACAAAATAAATAAGCAGCTGCTACATAATAAAGCTGTTAGAAAATAAATTGAAGACACAGAAAAAAAAACACTTGATTACGATAAAAAAAATATCCAACTGAGTCGCAAAATTAAAATTCATACTGAAAAGCGGTAAGGTCAGCCCCGAATGTGGGCCACCCCTGGAGAGATAAATACCTAACATTGCTTCTAGCGAAATGGCCATTTCCCCAAAACAAAAAAATCACCCAGCACGGCCACCCAGCACGCTCACGTGAAGCATAATTTTCGTGCAAGTTTCGGAACCCACCACGCGCTGCTTCCAAATTAGCTCACCCGGAAGCCGGCCGGAAAACTGGAGACATGTTTCGTTATGCTCGGTTCGGGGCCAGGGCGGTGAAAGGATGGTCAGAAAGCAAATCACTGAAAACGGGAACGCAAACGCCACGGCGAAACGAGGCCACTGTCATTTCCTGACCACACACACACACATATGGTCGCATCGTATTGTATTATGTTTTTGTTTTGTTTCAGAAAACCAGCACTCCAGCAAGCGGGGGAAAAAAAGGTCATGGACAGAATGAATGGCCCCGCGGTGTGTGTGTGTGTGTGTGATGGCCAAACGGTGAGCCAAGGTTTTTTTTTCTTCTCCCGCCCGCATGCCAAAACCCAACGTGCCTTCGGCCAAGCTCACGCCAATTATGGGCTTCCGGTTTTGGGGTTTTTTAGTTGTAGGAATGCCGCATACGGCTGCCAAGTGTGGCCCTTTCTCTCCCGGCCGATCTGCCATATGTGTTCAGCCGAGAATTAAGCAAATTAGGCCTCCCTTTCTTCCTGATAACGTCAGGGACCAATTATTACCACGAGCAGACCCTCAAGGCGAGTGCTTTATGGGTCTCCTTGGCAACCGACGGTATCGATCAGGGAAAAACAGCGGGAAAAGAAAGGCTTCCCGGGGCAGCTTCCAACACGAACAACCACGGTTACGGTCGGCGGATGCATGAATGTAAAAATAAACTATTCCACACCCGAGTTTCGCTTGCTGGCTGGCGCGACCACCAGCGCAATGTGCTTTGGTTTTGGGGTTTGGTGATGATTTGGTGCGGTGGTGCTGCTGCTTCCGCCAGATCTATCTGGCTCGGGCCGAAAGGCGTAACAAGTGAGAAAAGAACCGAAAAGAAACAAATACCACATTGAGAACGTGGGGCGTCGTTGTTGTTCTACGCAAGTGTTGGGAGTTGTGGGTGCGATGCGTGCGGAAATTAATTATTTCCTGTCCATGCTTTTTTTGTAGAAGGGGAGGGGGCTGATACAGGGTTGAAGATGGTAATGGAAAGTAAAGTGCCATGAGAGATTGCGATGAAGAGGATGAACACATACACGTACGGAGTGGGGAGGGAAAAAAAGCCTTTCGGGATGTGGTATTAATAAACATAATTAAATGAAGAGGAAAAAAAACCCACCATCTGTAACCGTGGAAAGGAAACGTGGAATCACTTACGAACGCGCCAATGGCCATCATCAACTGTACGTAAACTGTTTGTGATTTGATCAGTAACCTTGGCACGTACGTTTAGAACGCTTTCTAGTATACTAAAGCGTGTATGCCTCAACGCCAAATAAAGCATCATTTCCAGTAAAGAATTAGTTATACTCTAGAGATCAACCGGAGTAAGAGTTCAAAGCGTTTGTTACCCTTTTCAAACGACCCTTTTCTCGTTGGTTAATGTAACTACCAATCAAGTCAACGAGACAAAAGCACCCAAATCACGTGCTGACTCTGGTTCGATTCATTCCCTAGCTCCCTCCCCCCGAACTGAACTGAAGGAATTGTTCTCACTCCCCAACCGAAGGTGCACAAATCCGAAGATAGCAAATCACGATCTACAAAACAAGCAAAAGCTGCGCTCAAATAAAGAAAATATAGACCAGCGTGCGCTAGTGCCTTGCGGTTCCGCTGTATCTCGATGAATAATTCAATCACTTCGGCATTCAGGCAACATTAGTGGGTTTGGAACGGACGAAAAAAAAACCACCCCACCCGGGTACGCTTGATCTCGCACCGAGCGCCACTTATATACGGTCGATTGACGGTGTCGGAATAGAATCGAGTCAGTATGGCGAGTTAACAAATATTGTTTCTTCTTCGGTTGAAGGTTTGCACCTTTTTGGGTTTTTCGTTCGTTGCCTGCTTGCCGTAGGTGGAAAACTCGCAGGTTCGTCGTCCGCGGATGCCCATAATTATACGGGAAATGGATGATTGGAGAGTTTCGTGCGTGTGTGTGTGTGTGTGTGTGCGCGGGTTGCGTAAAGGTCGGCTAGGTGGAGGAAGGCAGTAACAAAGGCAGTTGGGTGGGTGAGTATGGTACACCCGCGCACAAACACTCAGCCGCAGCTTCATTGGAACGAATTGGAAGAGAAAAAAACACTCCCCCCCTTCCCTCGTGTGTCACCGCCCGACACTTCACACTCGAGACGCTCGATACGTGGTGAAATTTGCATATTTTCTGTCACCAAACGATGCGATCGGAGGCGTGCTATGTGGAGCCGGGAATGGTGGGTTGGTTTTGAAATTGAAAGCGCCCCCTTTACAAGCGCAATTCGGGATGCGAGTTCCGCTTACGCAGAAGCGGCAAGAATACGGCTGAAAGGTGTACAGCAAAAAGGCAGCGGTGCAGTATCGGCAAACGGTGGGGGGAAAGGGGGAGAGGGACCAGAGTATGACGCAAAGTGAGAGATGAAATGTGGGCGGTAGTGAAGCAAAAAAAAAAAAATAACCGATCCGGAATTACTGGTGAACATTATGCTGGAGAACAATTTAGTTATCAACGCCTACACACCACCGACTGTCGGCGTATGTCGTGCGGAATTGCAGTTTTCGGACCGAGTGAACATTCATACAACGTGCTGTGGATTGATAAGTTTCTGTTTTTCTTCCGAAGGTTCGCGGTACACAAAACTCACAGTGTCATGTGTCACTTCACAGAAAGATTTGCACTAAACAGAGAAGAACTGAGGTGTTAAAAATCATATCTTTCCCGCAACACCCTTCGGGTGCGGTTGAGATCGGTCGATAATGTTGATGCAAAATAAAGATCATAATGTCATCGTTCCCAAACGACCACTGGCAATAATTTCTCCAAAGAAAAATAAAATCAAAAGAAAAAACACAACCGTTTTGCCAAACGAAGATTGGCGAAGAACGCTGCACTTCCTCTGGTCGTACGTTTTTTTTTTTCAAACTTCTCTTCGAACGGGTCCCAGTGGGTCTGCTGTAAATGCCGCACTTAGTTCACCAAACAACAAAACGGAACTTATACTTGAGGCGCTGCTTCACTTTGCACAACAGTGGAACAACCGGGGGTTGCCGATTCGTGGTCGGATCGGGACGAATTCGCCGCTTGGTGGTGTTGTGAACGTTTCCCATACTCTACTCCAGATGTTTGTTGAGCTACCTTGGTGTCAGGTAGTCTGCCAACAAGCATCCGTCGAAGAGTGCCGGAAAATGGTTGAACGCAGGGTCACGTGTGCCGCAAGCTCACAACGTGCTGGGCAACGTGTTTTCATGTCGGCAGGGTGGCAGTCACACTTTTATTTCCCGCACTGTAATGCGATCCCACACATCCTGAATGTTTTCAGCTGTCTGAACACGATCCTCGGTGGCATGTTGGGTATGTAGTATTTTATATTTTTTGTTGAAATAATATTCACTTCAACATAAAATCACACACACACACACACATCGAAAGTATTGCTTTAAAATAATATTTAAAAAATATTAAATCAACCAAAGACTTTTCAACCCGAATCGTCACTTCGCTCAGGACATCAGAGTGGGAGAAAAAAATAAAACAAACCAAAAAAAAAAACAAGTCCACCAAACGATTCATTTTGAAGGTCGCACCGCGAGTCGCACTTGTGACCACTGACCATAAGGTGTATTTCTTCAGCTTCTGCACACACCGGCGCGCAACACGATCAGGCGTATTGGCGTGCGTGGTCGGAAGCATTACGTGAAATCGTGCAGGAAACCACTCTTTCGCCTTTGTCGCGTTTCGCGTGTCGGGTTTGACACCCACAGACCGGCCCGAGACCGACACTCTGATTGCCCACTGCTGGACTCGAGAAGCGCACGATTATGTGCAACACCCACTCGGGGAGGGGGGGGGGGGGATCGGTTTAAATTATTAACATTTATCCTTACGCGTCCGTAACGCACTCTCTAGCAGCAAGAGCTCGGTTCAGCCTGGCCAGCACATATTGAGAGATAAATGTTCTCACCTCAACCAAGCAACCCTTGGAGGCCTCGTCTCGTCGTCAGTGCCCCAGTGTTCGATGTGAGAAGTTCTATGTTTCACCTTCCGGCCCCGGGGAGAACACATTTCTTCCCTCATGCCCAAACAGCGTAAAACTGGTAAAGATATTTACGGCCGATAGTTGAATTGATTTTTGGAGAAAATAAGCCTGCCATTTTCGGAACCAGTGTTGGGCATGTTGGCTACTTCACATTTAGCGCTTTTAAGTCGAATTGCTCTCCTCAACTCTTGACCGGGAGCTTGCGTCATTTCGCGTAAATTAAGCCCGCCATAATAACCAAATTCTTTCCGTAGACTTCATTACAAATGTGATTCGGTTTAAGTGCTACCGCAAGCGATACAAATATATGCAGCTCAGAGAAGTCATAGATCTTTGGGCACTTCACATTTGACAAACGATTCCTTACGACCGAACTGTTCGGCTGAGTCACAGAGGCCTACGCTAAATCTTATTCCGACTTTGATACAACAGTTATTTTTAACTGCATTACTGTTACTTATCTGACGTAAGATTTATTAGCTGTTGTTTTTATTCGTTTCTGAAGCTGATTATTTCAACTATTAGCTGACAACGAGGCATGGTAACAAGTTCGTATTATATGTGAGTCATATAAGGCATATTCAGACATGTTAGACGCTGTTGAGTTTCTGAAGTTTGAAGATTGAAGATTGCAAAATGTAGGGTTAATAAATACGATTCAATTCGTATGAATTGTTCTTCACTATTCAAACAGTATGAAAATGTCGAACTACCCAAACCGAATCCTGACTGATGCGCCCATCTTCATCACACTGTAAAACATTCCCCCCCTCGTCACATAACCACGTGGCATGTTTATGCGAATATATTTACGGCACACTATTAATATTCATCAGCTCCATTTTTCACACCCTTTGCCAAATTGCTTGGCCATTCCGCCATTCGGCCGAAGCGGCATACCGCCGGAGAGTAAATCAAAACATCCGTGCGACACACGCAGCCAGCGGTGTGGCGCATATTTGCGGCGTTAGCAGATGGAAACAGATAGCGCGACACAAGGGTGATGTGTTGAACATAAAATCCGATTAGTGTCACCGAATGGGAGCAGTGGTGGCGCCTGAAGACGTGAAGCGTACGATCGTCCCCAAAAAAAGGTGGGCCCCAGCAAAGGTGGGAGGGAAGTGTCCGAAACATTGTGGACTTCCTACACACCCATCACATCATTTCAAAGGTGGAGGTTTTTTTTTTTATTGTATTCGATTCTGAGATGGTATCGGGCCACTTTGTTTTTTGGTTTTATTCATAAAGTGACAGGTGTCAGAAGGAATAGAAATCCACTTTATCGTTCGTGCTGTGGGAAACATGAAGTGGGATGTGTAAAAGAAAAGATATTGAAAAATACAACCGCAACAGGCATGATCGATTTGTGACAATGTTTTGAGTGTTTCTTGTTTCTTTGTAAATCCCCAATAGAACAAAGGACAATCCAAGTCGAGCCGGACGGTTTGGGCGAGTTTCGCTAGCGGACTTTCGGAGTTTCAAACCACAAAAACTGACAGAAGCCAATTAATTAGCATATTGATAGCCTCTACTTCGCGATTCACGGAGATAAGGAACAAAATTTGTGCTTTAATGTGTTAAATGTTTGGTTTTGCTTAGCTTAACATAAACATTGCTCACAAATTAATCAAATTATTGACATGTTCTATGAGGCATATGGTTAAATTCTCAAAATAAAAGCTTAAGTTTTGGGCCAACTGTTATCCTAAGTTGCACATTACAACTAACATTAAGATAACAGCAAATAAAACAAAAAAAAAAACAGTAACACAAATCTGACAAGAGCGCAAATATGTTTTGCACAATATAAACAATTTCGTCACCGTTTTGCAGTTACTCACTTCTAGCAAAGAGAGATAAGCACCATATTTACTTATTCTTTCAGTGACAAAAATGCGGCAGAAGGTGAAAGAGGCGGTGAGTGTGGTTGACTAATGTAATTTTTAGAACGCGGTGCCATATGGTCGGGGGTTCCAAGATAAGCCACTTGAGTTACGAGCGGATCTGGTTGACTTTGTTTTGTGAAACAGCAGAGCCAAATGCATTAATCGTCATTAATTTACTGAGAGGGTAAAACACATGCAACCAAATCTCACCAAGTAATGTGCATCACATCCGGTTGAAGGGTGCAAACATCGAGCGGATTATGTAATTAAACACGTTTTTCCAACACTTTTTTTATAATTACATTTTCACAACACTTTGCCAAATTGAATGGATATAATGCTGGTGCTGTTATCCAGCGATCGACCAAATATCCGCCACAAAACTTGTAACACACCGGCTGGATGGTTTGGTTTGGGGCATAAAATAATCGTTTCGATTAAATTGCGCGTCATGTACACTCGCAGCAACCAGCCAGCCAACGCCGCACACGGCTTCCGGAGGAAAAAGGAAACACCATATGCGGCAGAAGCGCACACAACGCGAATCGATACGCATGTACGGTTCAGTTTACACCAGTGGCTGGGTGCCTCTTCCCTACACAGACGAAAACTTGCAAACGAAAAACAAAACGACTTAAAAACACACCCCCGACACCAGAAGCGATGAAGATGTGAGGATCCGTATCTCCGTCGTCGTCGTTCACAACAGTTCAAGCAAACCGCCCATTTGCCGCACTTTTGTTCCGCGCCAACAGCGCAACATTGCGCAACGGAACCGCGGCTGCAACACTTCGCGAGATGCGCTTCTTGATGGGCGACCGCCGCGTGCGGATGGTGCGGGGGGAGTTCATCAAACGAAATTAACGCAACAGCACAACAGCGCCCAATTCCGTGCCGTTGGAGTTACACGGCGCGAGAATTACGCCACTTGTGAGGGAGAGAAAAGAGGGTGGGCTTTTTTTCATGGGGGGGGGGGGGGGGTGTATCCGATCAAACTCGATCATACTCGAACTCGCTACACGCTGCGTTCGCTATTTTACACCCGGTCGGGAAGGAGTGTTACACAGCACCAATAATCGTCCTATAGTCTTTCATCGTATTTCGATGAAGATAAAGATGACGGAAGGGAAGAGAAAAGGGTGGCAAAGCGGAAGCTGAGAGGAAGCGGAAACAACAGCCAAGAGATGCAGATGCAATCAGGATGCAGTGTTGGACGAAAAGTTTGATGAACATGTTCTTTAAAGTCGTCGATAAAGGGAAGTATTTTGTGGATGAATTAAAGTCTATGGCAAATTGTGTCATTGAGAAATAGGGCCGTTTCATGCTATCAAGCTGGAAAGATTAGTATAATATAAAAATTAGTAATGAGTTTCCACAGTAAAATGTCTCTCCAATTGTTGACGAACATTTCAACAACTGTAGATCACTTCCAAACTTTTGGCTAACTCGGAACTCGGAGCTTTTCAGTATCTCTGGAACATCTTCTGGAACTCAAACTCTGGGGTAACTTTGAATCCATTCTGAACTATTTAGTAGCTTAACATCAACTTTGAATTGCGGAGCAATTGTAGAACAACGTCCAACTTCTGAGGTAGGTCCAGTGCACTTCTCAGTTATTCATCTCTGTGATGCTACTTATATTAATTACAAACTAACCATTTGCCAGTATACAGCTACGGGGCCACGAGCGTTGAGACTGCGTCTCAAACCTCCTCAGTCACTCATTTACCTCAAAAAGTCACTCAAAACCAAAGTCTCCGTTGCCTCTTGAGGTTTTCCTCAATTTCAGTTCAGTGACGACCTTACTGGATTTGACGTTGACAACATACAGTGTGTGACGAGTAAAATGTTTTTCATGTATTTTTATTTCTTGTTTCTACTATATTTTTGTTTCAATTTTATGGAAAATATGGTCAAAAAAATTGTGGTGTTTTGATTAAAAACTAAATCATCATTTTCTTAATTACAGGAGATTAATCGATCAATCATATTGCAGTTGAAAAGTATCAATTCAATTATAAAACATGTTGACAACTTTTGTCACACAGTGTTCCAAAAGGTACGTTGCGGACACATAAAAACATCATACCGAACGCCAAAACATTGTGCTTGTACAATCATAATTACGCATAAAACACTTTCAGAATGTAGTTACATTCATAATAGTACGCAAAAAGTGTACTTGTATAAAAAATAAACCATTATTCTTTCGCCATACCATCGGCAGATACAACAGGTTTTGTTTACATTTTGAGCTGCTGACTGGCCGAATCTGTCAAAAAACTTTTGTAGATGAGCCAGGTTTCCCTCAAAACTCAAGTCACTCAATGTTTAGAGTTTTGAGGGAATCCTCATCGCTCGTGGCCCCGTGGCTTACGAGTTCCAACACACTGAAGAACATTTTAGGAGACAACCCGACGTGGGTAATTGCCTCCCAAAAGGTAACTATTATAATGAAACATTGAAATGAAAAACTGTTGCAGTAAACTCTTATTTGATTCAAGCATTTTTAAGCTCTTACTAGTTTCAAGTACCACTTTGTTGTGTAATAAAAAAACTTAAGCTGTAATTAAAAATGCCATACAAAAACCTGGAACAACACCAAAGAAAACTGCATTCTTATAGAACAAAATGGCTTCTTGAATGGCAACTGGATGAGTCATCAAGTGAAGCACAACCAACGGAAAACGGCTATTCCGTCCGAACAACTCTCCGTCAAATCCACACAGCCTTCAATACGATCTCGATCTGTTTTCTATACTTCCGCAACATCCACGATCATCCCACAAAAGACGCGTTTGTGTGTTGCTCTGTTGCGGCAGCCGCAAGACCTACACACCGCAGCTGCTTTCCAGAGACGAGATGAACCACCCGGGAGGGGGGTTTTGCCCGTGTGCAGCCGACACAGAAACGATTGCGGTTGAACGAACGGACGGCACGACTACTGCGCCATCCACACACCGTTAAAATGTGCTGTTGCAGTTAACTGCATCGAACGGCACAGCCCGGCCATGCTTCTTCTGCTGCACGGCATTGATGGGCGAGTTACAACAAAAAACAAAAAACCAAGCGCAACAGTTTGCCCATTGCCCAATGCCAGAGAAGCGCCTCTGCGCGTATGAATGAACACGATCCCGTCTGCTGCGTTTGCCGACTTTGCTTTTCATTTTACTGCTTCTCACATCTGCCGTAAGCGCGCTAGTCGTTCCCGTGGAAGACACAGTGTTTGTGGGGCCTAGAAGACACAACGGTGCATCTCGGCATCAGCAGCACACATTTCGCGAACGAGATGCAGCCGGAAATTGGAGGCCACGCGTGTTGCACTTTTTTGCCCTAGCACCGGGGGTCCGATCCGAAGGAAGATGGGCGAGCGCGGTGAGAGATTGTGATGAACAGCAGTGAAATGAAATTAAAAAAAAAAAAACAAACACAAAAACAAGATTCCGTTCACAAACCGATCCTTGCCCGATCGGAGCTCGGTCGTGCTGGAGTTCTGCTGTGGGGACGAAGAAGAAGAGGCGGCTCTGTTACGGTAATTTTTGCTGCGGATCTTTGCGCTTTGCGGTTTTTTGTTTGCTCGCTTTTCTGGAAGCTGAACGGAAGATGCACCGCCGAGTGCACACGCGCTAGAACAGGCCGAGCCGGGGGAGGTTTATTAATGCGGTTAGCTTGTTCGAAACCTTCGATCGGATGAATTAACCAACTTCCGGGGCTTATGCAATGCGGCGATGGATGCAGCCGAACAGAGGGAGCTATTTTCAGAATAAATTATTATTAGACGTTCGAATTCGAATGCAACTGTCGCGTAACCGGGGATTATGTGGATACCGTTCATTTATTATGCAATAAGCGGTTTTAAATGGGGTCGTGAAATTGGGTGTTATTGCGTACAGAATGGAAATATTTTAAAAGTACGATAATTTAACATCAATTATTAATTTAACAACAATTATTATAGACAAGGCCTTGAATATCTGGAATATCTTGAATAACAGGACCGATCCAAAATCCCATCCGGACCAATTCCCCGTACGCAGGACTGACTATCCAGCTACGGATGAAGAAAAGTCCAAAGAAAGCCAGAAACACCGGCAGGCCTAGTAGACCTCTTGAGGTTGTTATGCCCATCAAAACTATCCCTATTTCCTTCTCGATATCACATGAGTTCGCCTTCTTGCACAGAACACTTAAAAGTCCTGCTAGTGGTGGGAGACCTTCAGTAGGCCACAGTTCGGATTTGAACCTAAGACCGCGTGGTCTTATCTTTTGCTGAGTCGCTCGTTACGAATTCGACTATTCGATCGAGCTTAGGCAAGGCACTCTTATACGGGATATAAGCGATCTCTAGAACTCGCAACAGACTTTAGAAATTTACTAATTTAATACGAAATAGCACAAAACGTGCGTCATATAAAAGTTTACGCACCTCAAAACACGCTCACCCGAGCAGACACCGGAAAAATCTTACGCCAAAAACACCCATCCATTCTAACGCTACCACCAATTTCCTGCTTGCAAACACCGCCAATCCAAACCGTTCCACGGCCACGTCTAGCGCAAGATTAATCTTTAGTTTATGCGCAAGGTGTAAAAATAACAATTACCGTTCCCGTCTGGCGTAAAAATCAAAGTGCAGACCTCTTTCGAGTGTACGGCCAAGTGTGCACACACACCTCGTTCGATCATTGCCCTCCCTTTTGCACCCACCCTAAAAGAAAAAAAAAACAACAACAAACCCTCACTGGGTTACATCCTGAGGCCCACTGTTTATCGGTCGAGCGTGGTGCGTGGCCACATTACGCACCAACACAATCGCGACCTGCCGCGGAACGGAACGGGTGCGGCGTGTACGTCTTCATTCGTGCGGGCGATTGAACTCGGCTTCAGTTCGGCCGCCCCTGGCTCGAGTGTGGCCGAAAGTGTGTAGCTGCATGGGAGGTTGTTAAGCCGCGGTCACGCGGGTTTAAGGATTTTAAAAATAATCCACACGCGTTCTAAGGTAGAAGCCGAACGAGAGACAAACGTAACCGAAGTGTGCCTCCTGCGTACCCTTGTGTTTATTGTGATTAAATAAAATTAATATCATGATATTTATTACCGTCCGTCCAATGGCAGAGGAATGAAATTGGAGAAAAATATTCACCATACATTTGGTCCCGATTTTGGGTTTCAAGCGTTTGGTGGCTGATTTACGTTAATCATAACTAAACGAAACCGAGGAAGCGATCGATCGACCCCTTTTTCTCGCTGTCATTTGCTGCGTAAACTTTTGACTCCATCATTTGAATAATGCTGGTGCGGATGGACGGTTGAAGCATAAATCTGCCCGTCATTCATCACAACCAAGCATGATCGATCGTGCAAAAGTCGCCGGTCCCCCCCCCGGGGGTCTCTCTGTTCCTCCGTGCCACGGTTGCACCTTGCGATTCGATCACAGCAACGTTTATGACTACCAACGAACGTCTGCTGCGGATGTCTCTCTCCTCGAACTCACAATTGCCCAGATCGAGCACGTAATGTGTGTGTGTTTGAGGGAGGATTTTCTTTATTTACGTGCAAAGCGCGTATGAATTAGATTATCACGTGCCAGTAAAAGCCCCCCCGTCAAACAATGGGCGCGAGGAAATGTACACCAGTTGATTGATAGATCGATTCCAAATGTCACGCATCTATCCGCCCTGCTTTCTGTTCGTTTACCACCGAAAACAGGATCCTTGCCAAGGTGGAAAAAAACAGCCCACGAATTGATTCGTCAACTTCATCTTCGATGGGAAGGCAGCCGTTTCGCTACTGGCAAGAGCAAACGTAACATGATTTTGATATGCTTCAATGCAATGGAGCCTTCGTAGCTTCCCGTTGCGGCACCAAACCGGCCGGGTGTGAGTGTTTGATTGATTTCAATAAGCGTAAATTATTGACATATTTCGTCGCATTACGCGCCTGGGTGCCGAACCGATATTGATGCCCTCCTCCTTCAAGCCCCAAAAACGGCGTCTGAAGGTGCTCGACGAGGCAACGAGTGTTCAATGAACAAATGCTGAAGCGTGAAGAACTTTAAACCCCCACATTTCGACAGCACTAAGTGCCTTTTGAAAACCGCTCAAACACACCTCAGCCAAAATCCCAAATTGACCCCATTTTCTTACGTCACCCTTGCAGTAGCAGTAGGTTCGTTTTTGTGCCCCCGGTCGCGCGTGTTTAGTGCACGGTTGCATTTTACGACACATTTGACACAATTCTTTCGCCTTCCTATCCTATCGCATTCTTTACGACGCTGCGCGCGATGCACAACGCGTCCGCTGTTTATGAGCTGAATATGAATTAATGCACCACACACTCACACACACAAACACACCGTGTGTCTCACAACCGGCAGAGTTTTCTCAGCGTTTTTGCGCTTCGGAGTTCGTAGCGGAAATAAAATCGTGCGCTGCAACCATTCACAAGCTTTAAAAAAATGGTTTGGAGTGGATTCTTGTTGTAGCGTGGCAAGAGCAAGGATTTCGTGCTTAAGACAAACTGTGGTGAGTTGTTTTGGTAAGTATTGTGAAACATCGTACACTGTCACGAGCTGGAGATGGGCACGCGAACCCCAACATGAGCTTTATTTTGAACTTAGAAACACATCAATTTTGTCTGTTGGGATTCAAAAAGAAGAGAAAACTTTGAAAAATCCTTTATTAAAACAAAACTTTACGTAAAAACCGTTTCCTCATTAAATTGCAACATAAAACAATGAGCAAATAAACAATCAAGCAGATAAGAAACGTAGAAAATAGCAAAACCAACAGAACATAAGAAAATACAAACTGTTAACATATGATTCAAGTGAAAAGACAGTTCAGCCTGTTCCGTGGGCACGTGCGTGTGTTGAACGAAAGAAAAAAAAAAGGAAACCGGAACAACGGTTTATGCTTCTGCGGATGAACCCGCTTTCGTGTCGTCATGGAGAAGAGAAGAGAGAGCAAGAAAGAATGGAGAATTTATGACAGATCGTGCCGCTGCCATCTTGGGCGGAGATTAAAAATAAAAATTACTTTTATCTCATTTCCTTCAACCCACCGGCCACGACACGCACGGTTCTCGGTGCGGGAGGGGTGTTGGCCGAGGCTGCAGCGAGCATTGCAGCATAATATCTGTGTATGTTTATATACTGCCTTTTAGCGGTGCGTTTCCATTCCATTTCCTGTCGCTGCCATCGCGATTCGAAGAAACGAAACATATAACTAAAACAAAAACATGCTTTTAACCCGATGTCAAGAACGGGATCCAACGCGGGGTGGGTTATGGCAAAAAAAGTGAAGGAAACGGAAAGGGTCGTTAGGCCAGAAAGTTTGCACCCCTTGTGCCCTACGGTTCGGTCGTTGGTCGGGTCGGAAATATTCAATTGGGTAGATTAAAATAAAAACGAGGACAACAACGTTAGGATATGTCGGGGCAGAGCGAAAACACCGAAAAGTGCTCGGGAAAATATGCGAAAACACCAGCATCAACGAGCAAATAAACAAATAACGTGACACACAACCAACCCCCGGATGAAAGAAACAACACAAGTGGCCCGCAAAACGACGTGCGAGATCCTAAATTTTGCCCAACAAACCCGAGCAACATCCCGTCCCGTCCAATATACCGCTTCCGTTAGGGAAACGGCAAAAAGTACGGCCATACGTGACGTCCGCAAAAGAAAAGAGACCTGGTTTGAGCAACTTCGATGTTGCTTGAGGGCTTATTTATTTCAGTAATGTCCGCAACATTATACATAAAACAACACATTCTTGCTTTTTTCCGCCCCCCAGAACAGCATAAGGACCAGAAAGGATTCTACGTTCCGTCCCCTTTCCGTGCACCTACCTTCATCTCGTTGACGATGTGCTGAAACAGTGAGCCAATAGTGGCAACACCGGCATCCGTTCCGCTCCGATCCATTGCGATGTCCATCGTACGCTTTCTCGTCCGCTTTATCCACCCTACCGATCGAGGAGTGCCAGCTTTTCACTAGATTTATCGCTTTTAACCGATATTGTTTCACCGTGCGCGCCCTCTAGCGTACGTGAGCGGAAACAATATGTAACGACCGCACCGAAAAAAAAACCTTTGACCAATAGATTTTGCTCACAGATGGGAACCGTATCGTATGGAAGGAAAACGATCGTGTAGTTTTCCTGCTATCTAATTCCTTTTTTCACACAAACACACACGCACAAAAAGAACCACAAAATGTAATGAGAAAAACAATAACTAAACAAACAAAAAAAACTCCGTGCACTAACACCGAAAAACTGCACACTATTCCTCACGCGCGTTAGATTTTCCGTACTTTTAGTGGTATTTTATGGCATATGTTTCCCTATTATCCACTCACTCGGTTCACCTTATCGCGGACCCACACACCACCCGCGGTGACGGTGAACACAGGAAAACTTTTCGGTACGTTTTTTTTTATTGCAAATCGAAGAACACACTAAGACCCCTTCGGGAAAGGAAAGAAAATCGATACTGCCAAAGGCACAGGCGCTTTTCCGATCCCAACCGAATGCTCCGGCAACTCAAGAGATTGCAACAGCCATTGCGGTGGTCACACTCGCGCATACACGGCAGCAAACACTTTGTGTTTCGTTTCAGGATCTCGATTCACACGTGACTAAAATACAGCAAGTGGAACACGGTTAGTGCGATCGCCTCTTTTCCACCGGGAAGCATTAATCCGATTCCGACCGGAAGTGTGTATCCAACGCAGGGGAGACTGTAAAACTGACATTCACAGTTGCCATTCGTGTATCCTATCGGGAGAAGGATAGCTCGGTGGTAACCTTCCAGCAGGAACGTTAAGTCGTTGCACGTACGTACTTGCTTGTTATTCTTCCTTTAATTGGTTTTTCGAATAAAAAGGGATTTTACATTTTTCACTGCGTTCTGTTACTCTTCATTCCATGCACGGCGGTACTTTCACACCAATTAGTGTTTGGCTTACACAAACTGTATCGCACTCCTAAAATAATAAAGGAAAGAAAAAGAAATGCATTAAATGATTGAACATTGAACAAACGCCAAAAGAAGGAGATTAAAATGAAATAAAACCAAATATGCGCAAGACATGATAATTGATGCGATAAAACATAGCACATCGGTCAAGACAGCGATTGCTCTTCCCAATCCGCCCGCGTCCATTTATCACACTATGTTTGGATACACAATTCCCTAGCGAACCGATCGAATGATCGATCGGTTTCGATCGTACGCCAAAAGGTTGATGGGTGTCGTCGTGGTGCACTGGTCGAAACGTCTCCGTTGGACGAAACATAGCCCGGAACATCGTTTTGCTCTCGTCGTATCGCCCACTAATAGCTTTCAAGCGCAAGCTATCCGCAGCAGCAAGACTCGTACTCGTGGAATTGGGAACAGTCAGAGGCGCACACCAACGCGATATACTAAACAGCTTAATTTCAAGGCAGTTGGAGCGCTCGAGGCATTTCGTTCCTTTCCCCAAGAGGGTGTCACTTTCCGATGGTAATGTGAGCGCGCGCTCGGGTGTTTTCTGATGCGGACGATGCGGACCGATGATTACGAAGCGGAGGAGGGCCTGCCTGGCCCCGTTACTGCACGACGACTGTCGGTGCAGAAGAAGTTCAGTATCGATGTCACTCGGATTAGCAGGAATTTGACGACATCTTTCCGGCGACACGCGGACTCCCGGGAATAAATACGCACCACCAAACGCGGCTACTACGGGTATTGCCCACACCATTAGAACTCTGAAACGGAAAGTGAAAGAAAAAGCCAAACGAAACGATTACTATGGGACTTGGAGCGATTAAGAGGTGGAATTTTTCGTGTTTTGTTTTTCCTGCTGCTACAGTGAATGAAAACGGCTAAACTAATAGTACACGATGTGGTGGTCGGTACATTCATTTCGTAAAGGTCCTCCGACGGATGGCATTAAAAGCCATTTCAGACAAACCCATTCCAACGCCACTTCAACGCCTACGTCCAGTACGGGCCCCTCCCATTACAGGGTTGGCATGCACCATTCAACCCCGGTGGCATAACCACCATTTTTGGGGGGAATTACTATTTTTAGGGGAATGAAACATTCGCCCATTAGGGCTTTTTTCGCCCGAAGGCCAGACCAACCTAAACCAATATACCACCGTAGGGGTTATTTTTATGCTCGAACTGTCTTTCCTCCACCCTGCAAAGTGGAAGTGGAAAGAACGAAAGAACACTCCGACCGGTGACTTGTCGGGAGAGCACGCTTACACATGGACGAATTCATTCTTCGGGACGTTTTTAACTGGACAAAGCCAAGATCTATCACGTCATTGGTGAAAGATGTGTCCCTTTCCCATGCTTGCGAGTGGTAATCATGTTACAAATCGTTTTGTCAAATCACAGAGCATGACAAAGTCCATTATAAGATGTTGACATAGTTCTTAAGCGTTCTATCGAGAGTTCCTTAGCAGGGAGAGGAACGTTTTGCAAGAGTACAATAACAAAAAGACATCAAACACACAACACGAAGATGGCTTGCAACAACTTAAAGTAACAATAAATAATAAAGTTAAATAACTTAGCATTGGTTAGAACCATTCCTGTCATTGATTCTGGAGTTGATACGTCAAAAAACACCTGAAACTGTCAAAGCGGCACGGATAAGTGAGACATTCGGTAAAGAGATGTCCGAATAAACCGTGTTGCAATTGATAATATGTATACGCAGACAATAACGTCAATTTAAAATTAAAGTGAAACAATGACCTTTTGAGTCAATTAATTTCGGAAACACCCCTTGGCACAGGAGAGTCACTTCATACTAACGTTAAAACCCTGTATTGCTGTTGTCTTATTTTTAGTACAAATTTGCTCAATCCATCCATAACCAGCCTCCACCAACACACGAACAGACGAACGTAATTTAGCATTGATTTATCCTAATTCCAACGGCCGAAACCAATATGGACAACCAAGTGTAAATATACACGCCTTTTATGCAACCATTCCATTCCCTAACGAACTCATTTTGTCTCGTAGAAAGCGACAAGCGCGTGCAATCTCGCATGCATTTCGTGCGCATCTCCTCCGTCTGTCCCGGGGAATGACAGACAGATCCCGTAAACATGACTAAATTATTGAATGGTCCTTTCCCGTTCCACACACACACCCCAAGCGCGAGCAGTCAATCTTTGGAGCGCACACACGGGCGTTCGATTCTCGCTTGTTCGCCTTTCGTGCCTGCCTAATGATTGTTTTCTACCGTCGAAGGGACGCCCCCCCTGTCTGCCTATCGGTGTGTCGCAAGTGATAGAAAATGACTGTCCCTCGGAGTGCAGCTGCACCAGTAACGAACAGCAGGATGCAGCGGCAGGGAACGGAACACGCCCGGGCAGTAACAGATCGAGCAATGGGCAGAGGACAAACCCATTGACCGAGCACGAGTGTCCGCTGGGACGAGGGGTTTTCTCTTTGTTTGCTTTGAATTCGTAAGTAAATTTTTGAAAATCACGAACCTTTCGCGCGATGAGGTTTTCGTGCGCGAGGGCTAATTGAAAACGGAAGCCACCACAACAGTGCGCATTGCATTGCCTGTTCGCGAGGTTAATGATGTGGCTCTAAAAGGCGACTGAAAATAATGCATTTCAAGCGAGAGAGAAATGTCAATAAAAATAAATCACATCCGTTATTTTTTTTGAGGCAGCTTTAAATGAGGCTTAAAGAAATAAATCTCCCCGGAGAGTCTTGACTGAACGTGAGATATTTGTGTGGTATCTGTGCAAGTCTTTGGGCAGAGAAAAGGGAAAAAGAATGTATCTGTCATTTAGGAAATTGTGGTTCAATTTTGGTTTAAAATGTATATTCGCAATTTTTTTTATAATATTTCCAAAAAACAAAAATGGAGAACAATATTTACAACCCGATAAGATCATTTGATGCCTTAACATGAAACAGCGAACCCTTTCGGTGCAATTGTTTGCAATCACGAACAAACATGCACTCAATCTAGAAGAACGCCACCATTACCAGCGATGACGATAAACAATGTATACGCTGCATCCAAAACGAGTTTCCTATTTGTTTCGCGGCAACCGCGGAATCGAACACGATTTATCAAAAAGCTCCCCTTTCCCCCGGGTGCAAGCCAGAAGAGAAAAAAAAACAATACCTAAATACCACCCCACTGCAACAAACAGAAACCCTCCGGTACGATTCTACTTGCTGGGAACACATCTTGCCGGGCCACAAAACGCCCCCCCCAGTGCCCGTTGCCCGTGCGAGGGTGAATGGCGTGAAGGGAGATAATTTTTCCATTTCCCGTACGAAGCCGCACGGGCACAAGTCGTGCGGTTTTGGGGTGCCAACCGAAGCGATATGCGGCAGCGTCGAAGAAGCGGTGTACCGTGTCTCGAATGCATTTCACCCATTTTTTGCTCTACAAACGGCGAGGTTTCGTGGCCGCAATATGACTGACAGCGTGGGGAGAATGAAAACAAAAAAAAAACGAAACCAAACTATGGAGCACCCAGACAACAGGTTAATTTGCGGTAAATGTCAATTGCATCGAAATGCGACTAAAAGGTGCAGTTTGGTTATTGTAAGCCGATTGCCGAACACAGCTTGAGTTTCAGAAAAGATCAGCGGCTTTAGACCAACAAATGGAACAATAACTAAAAAATCCACTCTTTTGTTACATGGGACGGAATGATGAGGATGGTCCTCAGTATAACAAATATTTGTTTCTGAAACAATTAAATAAAAAATCGGATTAAACCATTGTTCGATAATTATGAGAATATTTAATGGCTCACTAAATGAAAATTTAGAAAAAAAAATATAATTTAAAACAAATAAATGAAGCATAACACACGCACACCACATAATCCCGGATATATCGCTTTCCGCAATTAAAACGACTCTCCATCGTCACTCATGGGCAGAGCGGAATCGTTCGAACGGAAAAAAGGCGATCTGAACACTTGCGCTTTGCGCCGTACCATTGCCGAGCCACTGTGCCACTGTTTGTTCGACTTAAACGATCGACAGGCAACGATCAACGTCAAGCCACAAACACATACACTCCCATACCACCCGTGCCTCCCCGTACTCTTGGTGCTGCTGAAACCTTAGCCCCATTTAAAACCATCCCATTGCCACGTCGTCGCAGCCGTCGGATTGCGTCATCGATTGCATTCTCGATTGTCACGGGGAAAGCGCCGAGCGTCCCCGGGGGGGTTGGGTTGGGTGGGATGAGAGTGATTGCAACCGATTCCAACCAACTGCTCGGTTGCCAGATGGATTCTTTCTTGCCCCATCGATGGTGGGCCCCGTCTCGATCGAGCGCCCAACGATCAAGGGTTAAAACGCGCAATCGCTACGGTTTTCCCTTGCGCGTTCCAAACCTCCGATTGCCGCACGGAGGGAGAAACCATACGAATGCATACGCTTTGGTGGAGCCTTTAAAAATTTAAAACCAACATGCTAAAGCACCGAAAGCATCGAGGAGCGAGACCGTCGCCAACGGGTGAGTTAGAATTTCAAATTTAACCCGGATCACTTTACCAACGTAGTGTTTCCTATTTTTCGTAGCACAATCTTAACAACGCAAGAAGCTTGTGGTGGATTTTGGGCAGCGAAGGTGCAACAACAAAGAAACGGACCGCCACCCAAAGAACGCGGAGATGTTCTTAAATTGCTGGAAAATTGGACGCAATCGACAACGACATACAAAGAAGCAGTATTGAATGTCGGGTGTTCTTTGGGAGAGCAAAAGATTTAAAAACCCCAATTTTCAACAAATCGAACAGAACCACACAAATGTCGTAGAATATGTAACCGTTTATTTACTATACAGATTGTTTAGTTTAAAATTAATATTTTATTTAATAAATGTAGACAACTTCAAAAGAATATGGTAGCCACTCACAATATGATGCCTCGAATTAGTCCCACCAAATATATTCGAAAGCCGAAGAATTGATTCATTCATCAGTTTACTTATCATTTAACGAAGATATAATAGATGCATACTAGCATCTTATGAAATGCCGAAAAAAATCTTATGAAATAAAATAAAACACTCTCACAAATCACTTCAGAAACATGATAAGTTACAGTTAATAAAGTTTTTCCTCCGGGCTTGTAATGTTAAATCCCGGAAATCACATCCCGGGCAGTTCTAAACTCGAAAACGCCAGTCATTGCCCCACATTTCTACAAGCTCAACCTATACCCTATATGTTGAATGTTGTTTCTCTTTGCAGATAACCTACTAAAATCCACAAATCAGCGGCTCCTTTTAACGCGATATATTATATGAAAAGCATAAAAAAGGAGAATCCGGCTACATCCATCGGCAGAGCAGCAGAACAACTATCACGTACAACTCCTCACTGTATCACCCGGGGGCATCATTAGTTTTAGCGTCACACACCAACAGAAAACTGCCCCGTTGTGCAAAACGATATCCTTCTCCAGTGGTGCGCGCGAGTGGGTTTAGCTATTTCCGCGTCCAACATTTTAGACACCGCCGGTGTGTGATCAGGTAACGACGGGTCAGGTTTTGATGTTATTCGCCTTTTTTTTTCTCTCTCTCTACAACGCTCCAACTGTTACCCACGAACACTACATCCGATCCGACCACAATCCAATCCAATCTGTCTCGCATAACCAGCTCTTTGCCAGCACCAGGCAGACGTGCTGTGGCCTTGTCTGGAGAACTTGCGGTGCCGCGGAAGGATCTGAAGGCAGAGGTTCGGTTTCGTCAGGTCCGCAGAGTAAAAAAAAAGGGTGCTGGCGTTCATATTTGCATAGAATCCAAGTGGTGGGCACACGTTTCTTTATTTATGTTGCCCCGTTGCATTTAATCCCACCCTTAAGCGGGGTGGAGGGTAAAACGGTGGGCCAATGTTCTGCAGCCGCTCTCTCTCTCTCTCTCGTCATAATCTATCGTGCCACGACCATGTTTTGAAAGTGTGCAAGATTTCCAACGAGATTTGTTGCTGAAAAGGGTTTTCTTTTCTGTTCCGTTTGTATTTTATATTTATTTTACACCACATTTTAAACCCTTTTTCATCCACGGGCTTCTTAAATGCTTTGGTTCGACTGCGCCAGTGCGACTGTGGTGGTGTGGTTCTTCTTCATCGTAGGATGGCTTTCACCTGTCACACTCAAATGCACCGAGGAGAAATGAGAACTGCAATTGATGTCACGCTGCATCCCTCCCCCACTTGCCATCCTTCCCCATTCGTCCATTAATCCATTTCCACCTGACCCCTTTCACTTGGTGGATCACAATCTCTCGTCTTCAATTACAGCGCCGCTACTTCCTCGGTTTCTACCTGTTGCCTCCCCGTTCAAATGCAAAAATGCAACAAGATGCACCACACGTACGGTTCTCGCCGGCTAGCAAAAAAAAAATACGACGGGACACCACTACGAGTGGCTAATGCACCCCGGGAAGTAACGGAGCTAAACCCACCACGGTCGCCTGTTTTTGCGTCATGCAGATGGTACAGTGATACAGAAATTACTGCCGGAGCGGAGGTCTGTCATCACGATAAGGAGCCAAGGTACCACCGACAGAACACGGAGAGCTTTCGGCTCGTGTGATTGGTTGTATATCTTCGCTTTGATATATTTTTCCCCTTTACTTGTTCACCCGATCGGATGTGCACTGTAGGACCGGAGAAAGAATTGAGATAAGCAAGCTGTTTAAGATGTCGCTTGGGGGTAGACTGCCCTCAGTATACTGAACTCTACAGTGTATGACACGACTTTAATATAACACTATTTCTACTTTTAGTGTGATTCTCCTTGAATTTTTTGCTTGATTCATCAGTATATGATTTACAGAAATTTTAAGTAAATACCTCTAAAATAAAGTGTTAAAACATACTTCCAAACTGGTTTTACCTTTTAAACCTTTTGTACCTTTTTAACCTTTTCAAATTGTTCCAAGTTGTGTTGAATGACTTTGGTTTCAATGGAAGTTTAGTAATAATACCAAATATCATTAAAAAATAATAGTTACATATTTTAACAAAATTATGAAAATAACAACGTAAACCGATGGAACTCGTTTGATCTTTTCTATTTGCTACTGTTTATTTTCTTGTCCTTCAAGTTCATTCGTTGTTCATTGCAGTTCATTGCTATAACAAATGCAGCTTACACTGTTTATAGTATTTACTTTTGGTATCATCTATAATTTTTTTTCACAGATAATGCTATAATGAAAGTTATAGCTAATCTATGTAAACAATAAATTCATGTTAACAGCTTATTCTAAATTGAACCTAACAAATATATAAGATATTGTAGATAAACCACTATAAAACGTATAAAAAACGGATGTTATTTAAAACCATTGCTATAAAACCTTTGCGTAACTTCTACTAATATCGAACCCGGAGAAGCTCAGGTAATTCTATGAACACTTCAGAACATCCCATGGCAAACACTCAACCTCCATCATCACTCAAATGGGGTGAAAAAAGGGTGTACTGCAAAAAAATCGACCGGAAATGAGTACCCGAGGTTGTTTTTTTAATCTTACACCACACGCTCAACCCCAAAGACCGGCATATAACTGGTTGCATTCATAACCACACAAAAAAGTACGACAAGAAAAGCAATAAACCACATCGCCAGCTGCCGATTGTCGAAGTATTTCTTATTTCCCAACACAACCCAAATACACGAGAGCATTTCATACTTGCGATTCGACATCTTTCGACAGGCTTTTGGCTGGCAAGGAAGTCGAAAAATGCGAAAAAATTTCCCCGCAAAACTTGCAGTTCCAACAAACAACGTGAGGCAAGCAGAGAAACAAAAACTAAAATAAAAATAAATTAGGCAACGGTACGAACGGCTGACGACGCGCACGCTTATCCCACAAGATGTGTCCATCGTCTCGCCAAAAAAAAAAGAGAAAGAAACAACAACTCCAAACTAATGATTAAAACATCACACGATGCGGGAGATGTGCACCGTGTTTCAAGTGCATAGACTCGTAATTTAGTGGCCAATTCTCGGACCAAAGTGGCAGGGCTAGTTGTTGTGCGTACGGCAAACCGGCCGAAAAGCCGAAGGAGCCAATTGCCTGGCCGTGTTCGTTCGAGCGGGTCGGAAAAATTATGAACCCCATCATCCTCCTCCCCCCGCCTGCCACCCAATCCTCGCAAAGACGGTAAAGCAAGTTTTACCTTCGGCGACCGAATGCCGACAAAAGTGCGCGCGGTGACCAGAAAGAAAAACCTTTTTCCCTTGCAGCGCAGGGGGAAAAAAAACAGCAAGTGATCAAAAAGATCCAAGGCCTCCCACAGCACATAACAGATCGCAATCAGATTGGAACGAAACCGTGCACGGAGGGAAGGGGGTCGCGGCGGCAAATAGGGGATGGTGGTTGCGGAACACCAACCACACAGCAACATGCCAAACTGGATCACTTTTCGTCGTTTTTCATCGCCACATTTTCAGTTTGGCTGGACAGAGATCTCGCACCATCACCGACCAGAGATAGAGGATCACGATGATGATGGGATAAAAGTTTTACCAGCGCCGTTGAGTCACCTTCCGCCGCTATTTCCCTGGCAAGACGGAATGGAAAAGACGAGAAAACTTCTCCACTGTTCGGGCCTGAAGTGCAATTTGATGAACTTCTTCTTCTTTTTGGTGGTCCTTTTTCCAAAACTATCGACGAGCAGCAAACGCAACGGTGCGCGGGGTCGAAAACATCAATCAATTACCAACCAGCTCAGGTTTTGTTTACGAGCCACGGCTTGAGCTTTAAACATGACAGCTACTTTTTACTCTTTTATAGACGGTCTTGCAAAACGGAATTGCGACTTTACTAGACTAACTTTATACCATTAGAAAAGGTACCACCAGTAGATGATGTGGTTGATTTACTTGTGCTTTTCATTGCGAAATAGGGGGGTGGACGAGTGGTGGCGGTTGGAATAATAGGGAAACTGAAAATGTGCTATAAATCTTTGTGGTTTAAGGGAGTCAAAGCACATGCGAATGATTTTACTTCCGTTTTATTTAGTTAATTAATGTACTTTTTTGTAATAGCAGACACTATAAAGCTTTTTGAACAGCAATTTGTTAAATTTTGACAACTTTTGATCGTTTTGCCACTGTTCATGCATCATTCAGAGTAAATTATAGTACAGAGTTCATCTGCTATAATTCATCAACATTCCATACAGACAGTTCTGTTTATACTGCTAGATGTAGGTGTTGTTCATTATCTTTTCTATCTGAGGTTACTTACATCCAAAATTCTAGATTCTAAATTATAATTTCTAAATAAAGCAAATTTCTAAAGTAGGAGAATTCTACAGTATAATTCAAGTATGTGAGAGTCAAATAAGCATTTACGGAATAGTAAATATCTTATGAATAAATGCACTTCAGCTCATGCAAGCGTTACCGATGCAATCCGTTCAACATGAAACCATTATACGGGCGTTGCATTTGAAGCGCATCCTTGCCTGTCCACTCTTTCACATTGCGTTGCAGCCTCGAACACTCGAACTCCAACAAGAACCGACAGCTCGCGTACCCAGCAGCACTGCGTGGAAGAGTAATTGTTGCAATTACATTTGGCCGCCTTTAATTTTGTGCCCCATCTCCCGTCGAAGATCATTCAACAGTCTCACGTTATGCATCCTCAGCAGCGTGCGGCGACTGGTAGCGCACCCTAATTGGACGGTCCAGTGTCTTAGAAATGGTTCGACATGGCAAGGGACCGGTGCGTTCTCGCGGCAGATTCCATGAGCCATGGCATGCATCGCAACGCAGGGGAAAGGTTGACGCTGTCGGCGGTCAATACTGCAAATAGTTTGCACGTATGCCCTTGCCGCCAGCCGAACGGAACATTATGCGCCGGGACGGCTGTTGCGGTCGGAACGTCTGCAACCATTAGCACTAGACCGAACGAAGAATGGAAGGCTTTGACCATCAAAACCGAAGCGGTGAAACAGGGTGATTGACATGTGGGATTGTCCTTCAATCTTTGGGACATTCAAGGTGTTAGAAATTATGTTACATGTTAAACAAAGGTAGTAAAATTTATATACATCAGCGCGACAAAAACGAAATTTGCTGTAAAAAAAATGAGTTTACCATATCATCTGCATCGTTTGTGTAAAATTCTAACACATGAGATATATTATGAATAATTCTACAAATTCTTGATTAAATTTTCAATCCAAAATACAAATCAAGAGTGAATTTATTTACTTAATCGAGTTATTGATAGCGAACCAGCATCCTAATCTTGTAATTGTTATGCTGATGTAAGTGTTTTATAATAAGACACTTATATTAAACCAATTGGAATAGCATTTCAACATTAATAAATTAAAATATAACACTACAGATTTTAAAGTTTAATATTATTTGTCATAATAAACTTACTCATGAAGGTATACCACTCCATCAACAACGGAAATGTAAACCAATTCTTCCGTTTAAAAATCCCAGGGACATTAATTTGTTACTGCATACGCTAAACTGCACATGACATATTTTTCCTGACAGTATGGGACAGCAGTCCGCTCGTCAGCCTTACGGCCCATCAACTCACCCTGGATGGATTAGTCTCTTAATCGATTGTAACGGGCGTGCGCCATAAAAATAGATCCGAATCGATCGACTAAAAATCACTTCGGCCATCGTTGGTCGAGACGTTTTGCTGCAGCGAAAGAAAGGCACACAAAGGCACTCACACATTCGATCAGTCTCATCGAGTTGCGATCTGGGCGATTCAACATAGCATAAAGCAATTTCCCCCCCCCCCGAGTACCGGGTACCCGTCTACATCTTAGGCGCAAGTGTGCTGGCCGCGCTGCTCGACGATAAATAACTCATCGCGAGATAGATTACGACAGGGAGTCTCCTGCAGCCCCCGTTACACGCTGGGCTGTCGGAAGGGATTCTCGAAACGCGTCCATTCACCCGAACTCCGCCACAATCACGCTCACACCCCCTCAACCTCTCGCTGAGTCGGGTGGTTGAAGTGTGCTGATTATTATTACACGCTTGAAAACGGGTTGTTCCGGTACGGACTATCCCCGTTTTCGCTCGGGTTCGTTCGAGCATTGAAGGTGGGCAGACGATGAGTGCATAATTTCCACCCATCCCCGCGCACCGCGTTGATCTGGGCGAGAAATATAAAGTAGGGCCCCCGCTCTCGCACGCAGGAACGGACGCGAATCACGACAAAACCGATCCTTTCATACCGGGGAATCGGTTTCTTTTCTAGACCATGACCGACACCAACACACCGTACCATGGGGAGGGGGAAGACCGATGCGCGATCGGTGTGCGACCGCTTCTGAATGCCGCCGGCAGCTTCTGTGCTCTAGCGCGCCTGGACGATTGCTGGACGTTAGCTCCCTTTGGTCGTAGGAAATGGGCTTTTAATGCGGAACGTGCCATAATTGCTGGCAAATAGCGTGCAAAATCGGACGGCAGAAGGTCCCCGCACCACGGGCAGACGATGGCGGCGGCACTCGGCACACGGACTTACTGGGCAAGTAGCAAAGCAGTACGTTACTGGCTTATTTAAAGTGCAACGGATGAAAGGACTATCACACGTGGGGTTTTGTCTGCATCTTTTCATGTTGATGCTGGGATGAAGCTATCGCAGAATGGTGCTTGATATCGGTTAACTGATTCTAAGGTACCGTGAAATGAACCTTTCGACCCTTTTAATAAGAGATGCTGATATATTCGTTATCGCAACATAAAATCCAACAAAGATAATCCAACAACATCTTCGACAAAATATTTCCCAACAATCTAATAAATCATTTTTTGTTTCGTATCTTATCAACTCAAAAGGGCCCTTTAAAGTAAGAACAAAAAACAAATAAAAAACAAATGTCATTAAGTCAGCGGAACAAAAGAATTCTCTCTGTTGAAAATTCAATTTCCAAAACAATTCCCGTTGTCACTAGAACTTCATTGCAATTAAATAGACCTTGCCGATTCGTAACATGATAACAAAGTTGTCAAAAACAGATCCAGCACAGTCGAGACGGATTCCTCCGATTTCAGAAGGACACTCCGAAGGATTCGCACCAATGTTTGCTAGAAGAAGCGTACGAATATGCAGTGGAAATGGGGACAATCCTCCCGATTACGTTGCGCTGTTACAGAGCATAAAGCGAGCGAAGGATTCAGTTAGAACGCTAGTGGATTATTTAAACCTAATTGGCTGTCGACAGGCGGTAACGGAGTGGGAGATTGTTCGTGCCCTGTGCAGGCAGCACCCGATGCAAAGCTGGCATGATTAAAATCTTAACATTTACGGCGGTGCTGCTTTCCGTTTAATGGGGAATTTTCCGTGCGGCTCAACATCACTTACCGAAAACTCCCAACTTCCACCACGCAACGGGTGGTGTGGTGGGTTCAATTTTAGCTATGCAGAATTTCGAGTGTTTTCCAGCATATGATTGTATGATTTACGGCACACAAATCGCTGGGGAAAACTGGCAACAAAGAATGTTGTTGTTACGCACGATCGCACATAACATGATTTGCTCGTTGCCATCTTGGTCGGGTGGTGCGGTGTGTGCTGGCGGTACTTAACATTTGTTTGACCCACCGACCTGCCTGCCCCCGGTATGTGCACCTGTTTTTTTTTTTTTTTTTTTGCATATCAATGACGACCGCCCCTGGTGGTCAAATTCCAAACTTCAATCATAAACCCCCATCAAAAAGTGAACCCCTTTTTTCCGGTGTTGTTGTATGGAAATTGAAGGCCAAAGGTCCACAATTGAAAATCAATTTTCCGCCTCATATTGGAACTCTCCCAGAAACTTTTCATTCCATCGAGTGCTACTTTCATGCAATGACTGGGAGAGGGCTGGTCGACGAGACTAACTTCACTCGTCCAGTGCGTTTTCGGGTAGAGTTATAACACCCGACAGACTAAACAATGCAAACAGCGACCAGCACCGTTGGATGGGAGGTGGGCCAGTGCACGAAAAGTATACAGGGAACACATCCACTGGAACGAAAGAGTAACGGGAACTGGAAAACAGGCCCGGTTTACGATGGTCATTTCGAGACCTTTGGAGGCGATGAACGCCGCGTTAAGGCGACTACACACAAGTGTCGAGAGGAAGTGAGCTCGAGGCAGTTTCACAAATTGCTAAATAAAACAGGTTCGAGAACACTCGGCAATATTTTGTTTTGGGGCAATGGTGTTACCATTAGAACGATGATAGAAATTAGTAATTGGGGCATAATTCTTTGTGATCTTGAAAGTTAAATGTCAAACATTAATGGTGATGTCCTTACATGGTACTTGGAAGTGTTTAAATGGATTGACATTTTAAATGTTATCTAACTCTCCCGGAAGTTGATAAGCATATAACATTGTCATTATTGAAACCGTGGATGCAAGTATATCTTAACCAAAGTCCATTAGACCAAAGTGTATAAAATTATTTATTGGTTTTTATTATTTCTGTTTAATACGTTATGGAATTAAATGAAAATAATGATTCTTGTATCAACAGACTTTGATGCAACATTATGCGTACAGCGTTGGTAACCTTCACCCAATGTATCTCGGTGAATGACTGACCCCTCATAACACACTATTTTTCCATTCGTGAGCCAAAACTTTGAAAATCCAGAACACTCTCGGAGCCCTGGAACGGTGGCCGGATGTCATGCAGCAGGCGCCATTGTTACGCCACCTTCGAACCAAAATCGGTGAGCGTCCAATCACACCGTCACGCACACACACACACAATGAGCCGGCGCTGTATACGGAACATACGCCAGAGGCAGAGACAGAAGTCGACAAAACCAGGCGCCAGCAGACGCCATATCCAGCCGTTCGTCGATGAGATGAGATGACAAATACATTTCCCATGGCATCCTGTGCGTTTCACGTTCCTGAAAAAAAGGGGATTGTTTGAACGAGCAAAAAGCGTCATCCGTTTTATGGTGTGCGTGCGTGCACTTCCCTTCACTGCTGGAAGAAAAAAAGCCGATTCAACTAAAAGCTGCTGCCTTCGGCCTGATACATTTATGACATAAGGCGCACGTTGGTGTGTATGCAGAGGAAGCAGCAACAAATACGATGCAATCAAATTATCACAACACAAAAGACGATGCTGCTGTAATCGATTATTCGCAGCACTTTATCACAGTTGCACACATACACACACACCCATGCACGGCAATGCGTACCACACAGAAGGCGGTAGGGGTGGCGAATGGCTACGTTGTGCGATATTTATTGCGACCCATCATTCATTTTCCCCCTTCGGTAGGTGGAAAAGCCCACAAGGTAACCATTTTCATGGTCATCTCGTCGTCCTTTACAGACAAAACACGAAAGAGCAAGAGGGAGAGAGTACAACACAAAGACAGAAGAGAATGAAAGAGAGAGAGAGAGAGCTTCCATTTTGGAAGCTGTAACCGGAAGCGGCGGACTACTAGAACCGAACACACTGTTTCAACTCTGCTAGGTACCACAGAATTCGGCCTTTCCCAGGGATGCAAACAAATAAAGACCATATGAAAAATATGCTTACCTTTCCAATTACATCCTGCGTGGTATCTCATGTACTTCTCAGTTGTATTTGATAGCGTAACCGATCCTAGGAGCTTATTGTGCACGTCCCAATACACCCACGGCATGCGTTCTAGCCATTCAACCATTAATGCAGGGTTACTCACAACAAAACAAACTGCACATGGATGATCTCGCGTTTGGTTGAAACATATTCAATCATGTAGTTACTATTAATTTTAGAAATATAATTTTACTGCCCCATTTCCCCATTGGGTACTACTACTACATTGGGTGAACAAAGCAATTCTGAAGGCATAAAACTGATTATTAATAAAATAAAGATACGAGTTTAAAGTTAAGATTTGTTTTGAACGGAGAGCTTATATTGAAACAAAATAGAAAAATAAAAACTCAAACAGTTTATAGAGATCACCACAGATTCGTAGAAGATCATGAGAAACCCTGCATTAATTACTCGATACCGAAACAATCAATTGCACGCATTCGCTGCATTTCACATTGAACTGATCCTTTTCACCAATTTCTAACATACACACACGCGCGGATGGCGTCGGTGGTGTTCACATATGATCCTTTTTGTCAGGATGTTGCAGGCAAAAAGTGTTGTACAAACTCAGTTTGAAAAACACACAATGCAATGCCCGGCGAGTGCGGGTCCAGCGGTCGGTGCGAATGTCCTGAAACAACAGTGCAAGTTACGATTGCTTGGTGTGCGTGTGTCGTCTGCCCCGTGTACCGGTGTGTTGGTAAGCGCAGCTTTCAGTCGCATTGTTGTGTATCCTTGTCGCCGCCTGCTTGGGTTTGCTGCACCACTGTATTACTGGCTCTTATTCTTGTTGTTACGCTTTTTGCTCGAACCGTCGCACGCAGGTGTGCGTACAAACAGACTCCCAACTCATTCTACGCACGCAAACTCACACACACGCACATAAACATACACTATCGTTGGGTACGGGGGAAAAAAGGGCTCTTTTTCTTCTCTTTTTCGGTAGCGCTTTCTGCTGCTTGGCCACACGGATTTAGCTTTTGCACTTTTATCCTTTATGGAAACTGCAACACACATGCAGACGCCACCACAGACACACACACACGCACGCACATACACAAACGCACGCACTCGTAGGCACACAGCAAATGCATGAAATGCGTCGTCCTTCACGTCTATCACGGATCCCTTTTTTTGTGCAATCGAGAGGCAGGCATATCGTTTGACTTTTCTATTCTTAAATTTTCTTTAGCACACCGCTTCAAAAAAGACTGAATCAAGGGAGGCGTTTTCCGATGCTCCTCCGCTATGCTGCTGCTGCGTTCGATTTGCCATTACAGCGAGATACAAATGTTTGGTAACTTTTCACACACATCAACAGCACCAGAATGGGCGCACAGAATAAGACGAACGCATTACATGCGGGGCAAAAAAAACTATTTACAGCTTGATAAAAACCCAGCTATGATATGATAGTTACACGAAAAACGGAGCTAATCAAACACTTTTCAACCGGCAACAAACACTACACTCAAGAGACACACATCGTCAACACTCCAAGTACCAGAATGCCTCCATCGCTTCAGGGTAGAAAAAAAACTGTTAGCAGCGGTTTCGGTGAACACTTCTGCGAGCTGTGCTTTTGTTCGCCAGACTTGCCTATTGCAACATGCGAGGGCGAGACAGCTGGCAGATGTACGGTATGTCTTTCTCTTTTGTTCGTTCCCCACAAGCTACAAGCTTAGCACAAAAGAGAGTGACAAAATATGTGCGGTTGCTTTTCACGAACAACGGGAACGAAAGAGCGAACCGAGCTCCGTTCGCATGCTGTCTCAACAGCCGAACGCACGAAACGAGGACCGGCGCGATTAGAAAGATGGGTCGAAAACTCAACTCGCCGGAAAGTGTGCCTTGTGTGTGCAGTTTTCGTTGAGATCTTCAACTGGTTTATGAAAATTATAATTTTCAAGTTCTGAGCTAGCTACAATCCGAGCTAGATCCGTCAAGTGAAGGGAAAAACAAAGAGACACAAAACGAGAGAAAAGAAACAAATACATATTTTCTCGGCACTGATTTTAGCACAGATATGTAGCTTTCACTCAGCTAACAATTTTTAGAACAGTGCCAAATAAACGTCAGATAGCTATCTTAAATTGACTATTTTTGGTACAAGATGTTTGTTGTCCCCCTTCCCCCTACAGCCCTTCCCTTTTATCGCATCCACCTAGGGTTTGATGCTACCCTGGACATATTTGCTGCACTATAGGCTCGAGTTGGTAATCGTTGGTAACAATTAAAATTTTAAGGGGTTACTGAATGTTTTTATTCTTGTTTCCGTTGCTCTAATAGTTATAAACAATGCTGGTAATGAAATTTATGATAAATGATTAGTGTGAGATCCTTTAGATAGAAAAACCGAAGGTAGCAATTGAGTTTGTAACTCATGAAGAGTGTCCCAAATTCACAACTTAATTTCAAATGACTTTTGTTTATTAAAGAATGAGGATGATTGTATAATACTAAGTATTCTGCTGTGTGTTATCAACAATGCCGCAGATTTAAAGTACTTAGCGCGTAGCGATAAATATATGCCACTATGAGTAAAATGAAAATTATTACAAACTATGAGAATTAATAAATATTTACTGCGTAGCCCAGTGTGCACTGGAACAAGTCATGCTCACTCGCAGAAAGGCGGGCGCGTCAATTGTTGCCCGTCAGCTGAGATGCTGAGATGTTGTTGTATGGATTGCACACTCCGTCGTGATTTTTGTTTTGCGTGATTGTGAAGATTACAACGCCTTTCGCTTTCTTCTTTGTTAAAATTCATATCGTAAACACACACAGATTGTTTACAGGCGCACGGTGCAAAACGGTGAAAAGCTTTACAGTGAATCGTGAGCTGGTGAAGTGAGAAGTTGTGAGCAAGTGCAACGTTTTGGGCCACCCTCGAAAAGAAAGGTGGTGGCTGTTGGTTACATTTTTACGCAAAAAAAGCAGGGAAAAGCGGTGTGAAAATAAACTACGCAATGGAGGAGAAAAGCTTGCTGCTGAACGTGCACAGCAATCTGGAACCACCGAAACCGGACGGAAACACGTTTCTGATGCGCGGCAACTACCACTACTATCATTACGGGTGTGACGGATTCCAGGATATGGTAGGTCGTGTTCCAATTCGCTTGCGTATATATCCGCTCGAAGGACTGCACTGTGAAAGGGTTTGCTTTACTTGTGGTTCAACACAGTGTGGTGTGTTTTTTCACAGCATGAAATTCGAAAGGAAAAGTTTCCCGAACCTCTGAAGGTGTTGTGGGATTGTTTCTACAACTTTTCACAGAGTGTTAGTTATAATTATAAGAAAAAAAGCGTATATTATCTATCACTAGGGAATAAAAATCTCAGATAATATTTTTTCTAAGAAACATTATAACCAAATATATGTTATCAATGTCAAACTGTTTTGCCGCGGTTTAATTCCTGATAACAAATCGCAAAACGACCGAATTCCCGAATTATGCAATGATACATTTAGGCAACATATTTCTGCCGAATAATATCGCAATCGATGATAACGCCTTTTGATATGGAGGCGTCCGTTTCTTTGGAAATGAAATCCGTATGATTCCTGGAAAAGTTAATCTTAGCTTTACATTGTGGCTGGATCATGAAATTCGTAGCAAAAAGGCTTACATTCTTTAACAAGCACATGGGAAGATCTCTTGCGTATAATCCCATTTCCAGCCCGTGATGTCATTGCTGGTGCTAAAAAGGGAACAGCACTGTTATGTGTGTTATTGTTGCCACTGTTGGCTTCCCGTTGTTTGGTCTGCTCAAGCACCCTACGGTTGGAGGACATGTGCGTCTTCTGAGTGCAGGGAACAAGTGTCTATGGGTAAAAGTGCAATTTTTCCTTCGTCCTACTGTGGTGTGTGTGTGTGTGTGTGTGTGGTGTTCTCGCATTGTGTTCCACCAATGTCTCTGCCAACACTTCGCTCGTACCGAAACGGTAAAAGTAGGTGGAAAACAGATTTCCACCGTGTTTGGATTTCCTATTAATAGAAAATCTTTTCAGATTTTTCGTTCCTTCCCGGCTGATTGCTGATTTTTCCGCCCAAGCGCGTATTGTTGTTCTTTGGATCGACCAGCTCCCCCATCTCTCCCCATCTCCCCAGCACGGTTTCGACCATCTGATGTTTGGCCTGCTTTTCCAACTCATTTTTCATTGTGTCTCACAGCGCGATCCTTCAGGTCCAGTATTGTATCCATCACCGAAGTTGCCACATGATCGTTGTGTCATGAATTTTTCCTTCCCCCCCTTTACTAGGGGGGGCCATCGCTGGTAGGCATGGCTTGGAAAACAACAAGGAAAGGAAGCAGCAATTCCTATGGATTCAAAAAAGCAACAACATATCCACAGGGAAGTGTGCACCATTGCTTGTGCATTCCATTATTTCCCTTACATGTTTGTCCCTATTTCCTTGCAAACTAGTCCAATGTCACTGCATCACCTGGGTGCATCATCCCCATGGCGCATCGAACTCTCGCTCGCTGGCGCAAGGTGGTGGCAGTGTGTAGCTTTTTTTTCTTTTCCTTTTCCCTTTCTAGCGGTCACGTACAGCGTGGCACATCGAAATAGGGACGCTACGTCATTTTCATGCGTTTTTGTTTTGTACATTTGATTTTATTGCATGTTAACAATAATTTTGTTTGTACATCACAGTTTTTAGTGTTTTACAGTACATTTTAGTATCAAAGATAATTATTCTTTATTTTGAGTTTAATTTATTTTATTTTTGAGCACATTTTCATATTTAAATGTTTGAAAGTTCTGTGGACCACTTAACAGCCACAATATTGGGTATGGAAATGGAACTTTTAGAAGAGAAAATTTAGGAATATAGTTATTGAAAATGTTATGGTATACATTTGAAACAATTGTGGGAGTCAAATGGAAATAGGTTAACAACAATTGAGAGCAAATATTTCAACCCATGAACCAATAGTTGTACACATTCGAACATTTAATGAACAGGATTGAACCTTTATGTTTTCGTATTTCATTAAATCCTTATGTATTTTTTTTCTTCCTTATAATGTTGTCTTTCATTTTATGTAAGATCATGTTTATGTTACTTCCATATCTTTAATCACACTTTACAACCTTTGTAGGGAATGGATTTCCCATTAGTGATTTTAATAAATCACCCAAAAGTCAGTGTTGTCGTGTTATTCTTTACCGACCACACTGTCTAATTCTTCTAACAATAAATACATAATGTCCCAAGTCGAATGTTGCCTGCTGTACCTGTTCTGGCACGGTAATCTACAAAAATAAAGCTTATTTCATGCCCGATGGACGGGCCCCGTGTGTTTCAAGACCAAAATAAACCGTATGTGGAAGGAATCATATTGACCTCGAACATGAAAAGAAATACCTACCCCTGTCATATTTTTTATTTGTAAGTTTTGTGCATTAATTGCTATGTGTTTGCACTACTATAAATAATAGCAAATAAACAATACCCGAAAGAAATGGAGCACACCTTGCGATATTTATTTCTTTTGTTTTTGCTTGTCGTTTCGATACTCTTTTGATACTGTGCCAAACAGAGGGGAAAGGATATTAAAACAAATCGCAATTCGTAAGCAATAAACCATTCCTACCGAACGAAAATAAAATTTTCGGCCTTCGGACCTTCTTTTGCCCTTTCGCCCCCCCCCAAAACGGTGCCCGCTTTTCCACCGCGTGGGCACACTCACAGCGCAAAACCATCGTCGTGCGCGTTTTGCGTGTGTGTTCATATATCGTCACTAAATGATGGTACGTTTTGTTGTTTATTCCCCTACCAAATGCGAATTATGATGTGTTTAGAGAGAAAGACCCTGCGGTTCGGTTTTCCTGTGTTTGCTCTCGCTTAAACACACCGATTAACCTTCGCCGCGTGTGCCACACGTGTGTCGGTACGCAGCGCTCCTCGTGGCGTTGTTGTGCATAAGGAGGAAGTGAGCGGTTTTTTTTTTGTTTTGTTTTTGGTACTACTTTTGCTTTACTTACCCATCATCATCTTCATTATCGTGCGATTGATATGTGAAGGTTTTAGATTTTGCATTTATTTTTTTGCACGAGGTCGAGGCTGGTTGGGGAACAAAAAAAACCATTATGTGCTCGTGCTAAAGTTATGTAAAGGACAGCGAGCGGTGGAATGGCAATTATGTCAGTGGCCGCACCGGGAACCGGGGCAACGGGGTAATGATTGTGCGGTGTTGTTGCGCTTGTTGCGAGCTGCGAGTCGCATAAATCAGCGTATGCAAAACAAAGCAAAACTGCATAGAAAGAAACTATTGGGCAGTGTTTATCGTTGCGTACTATTGATTTATGATGTAAAATAACAATGTAACGCAGGAGCGGTAATTTATAAGAGTAGCATTGCTGCTGTCTGTATTCCATACATTTTTATATTATCTAAATTGATTAAAAATATTCTAGACGTTGAATATGTTAAGGTAGTAGAGGGTTTTGTTGATCAAAGATCACAACAGATAGTTATTAATTGTGTATCCGAAAAAAAATTGTTCGGCAATAATACTTAATAAATTCTTCAATATAAATAATTTTAGTACAACAAAAAACTCCATGAATTGCACACAAGTGTGATTTTGATTCTCTTTCCTCAATCAAATGTGCATTCAGCAATCAATGAAGAGTACCTCAAATCTAATTATTTAAAGATGTGTAATTCAATTTCCATAACTAGCTCGTAAAAAATGCTTTTTTATACAGCTTTTTGCATACCTTTGGGCGCATTGCTTTTCTATAAATCAAATGATGTACTAAATTGGAATTTTTTAAGTTATTAGTAAACTAAATTATAATTAATAGAACATATTTCCCGTTGTTGGTCCTGCATTTAACATTGACATCGTCAATGTCAAATTATTGACATTAATTTCGATTTATATAAAGGTTTTTTTGTGCAAGTCTAAGTCGTATTATTTTTCTTTTAGTTAGTTTTATATTATTGTATCACTTCGAAAAAAGAATAGGAGAGGATGTTTTTTTTCATCTTT
Organism: Anopheles marshallii; assembly: GCF_943734725.1. Classification (NCBI taxonomy): domain Eukaryota; kingdom Metazoa; phylum Arthropoda; class Insecta; order Diptera; family Culicidae; genus Anopheles; species Anopheles marshallii. Next base: position 66,365,584 of record NC_071327.1, read on the forward strand.
TCCAAAGCGCCAATTGGTTGGTGCAACCATTCCTATTGCTATGTTCTTTTTCTTCAACTTAAACAAACCTTCGCACTGTGTTTGCAGCTTGCAATTGGTTTAGAATTAACTACAGTTCGTTCCGTGCGACCAGTTTCGTCTTGGCGATAAGGGTACAGCTGTTCAAGCGTGTAATAACAGCACCACGACGACCCTTTTCCATCCATCCGTCAACGGAATCAGGCCAATCGATTCGAAATCGAAATACGCATGGAAAGGCAAAGATTGTCGCCACCCTGTCCGTCCCCCTCCTGTGTCCGTTCGTGCCGTGTTTTGTCACACGGCAAGACAACCCTTCTCTCCCCGATCGAGAGAACTCCGCATGACATTGAACTGCTTGCCATTGCCACTTGCAATCGAACCACCTCCACGAGATTCATTTCCTCCATTTGTTCTGTTTCGTGAAGAAAATAGTGGCGTGTTTAGTTGTGACTTCTTGTGGGGTGCCCCCAGTACGGGAAGTACACGAGCGGTAGCCTGGTGCATTAGTGATGCACTATATGGGTAGAAGCACCGTGCGGGGTTGACATTTCGCTGCCTTGGGGGCATGGATGGCAGGGGCGGTAAGCAGTGGAGGTTACGTAAAAGGTGTCTAAATTCCGTATCGGTCCGTTGCTTCCAGCGCTGCCGGACCAGTTCCACATGGAGCGACACTTCCGTCTCGTGCCGCTTGCTCTATTGTGCAGCTGTTTCGGGCGGGCGTTTCGTCGACACGCAACGACAAGACGGGCGCGAAGAACCGATCGATCTTCACGCGATATGCTCCATGTGGTGATCGATGTATCCCAAAAGTCAGTATATCTTTTTATAAGTCTTATAAACCCAACCTGAACAGACGACCTTGGGTGGGAACGTATTTGTGTGTGTGTGAGTGTGTCTTTCCGCAGCAAAAGCCTCCGCATTGTCACAAAGAAGTGAACACGCATCGGGACGGGAATGAATTCGCTTCGTCGCACACCATTCTCCCGACGATGGGGAGGGGGGAAAGATGCGGTTTCGCGGATTGTCACGGTCTCGAATGAAATGTGATCGTGAGTGTATAATTTACATACTCAAAAAAGGCTTATTGTGATGTGTACACTAGCAAGAGACTTCTCAAACGGTCGAAGTGATAAGTAACTTTCATTCGTCAAATCATAATGGAAGTTTCGTTGGGTTTGATGAGGAATTGTGTACACATGTTTTACTAATTTATTGCCCAAATAGGTTCCATCTGGCCTGGAATTGCTAACGAAACATTTGAACAGAACTGGCAGTTATTATCGACAAATACGTCAGTGCCACAAATTACTAATGCAGTATAGTACGGTTCAAACATTTTGCGGCAACGTCATTTAGTAATACTAGGTATATTTTTATGATAAGAGCATTTTTGTTTGTTAACAATTATTTGTAAACTTTGCTCAATAAACGAAAAAGCAAACATTGATTGTGTGTCGTTGTGACCAAGTCAGCTTAAATGTTCGTTGAATTGTTTATTTGATTGATGCTTGCTTTTGATGTCATATGTTTTTATGTTCAATTTTATAGAATAATTATTTCAAGAATAGTTAAATGGCTGTGTTAAAAGGAATAGATTAATAATTTGTATTTTAACTTTAGTATACTAAAAGTGCAGGGGAGTGTCGATTATCCGGGGGTGTTTGATTATCCGTGCAGCTCACTAATGACAGTTCCATAGGAGATTTGGCATATTCCCTAGCAACATTGTTGACGTAAGAAAAACGTAATTTTATAAGCTAAAAAGAGTTTCAATTCGAGAAAATCTACTACAGTTTGTTTCGCAACACACAATAAAATTAAATATTACTCAAGAAAGTCCTTTTCATGATAGATTGCACGCTAACTCACAACAAAACATATCGTTAGCAAAATATTGTGTCAATGTTTTGATGCCTTTCGGAAGACTGTTTCAAATAAACATCCTCCTCCAAACGTGCGCCACGATGCACCAGCATGCAAACTGTCAATTTTAACAAGTGACCCTTATTTGTTTTCTCAATCCATCCCATGCCGAGTGTCAACGTGTGAACGGTAAAGAAAACATTTCGTGTCCATCTCAATGCGCCACGGTTTTATAACAACCTACTTTCGAGGGGACCCTTTGCCTTTTTGTTAAGCTTAACTTCGGTGTCCCTTTCCACGAGCATATGATGACGATGATGACGACAGGCGTCCCGCCGGCCCGGAGGTGTGTGATTTAGTAGCTCGGTTAATTGAAACGTATCTTCCCGAAGCGCGGAACATCACGCCCTGGACCGGGGGTCAATATGACTTCGGGCCAATTAGGGGCTTCCGGTGGGACCGAGCCTTCATCTGTGGTCATTCAACCGTAGCATCATCATCGCGGCTTCTCTTCTGCCACTCTCGGTGCCGGGGATTGCCGTAGCATTATCCTCCCGTGTGGTGTGGCCTACGCTGTACGATAACGTCAACAGCGGATGAAAACCCATCCGTCAACGATTGAAGGAGTTTGGCATACGGTTCCATTAGCTCGCGGTGTCAGATTCGCTTTCGTCAGTTGCGTCACACCGTCACCCGGGGCTGGGACGTGCGGTGTGCGTTGATACGCACAGACAAACAGTGGCCGTGCCGGCTTCAAATGATGATAAAGTATGTTCTGCTTGAAACAATCGGCACATTCCCGTTCTTTCGTTTACGGTGAGAGACATGGGACAGTACGTGGGAGCATGGGATTAGACCCATTTTTCCTAGGACTGATTGAAAACGGTTAATCTATTGTCCGCTCGAGTGAAAAAGGTAATGCAATTCTTCTCTCTCTCAAAAAGGTTCGCCGTTTAGCAGAACAATTGAATAACCGTCAATTGTACAAAATGGAGACACCTTGAAACTGATGCCCGTTCGATGAAATGATTGTGTCATGTTTACATTTCATTTCTTTATGTTTTTCACTTCTGTTCTTACATTAATGTGTTATTAACATTCCCTTTATGTTAATTCTGAATGTAGTGATTATTATTACGTCTTTTTATATTTATATTTACCTATTTCCTTCTGTTTCTTTTGTATCCTTTTGCACTTGTTTATTTTGATTATGTTTGTTCTTGTTTCTGTTTTGATCTTTTCTTTGATGTTTCATTTTTCTACTTCGTTTTTTAACTTCTTTAATATTTTCTTTATTTTTTCTTTTTATTATTCTACTATTTTTAAATATGTTTTGTTACATATGTACTGAATTTTGAATTCCTATTTTTTGCGTTTTGCTGCGACTCGTGCTCCTTTGTCAATGCTTCCTATTGATAGCACCATAATAAACCTTTTCCACCCTATCACGAGTTTCTCACGCCATCAAAAAGGAAAACAGAAATCTTTTCTTACTTTTTTTTTTGCTAAGAATAGTGACCGCATACAGCAGCCGCGCGTTTGATGAAGCTCGTGTGCTGCCCGAAGGGAGAACGTGGACGTACCATTCCGGGACACTGGTTCGCCGTCCCATTTGATGCGATTGCTTCCAAAGTATGGCGCCCCATATGTGTCGATTCTCACGAGATTTTGACGAGCAAAGGGGGGGGATTGAGATGTAACTGCACACACACACACACACACCCTGCTGGGTCAAAAAGCGCAATAGTGAAGGAGGTAACGCACATCAACTCTGGCGCCACTCTGGAAGCAAAACGTTCTTGTTTGCTAAGATTGTTGGTGCGCTTCAGTGTCTTTATTTGTTTCGCTTGTTCCGTAGTTCTGGTCATCCCACGATGGTATTGAACCATTTGGAACACTTACGCACTGATTGCAGCATTCCTAAGCTATGAGCACGCTTAACCCATAGGATGGTGGTGAGTCATGCGATTCGTTTCGTTTGCTGCTAGGTTTTTCTTCCACCGGATGTATCTGCCGGAATTCGCAGAAATCGCCGTCCATGCCGTCGTCATCCGTGCATACCGCAGCCGTAAATCAACGCAGATAATTAGTTAATTGTTGTCACTTAGCTGACGTTGTGCACTGTTTGCTGGTGTGGTCTCGTTTGTCCCGTGGTCCGCGTGCGGCATGGCCGAACGAATTATGAAGGAATTTAGCATTTCGAATGCTCTCAGATGGAAACAAATTCCACACAGGCATATGTACAGAGCAGGGAATAGACAAAGGCCAGATGTTGTACGGTCTGGATTGATATCTTACACCAATGAATAATTAACCGTGAATAATTGGCTATTCCCGGGAAAGGAATTACTCGATTCAATACAAGATTCAAACTAATTTTTAATGAAGATTTGATTTTCTTCAGTTTGTTTAAGCCCCTCTCTATCCATTTGGGAAAGTATTTGTGAAAATCACAAAGGAACATAAACTGCACATTCTTCACAAAATTGGAAGTGAAAAATGCTCCATTCCAAGGGAAAATGCATTGCTTAATGGCATTTGTATTATTGACTTGCCGTGTTTCCATTGTGCCACTTTGTGCACTGAAAGCAAAAAGCAACATTAAAAACTAATGAAAATGAGCATACAATTACCACGTTTATGGAACGCCTTGCCTTTGTCACGAGCAGTTGCTTTCGATGCCACCCCGGTGGCGCCTCCATTCATTGATGGATTCGGTGCAAAATAATGATCTTCATCTCGTGGAGACATCGAAAATTTACGATCTCTGGACCAACTTCCAGGAAAAGCATTTATTGTGGACGCTTGTGTCATCCGTCTGGCAAAGTCGAAGATTCAACAACTTCAATCCGTTCTTGCATATTAACACGTCAGTGTTTGGTGCTGGAAACGTTTCTTAATTATACGCTAAATTGCCTACATCAAACACTTTGGGCTATCGATCGTTGGATGGCCACGGCACGGATTCGCATGCGCGCGATCAAACTAAACTGCCTATCATCGACCCGAACGACTCATTGGTCATTGCTGTCAGACTAATCCACTTACCAGCGGCTCGGCTAGTTGGTGAGCCGAGATTAAACGCGAAAGCATTAATTAAGATTTCAGCTCCTTACCATCAGCACCCAATGCCGTGGGTCGTCAACGGAACGGGCAGACAGCAGGAAATGCATTGCAATGCAAATCGTACAAACAAACAAAGAGCGGACGGATGGCGCATACCCACACCCGTATGGCGCTGATTGGATGCATTTCGTTCGAGACCAATCCAACCGCCCCGGGTGTGTGTGTCTTTACGGTGGATCGACACGTTTAAATGGATCGTCAAGTGATGCAGGGTCTTCAATCGTGCCACGTGCTAATTAATCTTTGCATTTTTACTGATTTATTGTTTTTTGTTGTTGCTTTATTTTGGTTTGTTGAGCGTTTGAAATACGTTAAATATTTTTATTTGTTATGTCTGTCAATATGTAGTGTTTTATTTTTCCTGCTTTTGCTTTATATATTTTATAAATTTATTTGTTATGTTATTTGTTATATATTTATTTGTTTCGTACAAATTTTCCTGTGAATTTACTTTATTTATGTAATATTGTTTTATGATTGAATGTTTTCGTTTTGTTGTCCTTTGTTCTTCCTGTGTTTTGACATACTTTCAAATTTTCCTCAAAGTTTCATGTTTTCAAAGAATAAAAAATGAATAAATAAATTTCCCTGTAGTATAATATTTTGCATTTAAATATGATCAATCATTTGCACACGCCACCAGCCATATTAATCGACTGAATTCATTGCCATTTCTACGATCATTCAACCAACCCCCAAGCCATCTTTGAAAGACCACCCAACTATCCTCGAAAAATGGCGTATTAAACGATCGGTAACGTGATCGTTAAATCGGTGCCGAAAGGATGGATCTACATTAAAATAATGTACTCCATTTGCTCGATCCAGCGATCCGATCATATTGCACCGATACGGGACCGGGTTTGAAGTGATGAAAGTGTAGCAGCTTCAATGAAAACACGGTCAGTCGCCGGGTTTTACCGCAGCGACCAACACATGCGGGCGGACCACTCAAACCCGCGGGTGGTGGCGGTGGGATGGAAATGTTTCCTATAACTCGGGCCCGTAGCCAAAGCACCGTCCACAACCCATCAGCATCCAATAATCCATCGAGCGAATTTCCCGTTCGGTGTGCCGGGGCCACTTACGTCATAAGTCTTGTTTTTTCCGTCCACAACCCCCCCCCCCCCCCCTCCCCCGTCCACAGCGAAAGGGGGATCGTGGAGGTTATTTACACGTATTCGGAATCAATTTTCATTTTCCCTTCCTTCGGCGTGGCGTGGGTTGTGTAGCCGAGCGATCGCTCGCCGGGCATATTTTTTGCCCCCTAGCGGTGTGTTCTATTCTATTGGAGAGTAAGAAATAAATGTGGATGCATGCATCAATATCATCATCATCATCATCTGCGCCAACTTCTGTCAAACATTCGACGGTGTGTTGTTTGCATTGGCGAATGGGAGGGAACGGAAGGAGGAGGTGAGGAAATGCTCCGATACCCGCTACCCTTTGCACAAGTCACGGGATGTGACCTAGATGACGTTATTAAAGTTTGAAGTTGATTGTTTGTTTTTTCGGCACAAAACAGACCATATCCATCTAGGAGCCATTGCTTTGCATGTTTCGATCTTGTTTTGACGAATGGTCTACGGCTTCTAATGGTGTTGAATCGAACTAACTTTGAAATGGGATTGAGATGTTGCCATTTTATTGATGTTTTTGCTTGCTGGTGAAACTATTTTTTTTTTATTAAAAGTAATAATTAACAACAGCAAACACCGAAGAACAAAACAGCTTCTATTATTTCTTGATATAACAATTGACATGTTGGTTGTTTATAAAAGTTAGCGAAGAATCTTTTGTGATTCATGATTTTTTGGAGATACCTGAATCTTCTATAATTTACGATTTTTAAGATCTTCATCTTCATCTCAAGACATCTTTGGAGATTCATGAATCTTTTAAGAATAGTTTCATGATTCGAATGACTCCTCACCTCAGATTCATTTGAATCAATCTTCAATCGTCTCAAATGACTCAAAGGAGTCCTAAATGACTCATCGGTACACGCATCTATGGACTGTTTTAACATTTGAAGATTGATGAATTCGTGGGATTTTCGAGGATCCTTTCAATAAAGATTCAGAATTCCGTTTAAAGACCCATTCAGATTAATGAATCAAACCCAATAACAGAGGAGAAACTCATCGAATAATGCTTTCTGTCTCTATTCATCTTCCTTAATTTTTAGGGTTGGGGTTGCGGTTACCGTACGCTTCAATCGATCTGCTCCTGGATCATCCAGAACGGTCCACCGAAGACGGCCTCGTCCGATGAGGTACCCAACATTCCCACCATCCAACAGAAGCTGGTCGAGATCAAGGACAAACCGGAGCGCTTCTTCGGTTCGCGCGAGTGGATCGGCACGCTGGAGGCGATCTACGTCATCGACACGCTGTACGACGTGTCCTGCAAGGTGCTACACATCGCGCGCAGCGACAGCATCGCCAAGCACGCGGACACGCTGCGCGACTATTTCGAGCAGTACGGTGGGTTGATCATGATGGGCGGCGATATGGATGCGGCCTCCAAGGGTATTGCCGGCATACACGTGAGCGTCGACCAGGACGTGTACCTGCTCGTGGTGGATCCACATTTTGTCGGCCGCATCAAGACGAAGGAGGAGCTGTACACGAAACAGTACGTCAAGTGGCAGAAGGTGGAAGACTTTGTCGACAGTTCGTTCTACAACCTGTGCCTGCCGATGTTGAAGAGCCGCGAACTGGCAGCGTAAGGGGCCGTAGCGCCGTGTGGAAATCCCGGGTTGCACTCTCATATCATCCGTTAGTGATAGAAACAAACCCCCCTTTTTGTGGACGAAGTGCGTGCGGGGTTTCTAGACGGGTGCGAAATTCTTCTGTTTTCGAAATTCGACATGGTTGGTTTAAGGCTTCAGTTTTACCGTCCCCCCTATTGGCCATTTTTACCGACTAGATGCCGCCGAGTAGCATGTATTTATTAGTAAACTTACCAGCAAACACTCCCCTCGACCTATTTACCAAATACACACAAAATTCTAGCTGGGGATCTAGAGCGAAACATTACAGGCCAAACGATCGTGCCGCCTCGCCGCCATTGCAGTAGCATTAGAGAGTGCGTCGTTAAAGTCTTCTCACTGCAAAAGGGAGAATGTAGCTGTTGTAGAGGTAAAACTACCCAAAACTAGTTAAGGTCACGTTTTTTGCTATCGTATATAACCAAATAATGTATAATCGGATGTATAGCGACGAGTGTAAAGTGATGTTGTAGCACAAACGAGCTTCATTATAAGAAGGATAAGCTCCGTTTCTTTTATAATTTCCAACCCCCTTACGGAAACTACGGACAAATAAGCTGGTAAGCCTCGAAGTATGCAACCCGCATGACAAAATTGTTTTATTTATTTTAAATAACAAAATTGTTCGTCTCTTGTAGTAAATCGTGTCAGTTGGGAGGTTTGTTATACACGCACGTATATTAACTGTACGTTTAAACCTTTTTAACCCTGTTGCAAAAACGAGACGACGATAATGCACCGGTCGTAAGTGGGATTTAGATAAATGTGTCCCCACTCCTTTGCGAACAATATCCCTACAGGGACCAACAGAAAGGAGCAAACGTTGCAATTAGAGGCGCATGCATTACGTATACACTGATCGGAAGTAAATTCATACAGGAAAAGGGAAGAGCAAAGTGGGGAAAAACCAACTTAAACTAATCCCTCTAAACTATTTTTAGAGCAAAATTATCATCTATCCATTCGACCGCTCGTCATCGATCCACATTTGCCATAAAATAGTTGGGGGAAAGTAGCGAAACACGCGGAAAGAAATGTACTAGTGTAAACTATTATTTCCAAAGTCAATACGAATTATCCAATAGGCAAGATCTATATTTCACGTAACTGTTACGTATAACGAAGTAAAATTTAGTATCAAAATGCAACAGAACCATAACAATACAATGCAGGAGTAGAAATGTCACCGAACTCTTCACACTGCCACAACAAACGTGTTCTGGCGTTTGTTTGAGTGTCAAACATTGTAAGTCAAACACTATTTCTTTATAAAAGCAAAATAGTTATTCGCCTGTTTCTTTTGCTACTTTCCATCGGGACGCCAAGAAAGCACGAACGAGGCATAACCATTGAGTGTGAAGCTAAATTGGTATAATCGGACCATATGTTCTGTTTAAGCGTATTAGAAGAATTAACGCGGAGGTATTATTATTTACAAATTTAACCACAAACAAACGTGTGACGTGTTAAATGTGTCAGAATGTGTTAAACAAAAAAACAACAAAGGTTTATTTCGTTGTTACGTATATTTATAGTAATATTTTAAAAAAGCAATCTGTCTTTCGGTGGCCGTGTAAAAACGGGGCAGAATAAATAAATATTTACCCATTGATCGTAAATATCTGTATGTTCAATGTATTTATTAGTTAATGGAAGTAAGAAAGAAATATTTCAATAAAAATACTCAAAGCGACGGTGCTATAAAATTGCTATAAAATCGGAATTCACTTGGCATTATTAAACTAAAACCAAAAGATCATTAAATACATGAACGCATCAAACAAAGGTAGATAAAAACAAGCAACACTGTATATATAGCGAAGTATCAAACATATGACAAATCAACTACTGCAACGGTTAGTTTATTCTGGCATTGGTGGAGGAATTTTTATTTCCATTATTAACCAGGGGAAGGAAGTGTATAAAGTTTTCATTTTAAAAGTATGCGTATGTGAGGATGTGTTGTTGCTCTGTGTTTTCCTTCTTTCTGGTGTGGCTATGGATTTTCTTCTTCTTCTTCCTTTTCTTCTTCTTCTGTATTCCTTTTTGACACCTTGTTGTTGCGTAACATGCTGTAACTGCTTTGTATGATGTTTGCTGTTTGAAACGTTTCTGTTTTGCTTGTTTTGCTCTGCGGCTACATATATCTGCATGATAATAGTGTTGTTCGGGGTTGTTTCTTGTTATAACGTGTTGTGTTTTTTGTTTGCTTACATTAATGTTTTTTGCATTTTGCTTTGCACGCACTTGGGTGTTTATTGCAATCGATGCCATCTGCTGTACCTTCGCTTTCGTTCACCTTCGCTTTGCTCCACTATGCTTTAACGCCGCTCATTGACACATCTTCAGTTAACGATGCAGTTTTCCGGTTTTTTTTTTAGCTACGTAGAGTTAGAATAGTTTAGTATGATCCCGCGAACAATGCTTTGATATAGTGTTTTGTTTTTTTTTAATGGTAATACTCTACACAATGCAGTTCTAAACTTTAACAATGTGCATACCCCGCCCCGGGGTGTGCTTGCTTGCTAAGAGATGGTTAAGGGAAATGGGTTTGCCCTACAGGGAGGGGAGGGGCATGAAGGACTTGTTATTTTTTGCCGGAAGAGAATGTTCAATTGGTGTGTTTGCTCTAGCTGCTGTTTTGTAACTGATGCCATATTTTCGTTTTATCTATAACTGCTTTGCTTTAGAACTACTCTGTTAGCTTTTTGTGTTAGCCATTTGTGGTTTTAGCTTTATTTTTTGTCTCTTGATCTCTCTTACCCCTTCGCTTCGCTCTTCCTGTTTTAATTGTTTCCATGTATTATGTTTACCTGTTTCGTGTAACTCCCCTTCTTACTGTACTTTTATTCGTCTTTTCTATATAAACAAGAAGCGCATTAGTTTTTGTTTTCGTTTGTGTCGGGTAAGATTCATTTCATATAGATTAGTGTTTTTTTTGTTTACTGTTTTGCTTCGTATTGTGGTTCACGATTCCGCTTCCGGTTCGTTTTGAGATCGGCAAAGTGAACAAATTATAACTATAGGCTCGTGTATGCGTGTGCGTGTGTTGTACATATTATTAGTATGTGTTTATAACATATAATTTTACATCTGCTCTACGCACGATTTTAACAGTGGATGACGTTTTCTTTTGTTTATGTTCACGCGATTCCTTAACATGCGCTAGTGTGTTACAACATTTTTTTTATTGTTGTTCTGTGCATTTTAATTATCATCTCATCAACAGAAACTCCGCAAAACTAAAAAAAAAATTTGCTTTTTGTTGCAGTTGTTTTTCGTTTTTGTCCCAATTTTGTTCGTTTTTGTTCACTTTTATCATCTTTTAACAGTAGCTTTCTTTTTAAACAGTATGTAGAAAATATTGTTCATTGTTAACATGCACGATTTCTTTTTACATTATTCCACATACACCTTACCTTCTGCCGTGTTTTGTCTCTGAATCAGATCTTAGAAAATGTTTGCAACGTTTTCTATATGATTTTAAATGTGTTTTTTTTTTGTTTTACTTTGTTGTCGCTTAGAACGTTACACCGTTCGGTTAGTTTTAATGATAACTTTGATAACTTTCTGCGTTACTTTCATTTCCGGTCACGAATTCGGACAGAATAATGTTATTTCTGAGCATGTGGGGGGGTAATAGTTTGCCATCATAAACAAGTCCTTCCATTATCCCTATCGTCTTTGTCTCGTGTACTCCACACGGTTCGCTTTCGTTTTCTCCTACCCATGGAGGAGTGTGCATGCAATAGAAGTATAATTATGTTTGCAGTGAAAGATTCTTGCTATGTTACTTTTGTGCATATCACATTTGTTTTTTGTTTTTCTTTTACTTGTTTTCCTTTAAATGTTATCTGCTCTTTCTCTTTCATTTTATCTTCTACCTTTTTAAGTTTGCTATAACAACATTAGACTAAAACTGAGAATTTCAACATCACTATTATAGGGTTTTGCTAGCGTTTTCCGTGACACTGCGACCGCGGACAATTCATTCGTTACTACAAGTGCATTGTGCTGCAATGAAAAGTAGTTGGAGAGCGGGTCGTGGAAAAGAGGAAAACATAAACCCTAAAAACAGGAATAAACAAACAAACAAACAAAAACACAGACTGAACATAAATTACTGCTACAGGATGAATCAAACATGCTGTATAAATGTAACGAAACACAGAAAATATAAATCTGATGATGAAGTTAAATGATTATTACTAAACGAGACGAAAAGTCACACTGTTTGGTAGTGTTCATTTCTCCTCACACACACACACACAACATACAAATTGAGATACTGATGAGAAATGCCACGTCACTCTCCACGTTAAACAGTACGGGTACATTGTGTGTGCATCGCGTGAGCTAAAGATTCCTTTCGGCTAACTCTCCTTTTCCTAACAGAACAAACAATCTATCGTACCTAACCTAAATTGCAGCTTCTTCTGCTGCAGCTGTTACACGAAAACCGTATTTTACTGGCAGCGATTAGTAAATGAAAGTGAATGGTTACGCATGTCCTACCACTTAACACGTTCGTCTTTCTTCTCCGACTGCTTCTTTTAACATTTTTTTTTATGTTGTTGCGTGTGTTCTAGGTGTTGTATATAATATGTATATTGTATAGTATATGTATATAGATATATCTGCTATATCCAAAGTATCTGCTTACATGCTAGTGCTACCATTGTTGGTGGTGTTATGTTCGTTCGATTGCTATCTTTTGCTATCCCGTTTTTCCAGCGTTAACCTATGTAATAGTGGCGTGGTGTATATCCACGATTCACCGATACCCTTGAAGTACTGCAAAATAAAAAAGAACAGACAAAAAGTGTTATTAATACGGAAGCCTATTCGCCACGAAACGGAATCAAACAGAAACACACTGCTTACCTTCGTTTCCCATTCACCGAACGTTTCCTTTCGCTCTTTGGCTTCTTCGCGTTGCTTCTGTTCCACCTGAAACTTTGCATTCGTTGCTTTTTCGATGTCGTTCATCCTGTGCGAGAGAAGAGATAACCGTATGCTCAAGGTGAAGGGCAGTATGTTACATACAGTGCAACGGAGGACACTTACTTCAAACCGGCCGTCACTTCACGCCAAACTTTGCGCGATTCGTTCTCGTCCTGTTCGCCCACCGAACGGACCTTCTTCTTGTAGATCGGTATGCTATTAACGTCGACGAACGTTTCAAACTTGGAGGGTTTACTGCCATCGTTGAATTTGTACTCCATTAGGCCGCTCCATTCCCCGCTAATGCTGATGAAGGACTTCTTGTCGTTCGGTCCGTAAATCTGTGCAAAACAAAAAAAGAGATCCTTAAATATAACTCTAACACGCATCGTCGATTACGATTTCTTACCTCGCCCTGTATTCGATTCTTTTTGCCACCGTAGAATGGTTTCGTGATGAAGTCTATATCCGCTCGATAGCCCGTTTGTGGACAGGTGATGGTTATCGTACCACCGAGTTCGATCCACGGTATCGTTAGGATGGATCTGAAAGAAAGCGATGCCTTTAACTGTTTAACTGCACATATTTAACATCTTCAAGAAAAATTATGTAGCGTGTACCAACTTGCTCACTAGGTAAGAGCTACACTAGATCAATATCAAACTAATAATTAACATTTCGTCAATTTGCTGCTTACCGTCCATAACCATTAGGAAAGGTGACGATGTATTCCTCGTTCAGATCACACAGCGTCACCGTGCCCTGCCCAATGTTGTGCACACCTATCGAAAGGCCAAGAAACTTTGACTTTGTCCACACGTGCGCGGAAAAGCTGATCTTCTTGTTGTAATGTTCAGCATAGAACGCTGATACTGTAGCGGAAGAGAATACGACACACCATTACCAATTAGCCCGGGGAGGATTTTCTTACTTTTATTCCCTTCACACGGAACGCTTACTTGGCGGATGATGCGAGACCTGCTCGGCGATAAAGGTTAGTTGGTCCCTGCGGCACCAGGGCACCGGTCCATCTTGTACCTCCACGTTTGACGTCTCGTCACCCGTTGCTAATAATAAACAATCGAAACAAAAGGTTACACACAACGGATTCGGCACACCCGAACCAATCACTTACGCAGCTCCGGAATGTCCCAGTGGCACTGGAATATTTCGCCCAGGATCGGATTGTACGGTTTCTTCGCGACGGAGCTCTTGCGCCCGGCATGGTACGCACTCAGGTACCACCGGACGACCTGTACCATCCGTTCGCGCGGCTCCTTTAGATCCGCTATCCGCAGAAACAGATCCGGATGGGCAAAGTAGTCGGCGTACATCTCCAGCAGGGATCGCCGCTCGAGAATGAACGTCGGCAGCACGACCTTCGTCAGATCCATGCCGATCTTCACCTGGGAGAGCAGATGCGTCACGACCGAACCGTGCGACTCCATCGACAGATCGTTGTCGGACTCGTCTTCGTACAAGGCATCGTAGTCGAGGCTGCCATCGGTGCGGATCGGTAGTGCTTTCGAGTCGTACGATTTGCGAGGCACACCGGATGCAAGCGGCAGTGGATCGTGTAGCCCGGGCCGGGGTACACCGTCGCTACCGGTACCGACGAGTGGGACGCTCTGGCCGGCTGATATGGACGTGGTGTTGGAACCGACGAGACTTTCCTGCTTCTTCAGCGAAATGCTCGTGCTGTCCTCGGCCGATGCATAGTGTTCCTCCACCGACAAGCGGGCAGTGTGCTCGGAAAGCGTTCGAGTGTTGCTAGAGTGAAGGAGAAGGATGTACAAAGGGAAAGAATGTAAGATTTTTTTAGAAAAGACTTGATTTTTGGAAAAAACAAATATGATGTAACGAACAATGTGCTATAATTCATAAGCATTTCTCCACAGAACATCAATTCTCTTTTTGGAGGATATCCAATTATCGATCGATTGCTAGGTAATTGCGAAAGTTCTGGCAAATCAAACCGGCTCAACCATTATCATCACCGTAATAACTATGCGCCATTGAATGGATCGGAATCAAGGCTGTTATAGGAGATCGTTATCTTCACATGACATAGCTATCAGTGCGTAAAGAAGAAGATAAATCTTACCTAAAGCTAAAAAATATAATCTCTTATATCATGTGGAAGCTTCATTTTGTTTTGGTTCATAGTAAATGAGTCCCAGTAGATCCCACTTTTCAACATTTTAGATTGTCCTTAACATTTGACTCCTTTTCAACATGAAATTTGTGGCTGTAAACAGTGCAAACCACGTTTGGGTTTAGGACCCACATTTGGGTCGTATGGTAAAAGTTACAAAACAATCTTTTTTTGGCACGTTTTTGGATTAAATAAATGTGTAAATAGCTGATGTAACACATACTATAGCAATTATTTAAAGCTCCATTATTCAATGAGTTCTCTTCCAGCAGTTGTTGCATTGCACACATTAAAGGCTCTTCACAGCAGGATGATCCTTTGCCACACATCGGCACCCGTAGCGTATGAATTGCCAATCATTCGAGCAATAAATTATAATCCGCTCGTATTTATTTGCCACTCGTGAGCTTCAATAATTGACCAAGATCGGCACATAAACATGTTTCTGCCCGTCCAGCATACAGGAGAGGACGTGGCCCGTCCAATGGCACGAAAAAGCCTTTGGCGAACATTTTGGGTAGCACATCAGCCACACGGGAACACGACGGATTGCCGACGAGGAGCGCAAATAAATAAATTTCAATCTGCATTGCTCCGGTGATACGTGGGTTTTTCGCCGCGGGTCGGCCGGTTCTGATTCGACGATAAATGGGAGAAAATACATAATGCGCAAAACAAATAGGAAATCCCAGCCTGAATTTTTGTGAGTATTCCACCTCCATCCACCTCCTGTGTCTTTCACCCCAAAGCAAGCGAAGGATTTAGGAGGTCACCGGGTATGCTGTTGGGCGCTAAAACAAAAAAAAAACAGCATGAAAAACGTACGTAGGATGGTGAAAAAGAAATCACAAAGCAAGAAGGAAACACATCGGGAAAGAAAAATGACCATCCGAACGCGGTTTCGTAACGGAAGGCAGCTGCGAGTGTGCAACAAGAACAAACAAACGACCCGCCGGAAACAAAAGGTCACAAAAGAACGCAAACCCGGAAGGAAGGTGGGTCTCACCCGTGCGTGTACGTGTACGGGGTTTGCAAAACGAATGACATTGCTGGGTGTTTTCGACGGCCAGGAGAGTGAAGTTTATGCTACCATTCTGCACGAAAATTTGGGTAATGTACCTGCAGAAATAGGGAAGTAAAGCGTAAATCGATAACCTACCATCTTGCTCGTTGTTGAGCGTGATTAGTGGCATGGCTGGTGGGAAAGAAACACCGCACCGAGGTTTTGCTTTGCGGAGGAATTACTTTTATACCTTCGTTTCTTTTTTTTTTGCATTATGAGGGTTGGAAACATGGAAGTACTAGTACGTCGAGGAACGGATATAAAAATTACTATTGGAGACGGAATGGATGTAAGGACACGAACTGTGGCACGAAAGCCGAATCGTGTCCTATCTGCAGGCACTGAACAAGTCAACAATTTTACAGACGATAGAAAGCATTTTGTTTGCGCATTACTGAGCCAACAGATAACATTAGATCGATAAATGTACTGAATCTAGTTCAACTTTCATGAAACGCAGAAGAGAAGTCGCTACAACGACGAACTCCATTGGCTGTGCCCTCCATCCCCGTTTATACTGTGCAGTGAAGGGAGACTCACCAACATTTAGTTGGTTGGACAAGTCATGAGACTAAACACCTGACAATCACACACACACACACACATAAAGTCATTCCATCCTCAATAAGGGCAAAGGTTTGGTAAGCCATTCTTTATACTTGCATAACTTGGATGAATGACGTAGATAAATTATAATCTTTTGCTTAAATGTTTACAAAGAATGTCGATATTTGACCAGCGAATCTGTCAACCAATCACGTTCATGGTATAGTTGAATAGGCAAGAAGAGACGGAGTCAACGTTGGAACGAATGCCCACATAACTTGCAAGTTTTCATTCTTCAAAAAAAGAACATCCTGTCTGGCGGATTGGTGAGTAACGCAGCACAAAAACCTTCGCCGCAAACCAGACGATGTTGGTTCAATAAATTTGATTATTGGCCATCTTAAGAATTTGTAGTTTTCGTTCTAAACGTGACGCAACGCAGCCAGTGACCCAAACTGCTGCCAGACATTTTATATCGCAATTTCCTGAGGATGGTGAGGATTTGTTTCAGTTCGACGATAGTGGGAGTTCACGGGCAGAGGGTAACTTTAAGCTCGAGTGTTTCTATTGATATGTCAAGAAGATTCGAATGGAAAAAA
The DNA here is from genome assembly GCF_943734725.1 of Anopheles marshallii. Lineage (NCBI taxonomy): Eukaryota > Metazoa > Arthropoda > Insecta > Diptera > Culicidae > Anopheles > Anopheles marshallii. Next base: position 66,382,674 of record NC_071327.1, read on the forward strand.
ATAATAAGCTTATAACTAGTCTCCACTCCTCGGTGGCTTGTGTAGTTTATTAACTATAAGCATATTCGGACACACCAATGCATGTTTTACAACAGCGCCAATATAAGACGAATTAACAGTTGTCAGCGATAAACTGATGGTCAATAGCGAACGATTCGAGGTAGTAACTTTGCAAACAAATCTTTCATCATTTGTTGACAGAAAACATGACGTTTGTGTACGTGATTTATATATTTTATATTGATTTATCACCCATATTGCCCCCAGAAGATAAGATACCTCCAGTGATGGACAAAACGATTATTCTTCAAATATTTATCCATTTGGTGCGTATAGACCAAATTTTTTTAATAATAATAAAACGAACATCTATAGTGAAGGGTAAATGGACCATTACTATATAAGTTTTGATAATACAATTATTTTTTAAACAATTTTTTAAACCAGTCACCTTCGGCACGCCTGAGCGTATGCAATCTCCGTTACAGAGAAGTTAAAACATGATGATTTCAGGCGTCTGATTTATTGCAATATCCATCAAATTTACTTAAATCATAATATCGTCTAAAAACGTCTAGAAAAATAAAGATCTAAATTTCCTTTTAAAATTATGAAATCAAGAACTTAATAAGGCAGCCCATTATGGTCTAATCCAGAAAAAAACACCCGTTCCTCTTGTGTGTGTGTGATACATATTGATGGCCAAAGAACCTTCTTTTTTTAAAGCCACTGCAACAGATCGGATAAATTGCACTTGCATACACTTATGGTCGACGATGTTGACAGTGACCCTTTCCAACAGACACGACTCAAGATGAGCTCAACGACAGCCACTCGCCTCACACTTACCCGTACGCGAACAGTGATCAATTACCCCCTGCTGCAAAACTGGTTCGCAACGTGGATGAGTAATAAAATCTCAACAACAACAACAACAAAACCCGCTTCTCTAACCATCCGGGAGAGTACAACCGGCCACGGGGTGGAGGTTTGAAAAATGTACGCGAAAGATTGTCGTAAAATCGCAACCACCCCGAAAGACCCACGCGCTTAAACACGCTGGTGGAAAGCATAAAGTAAACATAAAGCCGTGACTGTGTGTGTGCGTGTGTGTTGGTGTTTCGAAATATGGGTGGGAAAACGTTCTTAATATCTTAATCGTAAACGTGAGGCACAAAGACACAGCACAACAACAACACAAGGGGAGGTAGGTGGTAACACAACATCGTGAGCGAACTATAAATATATACACAACCACAGCTGACGGTAAATGCATTTGCCATTGCCAGGTCCATGGAGAGGCTTCGTATTTCATCTTCTCTCCGGACGGAGGCACTGCAATGGAAAACTAGTGAAAGGGGAAAATTTGGCCACAAGTGCCTCCAGGCGGGTGGGCTTTTTTGGGACAGTCGGCCAGGGTGCAAACGGGGCGACTAGTTTTGTGGCGTCACACTGTCGTCATCGTCCGCTTTGCTGCGAGTGTAGCAGTTTATCCCAACACACGCCACTAATCTCTGTGCTAGCGTTGGCAGTAGATGAGAGTAGGAGAGATGCTCTGTCGGGAAAATGGCATACTAAAGTGAAAAACAATTCACTACGCTAGCAGCTGACAATGTGTGGCTATATATGTGTATAATTAATAATTCTAGCACACCCTTGTAAGAGGAAAAGGCCACATTTTCCCATGCAGATGTGCGTATAAATGCCTTATGCGTATTATTTTTACTGTTACACAAGAAAATTTCCTTAAATTTAGTAGAAAAAAAAAATCGAAAGTCTATCCACACCAAATAAGGGAGAAGGTATATATGTACATAAATAGAGAGAGAGAGAGAGAGAGAAAGAGAGTGAAAACTATCATGACATTTTAAACCCATTTTTCCCTCAACCCGTTTTCATACACGCCAAAATGTGTGTGTGTGTAATCACCAAAAACCTTTACCTATCTGTGGCCACGGAGCTGGTGCGCCGAAAGGAAAACCGTTCTGCTAACGATTTGAACATGATGCTTGGTGTTTCGTGTTTTGCTCTGTCTCTTTCTTTCTCTCTCTCTCTCTATTTTTCGTGTTAGTTTTTCCACACCGTTTGCTTCCACAACTAAACAAAACAAACAACAACACCAACTGGGGGGGAGGGGGACACCACACCACACTGGTGCGCCAGAGGATGTTGGGCGGAAAATGTGTTTTTCCACCACTTTCCTTTTGTTGGTTTCGTTTACAGATGATTCGCTCTTTTCTTCTCTAATGCACACACACACACATACACGGGAGCGCGTTCTTATATTATAATATTGCTTTAGATTTTCACAGATCACATTTTGGTCGCTTCGTTTCGATTTTCACCACACAATGGTAATGGCTCTGCGTATGGCCATCCCGCTTGGCCGTGTCCGTGAGTGGTAAGGCTTTTGGAACTTTATTATCATCTTCTCATCATCGTCAGGCGTGTACCCCGGGGACACCGGGCGTCCCGCCTTGTGTCGGTTCTTTTTTTCTTCCTTCCGAGCAAATCACTTTCCGTAACAGGGGTCTCACCAATTTTCCACCAAATCGTGCAAAGAAAAGCACGAAGCAAAATCGAGTTTTCCGGTCCGTGTTCCGCGGGTTGGAAGAATTTGTTTGCCACCGGGTGACTGCAGGTCGTGCGGAAAGCTTCTTCTTTGACGTGCCGTTGCCGAGTTTGTTGTTAAATTTTTAAGCACTTTCTAATGACTTTGAAACGCCTCGCTGGTTCGGTGCCCGTTCCAATGCAGGGGGAGAGTTCCCAAGTCCATTGGATGGGAAAACGTTTGCTTGCTCACTGAAACACCACAACGAAGCTGGGCATGGTTGTGGGGAAATGCGCTTTAACGGCAACCACTAAGTGGCACTGGGAATCGATAAGAATCTTTGCGGAAAATGGCTGCACTTGTTGGAGAATTTTCTCGCCATTGATTGTGGAAACCCGGCCACCGACGTCGACAGACCGATTGCGTTAGCGCCGAATTGGCATTTTTTTTTGGGGAGGGGGAGGAGGAGGAACCGATGATAGTGATTGGAGCAATAGCCACCAACCAGAATAGTGTTTTGTACAGTAAGGCATTTGATGTGGGTGTGTGTGTGCGCGCGTCACCAAGCGCCGTTAGTGGAGGGCATTCGGGTTCTTCTCCGTTCTGCTGCAATCTGGCGACACTTTTCATCACACGTTTGACTAAACGCCCCTATGCTCGTGGCACATTAGTTTGCAGCCGGGGCACGTCTCGCTACGCCTTTCCATGTCACATTTTACGGTAATTCCCCGTTGTGATTATATTTGCTGCATTCCTTTCCGCTTCGGCTGCCTGCGTTTTGTTAGTTTTAATTATTTACAAATATTTACTTTTCCACAATTGCACTTTCCCACGTACACCGTTGTACTATATCACACACACACACACACACATACACGGAGGACTTGGGAATGATTCCCAACTGGAAGACATCGATTTGCAAGGAAGTTCACTTTTCAAATGCCGGACAAGCACACACACACACACCCAGACTATCCTTCCAACTGGCACGCAATGCACAACACGAAAGGGAAACAGTTCTACCAGACGTCGTCCCCTAAAATAGCAGGGTGTCCACCCCAAACGAAATGGGTGTCTTTTGTGGGGGGGTTGATCCTTAGTTCCCTCTGTTTTTTTTTTTGTTTGCGAATCTATGTCGTTTGCGTGCGCGCGCGTGTGTGGGGATGCCTGTGTGTCCCTTTGGACACACCACTCTGTCCGTTTTTTTGTTATTTCTTTTTTTTTCTTTACTTCCTTCAACCCGGCGCACGTGGAAGCAAGCGAAGCACGAGGCCAAGCTTCTGCCGATCGTCTGACTGGCAACGCAAATACATTCGGACGGGGCAGTCGAAATGCAACCGCGCCACGCACGGCCCGAAAGCAGATCGGCCGACCCCGGGTGCCGGATCGGGTTAGAATCGGAACCGTTCTCCCTCGCTACGTGTGAGAGCGTTCGACAATGTGACGCCGACCGGCGCGCGCTCACTCTCCCAAATTTCGCTCACTTTCACAACCGTGTGGGAGGGAGGGAGGTAGGGGGTGGAGGGGGAGAAGGAAAAAAGGGAAAACCTCTATCATCTGTCTCCCGCTCCCCGGCGAGGAAAATGGGGAGCCAAAGTGGACCAACGCGAACGTCACGCGATTCTGCATGCCGTTTGCCGCAGTTTTGTGCGAAGATGCAATATACCTTCAATCCGGTTTTGTTCGCGTCGTTGTTGCAAAACAACGAAAAAAAAAAAGTAAAACCGTGTGCCCTGCTATGCCACACACCTCAAGGAAATGTGCAATACGGGGCCATTTCAATCTACGATCAATTCTTCCGGTTTTTGGACTCTTATCGGGGCGTTTGCTTCCCTGTTGAAGTACAAAGATTAAAGATTTAAATAAACAAACCACTTCAACCAAACATGTTATTAAATCACATTTCGTCATGTTGTTAAGTGCGTATGTATCTTTGCACTGTGCTGCGTAGAAAAAAAAGCGGTAACTGTTATTTTTGTACACGGGGACAAGAATTGGATGAATAATTTAATCCACACATTGTTTGTGTGAGTGCTTGAAGTATCTGCTCTCTTTACGCTTATTTACGCGCATTTTACTGCTTTTGTTGGTATATTTTTTTTTGTCCTGTGTGTGGCGTCGTACAACACGTGCACTACTGGGGGATTTTGTTTGAAAGATACGCATGCACGATTTGCGTGTCGTACTTCACGCAAGCGAATGTGAACATAATATTTGAAACAATTTGCAACATTACCACAGGGGAGGGGAGAGGAGAGGGAGAGATGAAAACAGGAAGAAATTAGATAAAATGTAACAAAGTCACAAAAAAAAAAATTAAATTGATATGAATCATATTAGTGAATGAATCAAACAAGTAAGAAGAAGCATATGAATGATAAAACAATGTTGAATAGCAATGAAGCATAAAATTTGATACTTTTTATAGCTCTTGAAATTAAATTATGAATACACCAATTAAAACAATTTAGCCAAGCAAAGTAGATGCTACTTAATACCATAGTTTAAATTCTTTAAATGTTGAGCAAATTTGTAAACAATTCAAATTAATTGAAATTAATAGCTAAATAATACGGAAATAGTAAACAAGTGTTAACAAATACCTATTATTATAGAACAAAAATAATCCTAATATTGAGTGAAAACACGAAAATAGTCCTCTAATAATTGCAACTAATCTATTGCACAATATTCTTATGATATTCCATCACTTCTATCTGTTTGATTCATAATAAAAAGACCTTATTGCATACTACACACTCAAAACGATGTGTTTGCTTTTCATTTAACAGTTGAATGCAATAAGTGTAACATCCAACAAAACAGACAAATTGCAAATCGAATGATTTGCAATTGTAGCGCGGATCCATTTCAACTTTCGTCTACCATCGGATTGCCTTAATTGCATTGATTCTATATTATTTGTCCATAACCAACCCGGAACGAGGTCACTCTCTCGTGCCCGTCGATGATGCATTTTGCATTCGGCAATTAATAAATCGATGAGATCACCCGCTGACGGCAACCAATGCCACCGAGCACCGAGAATAATGGGGGCTTGCGGCGTACGCAGTGCATAACAATCGCCCATCGAGGGTTCTACCAATTTCACAAATCGATAGGCCATTCGGGTGACGATTAGTGGATACCTCCGCAACCCAAAAGGGGTGGTTTGGGTGTTTTTGGACGACAAAAATGAGGGGAAAATGAAATTATCGAGGAAAATTGATTGGCAGGAAAATGGTACCATCGGAACCAATGATGGTGTTTATTAATTGGTGGGTAAAGAATGTGAGCAATCAACGTGACACGTACAGCATGTGGTGCTTTATTGGGATAATAGTGTGCCGCTAGCGACAAGCGCTTTGGCAAATAAACAATAAATAAAACTGTATTATAAAGGAAGAAACAACTCGAAATTCTTGAATGCTGTACAACGCTTTCACTCATTACATTACTGCGGGCGTTACACGTAAAGCGATCGAATAATGTACCACCAAAATGAACTTTGTTCCCGGATCAAATGACTCATTAATAATAAACCATCTTTATAATTAAATCTTGCTCCTGGGAATGGCGCACCGACAGACTACTAAATCCTACGTTCGTACGTGTGTTTGTGCACCCAACATTCACTCCAGCTGAGAATGTTCTGGTTAACCCCACACGGAACTCGGTTGCAAGTACACCAGTTTCGGAAAGTTTATTTGGTAGATTGTGTTCTAATGATGACAGAATCAGACTTTGGCTGGATCCAACACAGATTGTGGTGTCGGTTGAAATGTCCATTTGATTAAAATTCCCATTTGCGAAGCACAGCTGGGAGTCGAGAGACACAGCGCGAAATAGATTACGAGAGCGAAAGAGAGTATGAAACACGTGTTTGTGATGCTGAAAGGATACCATCCATTCTGCAGACTGACAGGAAAGTTGGCGCAATGTGGATATAACCACTACCAACATGGGCCCGGGTCAAGGGTGTAAAAGCTTTGGAGCGCTCTGCCCACCTCTAGCACAAAACCGCCAGGCTAAAAGCCGGTGAACACTCTTCCACTAAATATAGCATCCAGTGGAAGTCAAACAAACCATGTCCAATAGTTGGCGATTACTTACCTTGTCGGTGTGGTTAATTGACTAGAGGAAAACGGAGAATCGTTCGCATCGAAGAAGTCGTCCTCGCCCTCCGAACTCGAGTAGGACGTTTCCGGCACTGTGGAGAAGGTATGGATCGGTTCGGTTATCATGACGATGCTCGGATGTCGCCTGCGCCGCCGTCGCCGCCGGTTGCGCTTCACCGTCAATACATGCCGCGCGAGAACCAGCAGTAACACTATGACCAGCGCCGCCAGAAAGCCGCACAGCAGTACACATGTGCACTCCAACTTTTACGCGCTCGTCCCAACGGGTCGCACACCACACAAGACGCAAAGACGCAAGCACCAGTTTCGTTTGCCAACACGTCTATAACTACAGCGTTCGCCCTGAGCTTTTGACTTGGGGGGGGATTTTCGTTGTACTTGTCGGGTGTATTTTAATTTCTATTTCGTATCACTCGACGACCAGGTCCGTAAGCACATTGGGCGCTAGGCAAACAAAAACCTTTCTACACACTACCCTACGAAACCAGCCAGCTACGGGAGACGGTCACAACAGCTTCAGTAACGCACGAGCAAAGATCTCTCCGTTCCTAAGAAGCATCCCTTGCCTTGCCGCAATTCCTGCTCGACAATGTCCGCATCCACTCTCATCTGGGACACTCTCATGCACCGTACCGGTACGGACGCTTCAGAATGAGCAATTCTTTCGGCCGAAACTTTCGTTAACGTGCACCATCAACGCTGCAAAGCGGCATAATTCGGTGCCTCCTGCTGCCGACGACGACTTTCGAAGGATCAAACTTTCCTGCCTACTATCGACACGGTGTGTGGAGTTGGCGGGAGATTAACGTACGATCAGCCACTTCCTTTGTTGATTTTTCGGCGCCGATGGTGGCACGAGGTGTCCGTACGCGCCGGAACAGGATACAGTACTACCAGCACTGCCATTAATTGGCGGTCGCTGTAATCCCCCCGCGCGGATACCCAGCAGTACACGCTGTTCGGAGAAAATCGCATCCAACTCTCGAAACTACTCTCACGCCTACCCTCGGCTTTCTTTTCGGCCGAAAATGGAGTGGAAACCAAAAAAAAAATCGTTACCCATCTTTGTTGTTCGCTCGCATGCCTCTCACTGTTATGGAGCCTCTCTCCGGGCAACGTTCGCGTACCGTATTCTGCAGTGTTACGCTGGAATACTGCTAAAATAAATCGATATCCACGTGATTTTGGGGTGAACTTACGCACTCCACCAGGCAGCGTGGCAAACGTTAAGGAAGCGAGAGACTTCCACCGTTCGCGAGCGAACCAACGTGTGAGCGAGAGAACGCGGCCAACAACGTAGCGGGAGGACACGCGATATGTTCAACCCAATGGCAACTTCCAGACGTGTCGGGCCTCGAGTGGGATCGGTTGCCGTGCGGCATTTTTCTGACGTTTAGTACCGCATTACACATGCCTATGCCCGGAACCGGAACCGGTCGCATATGGAAAGCTCGCGTATACGGAACGGGAGAGTGAAGGATACGGTTTGGGGTTTGTTGTAGCTGCTCTCGGTACACCAGCTGTACGGAAAAACGGATCTGGTACAGCGAAAATAAAAAAAAAAACAGACAGTCTAACAATATTCATACTTCTAGACGTGTACATGTGTTAGGGTTTCGTTTTGTTGAGAGTGCTTTTTTGTTAGTGTAAGAAGACGGATGAAACATGACAAGCTTCCCTAACACGCAGATAGTAAACGGTGTGTGGAATGCAGAGGGGTTTATAAACCCGGCCAGCGAAGGCTTTATGAAGCTCAGTGTTGAAAAAAGAAGTTTTTTTTTTCTTTCTTGCCAAGCCTTCCGAATCTGATATGGTGCAGGGTGCTTCTAGTCGGTTTATACGCGATGAGGCCGTCCGTCATTGGTATGTAAAGTGTTGAAGTTTTTGCTACAAAACAAAACAGTCCACCGTGCCGGTTACATGAAGGTTGCGCAACTAAGCATACTAATTACCCGGCGAACAAAAACGAATACTATTGTATGTATTGCGAAATCGTAAAAAGAAAAAAAGCGAAACATTCGTGCGTGCGATCAAGCAAAAGGGTAGAAATGGTCGATCGATTGGTACCGTATCGATTAGTAACAGCCGTTGATGATATGATAAGCGTCAATTCCCTTTACGGGGCGGTGTAGAACTGCCCGATTCATACACCTGATACAATTCTGTCCCAACACCACCCTACCATTATTCAACGCATAACAATTAATGTAACGACTACGTTTCGCTTTAATCTGTTTCTTACTCCGTGGCAGCTAATTTGGGGTTCACGATGGTGGCCCTAATTTGATATTTTAATGCCACAGGAACTTTTTCCACTTCATTAAACTATAGTTGACTACACGCGGGTTGGATTCGCGGTGATTGAACCGCACGTCAGAAACGTTTGACGTTCGGAAAAACGACGTTCTCGGCGAGCTGAAGTTTGGCATTGGTCATAGCGCACATACGGTTCTGCCTGGCAAACGAAAACAAACAGTTGTTGACCTAACATACATACCGCTGATAGAAGCATGTGCAATGTTGACCCTCCTCGAGTTTTCTCTACATTCGTCCGCAACCTCGATGTCGCTCGGTAGCGAAGAAGACATCACACCAATGGCCAGACCTGAGTGTGCGAAACGTACGTACGATTTGGGAGTTAAAATTCGGTGGTACCAAGCACCCAGTTTTGCCGATTGTTCGCACACAACACTTACCGGACTCGCTGGGTTCAGTTTCCGTTCCGGACTTACTGCATATAGGACCCTGGTAGATGCCGTTGATCGGGTTTGCGGTGTTCTGCGGAAGCGTGTTGCGAAATTGTTTAGTGATGTGCGGTTTTTGTGTTTACCGGGGAAAAAATAGGAACCGAGCTTACCTTGGCGATCTGTAGAAGCACTATCGAATGTTTTATGTTATCAAGCATTGCCTAAAAGAAAAGACGGACAGATTAATATGTTGCAGTGAAACAACACTCCCCGTACCACTTACGTTGGCGTGCTCGTTGATATTTTTGAGGTGGGTTGCTTCCTCCGTGTCACCAAGCGTTTCCAATCTCGCCTCGAGTTTCTGTGTTTTTTTTTTTCAATCGAAGGACAATCAGATGTATAAATTGACAAATTGCTTGTGACAGAATGCAACACTTACCGTTGTTTGGTCAATCATTAGCTGTAGAAACGCGTCCGCCTCCGTTACCTTCCGATCGAACAGTACCAGATTGGTCGAGCGCCGGATACTGGAACCGGGCGTTCCGCCACCCGTACCGTTGCCACCGCCTGGTACACCGGACGTGAAACCCATCGCGCTGCTCTGTGCGCTCGTGCTGCCGCTGCCGTTATTGTACTGCTGATCCCACAGTGCCCTGCTACGGTTTGCATGCCGCAGTATCGAGTCCTCCAGGCGACGAACCCATTTTTCGCGTTCCTCTGCATCGCGCGCCTATTATTGATTTTGTTTTTACGAAGTAACGTCGCGTGTGATTTGTGAAGAGCAGGTGTGTGTATGTGTTTGTATGTGCAACATATCATGCCATTCCGAAATAAACCAGGACACGTTGTACGGTTCGTGCGCGTATGTGGCGGAGAAAAATCAACAGGGAAGGAAATCGTTAGCCACACCTGAAGCCTTCCATACGAAACCGGCGAGTACGGTGGACTTACCTGAAAGTGGAACGTCTTGTGATCGACGGTGATCGTGAATGTGTTCACATCCTGGTCGTCAATGCCGATGATGGCACCCTTTAGACGTACGCAGCCACGCCGCACACCTTTCATCATTTTTTCCTTGGACTAAGAGGAGAAAATAGACAAAACAGAAATATAACAGAAGTTAAATAGCGTGTTTACGTGGCTGCATATACTTAATTCGCTTAAAATACATGTTGAATAATACGACCAACTTATTAGAGAATCTAAATTCGCATAGTCTAAATGCTACTTAATTACTCAATTTGAATGAACAACTCATAATAACAATTTTCTAGTCGCTCCCACCATATGCTGCAAAGTATCAGAACTACACGAATATTTGATCCTTTATCCCATGGTAAAAAAATAAAAAAGGACATGTTTGAAGGATAATAATTGCATTCAAATTAGAGATCGGACTGGTATCTGCGTAAAGTAATATTAAATTTATCATATCATCTGCGAAAGGTTACACATTTGTAACCTTCTCTACATCCACTGGCCAATTCCGATACGGTCGTTATCGTATGTCGTTTATGGCTCGGTACATTGTGTTGTGACGTACTCAAGTCCCTTGCTCTATAAAAAAAACTGCTCCCTTGCTACATACGTCTCACCAACGCACAGTGCGACTGTGTACTTGCCAGTTTGCCATAATACGACGCACATTAATGTCTAATTAAGTTTTCGTAGTAATTAAGCAAAACCGCGCGTCAACGATTCGTTTGCTCGTTATGCGGTGGAGAGCAGCAGTACCGTGGAACGGCCCAATCAATCAGTCTATTCCGGTGTGTTACGGCTGAGCGAAAATATTTATGACGCTATTTCTATTCATGTGCCCACACTAGCATAAATTAGAACCTTTTTTTAAGCATCCTTTTTAGGAGAAGATATTTTCGTTACACTGGAAACGACTGTGTGTAAATGAGATGTAATTATAAATATAATTACAGCGGGAAAGAAAAGAAAATTATATAACTATTGTTTTTTTTTTCGCAAGCTAGTGCCATTTTGCAAGCAAGTGTGTCCTTCAGATGCTAGCACAGTTAGCTGGCCGGCCGAAAAACATCACCATTTGCTCTAAAACCAAAGAAAAAAAGAACTTGTGTGACGGTTGGGGGGGTTGAGAAAACTGTTCAGGCCCGCAAGGTGGGCCAAAGCAAAAAAGAACTCTTCGCTATCAAACATTACACCGCGTATTTTTTTTTCGCACCAGCAACTACCCCCAAAGGTAACTCGGTAAACGGCAACGTTGGGGACCAGTGTGTACTCGCTGTGCTTAGAGAGCGGCCCATTGCTGCTACTAACGCTGGAGGTGGTAATCTGTAAAGGCAGAACGGTGTAAGTGCGTGTGTTATAAATGAAATAAGTATCTTTTGGTTTACCTTTAAACCGTTGCCAAGTGCTCGAACAAGATGGACCTGTACCAGTATTACATCTACGAAAATGCCGGTAAGTGACTTCGTCTTTTAGTGGGGCAGTACAAAAAAAAGAAGTCTGCTACAGCATGACCTCCACCTGTACATGGTAATCAGCAACAGAACCAGGTGGACAATTTTTTGTTTTAATGCTTTTAACGTGTCTTTGATGCACTTGTTGAATGTACAGATCAACGAACGAAAAACTGGTTTCTGGCGGGGTCACCGTTGCCAATCATTGGCATCATTGTCTGCTATCTTGCATTGGTGTACTACATAGTTCCTAGGTAATTGCACACTTGCACCGCTGGCGCTACCATTTGTGAGGCATGCAAAATGCTAACCCATCCTTCCCACTTGCAGGTACATGCGAAATCGGGAGGCTTACCAGCTGAAGACTTTCATGGGATTTTACAACCTGTTCCAGGTGGTGTACTGTGTGTTCCTCATTACAAATGTAAGACGCATTACCTAGAAACGCACGTGCAGAATGTATTCTGATCGACACAATATCTGCCGTGATATTGATTTTATTTGTAGCTAGTAAAGGCCGGATGGAGACCGTACTTTTTCTACCGGTGCGTCGAAACCGACTACTCGAACGAACCCCGGGCGATGCTAATGGTCGAAACAACGTGGTACCTGCTGATGATCAAGCTGTTCGAGCTGCTCGAGACGGTTCTGTTTGTGCTGCGCAAGAAACAGAACCAGGTGTCGGTGCTGCACGTGTACCATCACATAAGCACCTTTGTGATAGCGTACATCTACACCAAATATATTGGAGGTAAGATTTATTTGGCTGGATATGAGATGGTCTGTATACATCACTCGCTTGTCCCATTGCAGGAAGCATGCTAACGTTCTCGATCGTGGCGAACTGTGTCGTCCACATCATCATGTACTCGTACTACTTCATGTCCGCGTACGATGTGCCTCTGTTCAAATTCCTCGTGGCAAAGTACAAAAAATACATCACCAAAATTCAACTGGTAGGAATAGCGCACCAATCTCTCTATACGTCCTTGTTTTCTGGGATGTCCATCACTAATCGCTCCATATCTCTGCTCCACCTCCACAGATCCAGTTCTGTCTGATGATGGCGAACAATCTGTTCGGGCTCAACCCGCACTGTAACGTGTCCCGACCGTTTTTGGCAATGTACATACCGAACATCTTCATCCTGATGTATCTGTTCTACGATTTCTACAAGAAATCGTACAGCAAATCCAAACCCGGCAAAGTGAAGCAATGAGCAAAAGCGCCACAACATGCTTGGGTCGCCGGCTGGGACGCGCGCGAAATCCTTGGAGTGCAATAATAAATCGATTTTGGCTTCAGCCAACGAGCCGACTCCGGTGGAGAACACGCGACTAAGGGACTCGGAATGGAGAGTAAGCTCCAAACAGGGCAAATATCGTTTCAATGCCTTAGCGAGCGGGAAAGCTTTAACTAATGTGATTGAACTTCGGGCGGGGAATACAACGTTCCGTATGCCATTGTTATCTGTTTTGTTTTGTTTTTTTGGAAGGTTTTTGTTTATTATTAACAAGAAATGGAAAGGGGTTAGGGCATGTTGTTGACAACAGTCCAGCATCAACCGATCAGAAGATGGGATATTTATGTTGTGTTTTTTTTTATTTGTACATGTTTTAGTTAAATATTAGGAAATAGCAAATAATACAATACCAACATGGAATCATATTACAATCTAGTGCTCGCGATCGGACGAGTCAATTATTGGGACATGGTCCTGTCTTTATCACTGCGACGTAAACCTTAGCTTCCGAGTGTGCGTAGATAGAACGTGAAATGAATTAAATTTACTGCAAATTTAAACCATAATCCAATTGCTACTTGCAGTCGCAACACACGCTCTCAATAAATGCAGAGATGTTTATAGATGCGTTAGGAGACACATTGCTCACAAACTATTTGAAATTACAAACAACGAATAAGTAAAATCAAACAATAAATCAATAAATAATTAAAGTACCTTAATGTCTCGTTTGTTGTGAAAATATCACAAAACTTGTAATTAAAAATAAACCTGAACCAATAAGCATTCAAATGGTCAACGTCCCTCATGGTTTAGTTTCGCAGTCTGTTTTTGGTAAAGGAAATTCAAAGTTGCCGTTAAAAATGAAACACATCACGGCAAGTTGCGTGCAAGTTATGGTTACGAACAAATTGTTGCATACAAATACGCACTCCAAGCAAAATGTGCATACTGAAGCTTTATTCGAGCTTTAGCGGTTTTTTTATTTCTATTAGTTATATTTAGCTTTTAAGATAATTTACTTAAATTATTGAAGTTCCTTTATGAGAAGATAAAGTCAAAGAAACCCAGAAAAGGTAGGTTGTAGTGCCACTAAAGAAAAATAAATACTAACGTATTTATTTAGTATTTTGGACCTTCATTTGAGGAAGAATAATAATAAACCGTCTAGATGGTACTACGACTGTACGGATCAAAAAAGGCATATGCGACAAGATCATATATAAGATTACACATAGAGACATTCGTCTGAGACAATGTCGTGTTTGAAAAGCTTCATAGACGCTTTATAGAGCGTTCAGAGTAACTGGGCTCAACTAATAGTTGTAGGCAGTTTAAACAGTTAATAGATTTAGGCAGGACAAGGTAACAAATCGAGGTTTCTAATCTCGACTTGACTGTTCATCATTCGGCAAGAAAAACTCAACGATGATGATCAACGCTAATAGCTGGCGCATTTTTGAACACGTCTAGGCCAAGATTGTTCAATCGCGAGTTTCTTTTTATTTGCATTGTTGCAAAACAACAAAAACAATTTGCTATAACGATTGAATCTATTGTGTACGTAGATTTTTGACATAAATATCAGTTCTTTTTTTCGATTTTGCAACTAAAATCCACACAATATTCACTACTGCTCGAGTTGAATCAATGGACAGACAACAACAATGCGCCTCTAGCTCAAGTCACCTAACGTTAAACCCGACTCGAGTCATTGGACAAGCTAGCAACAGTCAATAGAGGTAAGAAAATATCGACATTATATGCATTTAATACTTCAAATTTGTGTGGGTCATGCAATACTTAATCCAAAAATCTCGTTTCACGAATGTTATATGACAAAAGGTAAACGACCTTCTCACGGAAATAACCAAAAATGACACGTGACATTATGTTGGTGCTTCCAAACATTAGAAAAATGAGAATTGCGTTTATCAAACACACATTTTACTAAATCGTCAAACAGACGACTGCACTTGCACGAATACGCACGCCACGCTTTTATGGGACAATGACAAGAATAATGACGTTATAGGGTCATCGCTCTTTGATCATCCGCATCATTCAGTAGTGCATGTATTGGTTTCATTTGCTTACAATTCTTTTTTTATTCCTAAAAAAGGAAGAACTGCATTGCGTAAAATTGTATCTTTTATGAAATATTTTATTATATTTTCACGAAAATTCATTGCCCAACGCGAACCAAATCAGGCACCAGTTTGTAAACAGCATCAGCAGCACTATCCAGACTATCGTGGACATTTGTGCAACAGGCCGGACACGTAACTGGATAATGACAATGTGCGTTCTAACCATGATTACATTTGATAGAGAAAATTTGTGCACCTGCGTGTGTAAAGCCAAACTGTTAGATAAGCGAGCACGAACGAACTGTTTGCTTACGTGCAAGCCGTTGTTGATCCAGCGTGGACAATCAAGTTAATTCCCGATGGCAAATGGTTTGTAACCAAAAGTGTTACGCTTTAAATACTCAATGCCTCGAACGATCATCAATTATCTCGCAGAGAAAGTCGAACAGAGAACTAGGTATTGTGGGAATTTCGTTGCAATTCGTGTAGTTCGCAAAGCAGAGTCCCAAATTATTAGTTACAGGTGGCCTTTACAGATATAGAATCATGCAAATGCTATTCAATTCCAATGCCAGATAAATGATAAAGCTCTTGATCGAATCGGAGTTAGATTCTACCCTTACTCTAATTACTACCAAGACACTAAGATGTTAAATTTTACTTCTGACTTTTATCCTCCATGTTGTTGAATAGAGTAAACACTAGGAAGCACCAAAAGATCAATGAGTGAAAGAAACGAATCGAATAAATTGTAATACAAACTTTAATTTGTGAATAGATGCTTGAGCAAACAGATGTCATAGGGAAAGCTATTAAATAAATTCTTCAGTTCTTTTACTGCATTCTGCACCTTCACACAAGCGTTCAGCCCATTCAAGTCCATCCGGCTCAACAAGCTTTGAGAAACCACTGCTATACATCCACTGCCTCCAAATCTTAGCGCGGTAGCTATGGCACGCACGCACAACTTATTGTGGAGTAGCCGCATGTTGCATGACATTTCCTACGCAACAACGGATCGATTGTTGCATCGCCGCGTACGGTGGAACGAATGAAAAATTGGCATCCAACTACCATTTCCATAGTGACCCGGGTGCAGAACGCACGCGTCACGGATAATAAAAAAAAAAACCGTCGGATCGTTGGAAAGCGAACGCACAGAAGCCATTGCTGTTACATTAATATCGGGCATCGGTCCACAAGCCGACAGCGCACGGCTTCAGTCAACGTCTGGCCGTCAACCAAGGGTGTACACGAAACGAACAGTCTCGGTGCAGTGTGCGGGTTTGGGTATTCGAATCAGGCTGGCCCATTGTCGATACGCCGGTATTCAATATGGAGTCGAATGTGACCGAAACTATTGGGGAGTCACTGCAGCAACAGTTTGACCATTGGTACACGTTTCTGGTGGAGGATCTGAGCGACAAGCGTACGGCACACCTACCGTTCCTGCACAGTCCACTATGGCCGCTGTCGGTGCTCTCCGTCTACTTCCTGCTCGTGTTCTACTGGATACCGCAGTAAGTATAGCAAGGCGACGAACTCCCTAAATAGCGTGCTTCCTTAACCGTCTCCGCTGCTTCACCGCTACGCGTACAGCTACATGCGCGATCGCAAACCGTACGATCTGCGCAAACTAATGCTGGCGTACAACGTGTTCCAGGTGGTGGTGTGCTACTGTCTGATACGGCAGCTCGTACGGCACGGCTGGACATTCCGCTATCTGTACACGTGCGAGCTGGCCGACTACTCGAACAGCAAGGACGCGATCGGGTTCCTGCACGCCGCCTACCTCAACTACTGCGTCAAAACGGCAGAGTTGGTTGAGACCGTTCTGTTTGCGCTGCGCAAGAAGCGCAGCCAGATTTCCTTCCTGCACGTCTACCACCATGTGTTCACCTATATGCTGGCCTGGATCTTCGCCAAATACGTCGGAGGTGCGTAGGCATGGGTATATGGTGGGTGGGTGAGTTCCCACGGCAAAGATCACCTTCATTCCTTCTCACATCCCACAGGCAGCATGCTCACGTACACCATCATCGTCAATTCGCTGGTGCACATGTGCATGTACTCGTACTATCTGCTCGCGGTCATACCGAACTATGTGCCCTTTTCCTTGAGCAAGCTGAAACGATACATCACCGCATTGCAGATTGTAAGTATATTGATTGTGCCCGATGATGGGAGAAGCGATACCGCTTCCCGGTTGACATTGCCTGTCTTTTTTTCCCTTTTTGTTTATCACCCTCCAGCTACAGCTTGGAAGCATCCTGGTGAACATCATGTTCGCAATGCGGAGTAGTTGCGCCATTCCGCGTACCCACATCCTGCTGTATGCACCGTACATGGTTGTGCTCATATCGATGTTTATCAACTTCTACATGAAGACGTACAGTGGCATTACCAGGGCACTCAACGTTTGCTATACCGACGGCGGTGTCCTTAAGAAGGCTAAATAGTGAGAGACAAAAGAAAGCACCAGTGTCGCAGTTAGTGTGGACAGTGAACAAATTCAAGTGAGCACCCCTATATTAAGCACCAACAAACCTCGATGAGTGTGACCGGAGTTACGCACTCCAATTTCCGAATTTCGTGGAGTTCGATTTGTTGCAGTGATTGAAGAAACAACAAAACCAAGTGCTTCTGCTGCCATGCCGGACTGTGTGGGAACATTACGGAGAAAGGGAAGCGACCGAAGGGTTAGAGTGGCAGAGAGGGTAAGAGGAGGAGAGAGGGGGAGGGCGGTGTTAACGTGAGCGGCGAGTGCCACTATTCTGCAGGGCATTAGCATCGGCAAACTGATGCAAAATTAAATGCACACCAAATTTCTGTTCAACTTTGCACCGCAGGCGCAAACCAGTGCCAAACACGACACGGCTGTAGATACATTTGATTTTGCTGTGTTTTATGTCAGCACCCCGCTTATCTGTTTGCACATATATTATGCGGATGAATAGTAATTAAGCCTTCCGCTTCCAGCCGGTGAACCGGCGTGATCGACGAACAGTGAGATGATTTCACAAATTTAAGAAAAAAAAAACAAGCTCAACTATCATGCATTAAATGTATAAACGGTTCAATTCGAATGTGGCTGCGAGGTTAGGCGTTTGATGCTGTTAAATTAACTGCTTAGCTCGTAAGACTTGTAAGACTCTCGTAAAAGGAGGGATAAGAAAACGAAAAGCTTTTAAACAATTTGTGCAACACAATAAAGAGAGAGAGAGAAAGAGGGAGAGAAAGCAATAGCAATGTAGTATAACAGTTTTCGCTGCAATTTATGTACGAATAAAAACGCAACGCAAGGAACGATCGAGAAACGATCGGACAATTATATTAAATCGATCTTTCTGCATTTTGTACCATTCGAAATATATAAAAATTGATATAAAATAAACAAAAAATGCCTCCATTACTATGGAAGTTATACAGTTATTCAGTTGTATGTGCGAGAGTATTATACGTAAAATGGTTTCGTATTTGTTTCTATGGCAACCATTTTATTTTTGCGTATTTGTTTTCTTTGTTGGTGTTTGAGTGCATTACAATCCAATAGACAATCAATTACCGTAAATTTCTGTGGAACAATAATTGAAATGCAATATAACAACTGTTTGTGGTGAAGATCACTAAAAGCCTGGTAATCGGAAGGACATAGACCCAACACCATTGAACAATGGAATTAGCTCATCACTAAAATGTTTTCCCGTTTCATTTCTTCTTTCAAGATGAAGATTGCTGGTTTGTTTGAGGACTTTATATGCGCTTCCTCAAACAAATTAGAAGTTAGATAATCTGAGACGAAATTTAAATGTGTCCAAACGAATTTAAACAAATAAAACATTCTCACAGCACAGCATACGGGAATGGTGAACAAAAACTTAGTTGATTAACTATGCGAATAGATAACAAACAAACATTTTAACTAATCTTGTGAGTAGGGATGTTGAAAAGAACATTGTTTAAAAAAAAAAGACTTAAACAAGAAATCACAGGTTTACTGTCAGAGGCTGCGTCGTAGATGAATGGGATTTGGTTTTCGTACGAAACACGGTAACGATATTTTTGTACCACAAACGCAAAAAGATACATCTTTAGCACCAATGACACTTCAAAAATAATTTCTTATCGCCTGCTTTGCATGCAAAACAACGCAGAAAACGCAAAACAAAATCCAAATAGAACCCCACAACAACAAAAAAATAAAATATGGATCACGACGAGGACGCTTAGTTGCCGTAGCTTGGCGATCCGAGAATGAATTCTTTTCAATGTCGGAGAACAGGCAAGCAATAAAAACAATTTCTCGCAAAGAATTGTACTTGGAAAACCTTTTAGTGTACAGTGCACGTTGTCAACATTGAGGCTCTAAGTTGATAATTACTTTTTTGTGCGACTGTTAATGACTGTAAAGTGTTGCCGTAAACACAAACACAGAGAAATATTTGCACACAAAAAATAATACCATCGCCGAAACTCCAAATTTCGGTGGAGAAAACTGAAGTTTGACATTTGTGCGAGAATTTTTGATATGTTGAGTGAAAGCCAACAAACAATTAACGCGTCAGAATGATCAGAACGTTGCTAGCCTACAATAGTACGTTAACTAGCATTGACGAAAAGAGGCCTTCATGTAAAAGTCTTCGAAGTCGATCGAATCAACGGGCTGTCGGGTCAAAGAGACGTCGCCTGTAAAAGACATAAAGACACACGTTTACGTCAAACGTTGTTCACAAGCCATTATACATTCCAAAACCGCAGTCGTCGATTGACGTTCTCGAGGGAAACCCTTTTCCCTTGCTTCACGTGCTGCTCGGAATAACCCCGACACTTCACGTGCTTAAAGGTGGTTCTTAATTGCCGCTTTAATTACTGCACCATATCCGCCCCAATGTCTTCTGAAAATGTGACACTATCGGAAGTTCACTGTAATTCTAACACGCCATTACACGTCAGCTGCTACACTGTTGCCTGACGCATTAGGGACCCGGAACACGGTCGCCATTTACTTAGACGACGTAATCGGACGGGGAAAAAAATAGGATCGTAATTCTACTTGCACTCATGCAAATGTTCCCACATGCGAGCCCATCGTCTGGCGAAGGTGCGTTACGTGATACACGGCGCAATGGTACGATTCCACATGCGCGGAAAGCTTTGGCAAGAAGATGATCGATCAACATAACAATATTTTTCCTGCGCCTGTCCGTCCCTACAGTTGCCGGGTGTTCGGGTGTTTGAAAGTGTTTAACCACGCGCAGTACCGGCGTTTCGGAGGCATCTCTGGTGGTCGTTATTTAATGTTTGTCTCCCTTTACCATACGGAGCAATTATTGACACAGGCAGATTGACCCGCCTTAAACTCATCACCTACCGGCATCGCAACAACACCAAAACAACAACATTTTAGCGCTGGTCCCAGACGCCCCACAGCACAATCTAGATCCTTTTGTGTACGGGATGAGGTAATGTGCATTATGGTGAACGTTTGAATGGGTGTATCGAAGCGGGTTTTGTAGCTGCAAAACGCGACGGAATATGTAGCATCGGCCATTTTACGCCATTCGGGCAGCGGTTGGCGTGATGGTTGGTATTGTTGGATCGTTAGCAATGGTGATGATTTTCGGCAACACAGCAAGGATAAGCAATGACCATGTCCCAAAAGAAATCATATATTCGATATATGCTGGAGGTTTAGGTGTGTTAGTAATGTTGCGAAGTCATAGAACTCATGGTTACAGTTTGAGAGCCTCGAGTTTCGCCCACATCTTCGACCATGGAGATGCGAAGGGCACATAGTAGCCTTCAGAGTAAAGCTCATAGAATATATACCATAGAATATATACAATAATGTTGTTTATACATCCATCAACTAACATCTTCACACGACAGAACCAGTCCAAAATTCCATCCGAACCAATTCATTATCCAGCTACGGGCAAATAAAGTCACAGAAAGCCAGAAATGGCAGGCTATAGAACGTCTTGAGGTTGTTGTGCCGATAAAGAAGAAGGTCTAGATAGTTTTATTCGGTTTGTAAGTAAAATTGTTAACCTATTACCCATTTGAAGGCATCGAATTCTCGTGGTTTCTTCAATATCGGTGATCGAAACGACCATGAAGATGTTTCAAAAAATATCTCCAATGGACAAAACACAAAAAAAAAAACATTGCATCAAAAGCAGAACCGTCCGATTGTTTAGTGTTTTGTATGTAGTAATGGGAACCGGCTGTGCCAAAAGGGAATTGCGAATGGCATGTGTGAAATAAATAGACATTACACATGTTTCCTTGAGCTGTACAGTGTGCAACGAATCCGCTTCCTTCCCCATAAACTGCAATGCTCGACAATCGTGACATTCAGCAACAAACTGTCAAAATAAATGTCATTAAATTGCCAATGAAAAGAAAAGAACTAAGCTGCACCTAACCCTGCACGTGAAGCTAATCATCTAAAACTCCCTTTTCTCGTCTTAACCTTCGCCACTACCTGTACCCATAAGCAGACAATAGATGGATGAAAAAGAGAAACGCTTCGAATCGTTATGCAAAGTGCATCCTCATCATCGACACTGTATGCTCCGGGTGTTCCGTGTTGGCAAGTGGCAAAACACTAAATTAAACCCAATTCGATAAATATACAACAAACCGCAAACCCCAAAAAAGCAAAACGCGTGTCAAATTCTGCCAACATTCACAATGCCGGTGTGTTAAATGCGATTAAATTGTTGCGCGCCTCCACTTTCCGAATGTTGCCGCAGCGTTAGAATAATGGCATTCGTCGATCGTGTGTCCCTTCCCACGAAGCTAATATAAGATCTGCTTTCGCCAAGGTTGCTGTCTACCGACTGGTAGACTGGAAACGAATGTCCCAACGATGTTCGTTTCCCCACATCAATGTAAGCGATCGGTGCACGCTCTTTAGATCGAATAGCACCCTTGTCAAAAGGTGGTGAAAATTAATTTCCGCATAAACAAAAATGTCTCCTTCGTTGAGCTAAACAACAACAAAGGGGGAAAATGGTGCATTAGAAAATTGTCCGACAACAAAAGCCCGATGGCATCCGATTGGTCGATTGGTCTTCGCCCACTGCTAGCCCGGCTGCAGATCCGCAAGCCCCCTGCGCATTGGGGTTTCTTCTCTGTAGGGCTCTGTTGATTTGGCCGCATTCATCATCATTGCGCACCGATTGACGGCTACAGAAAAAGGAACAAACAAAAGCACCGTACCAACGGCTGCACGAAGCTGGCAAGCTTTGCGCTCTGACTTTCACCTGTGTCCAGCCCAGCATACGATGATGCGCTTCACGATCGCGAATGCACTTGAACCCTACCGAAGGCGACAACGCTGACCGACGAACGGCCATGTCGGCGGTTGCTTGAGTGCGAGTGGCATGTGCAATGTGCAAAATAAGGTACACAAAAAATAAAAGAAACAAAAATCGCACCCTCTTTCTTTGGCGTTTCACTTTCTGCACTCTGCTCTCAGACGATCGAAACGATAATTTTACAAAATAATTCATCGACCAACGTAACAGTACGGATAATTTTGCCCATTTAAACATGAACGTTAGCCAACTGATGGCGGAACTGGTCCGCTTGGCCTGTGCTCCAGCGAACTGCAACCGGGTTTTATAGTGAAGTGTGTTCCAAATGAAGCCCAAATTAAAACAATCGGAAAATGTTATTTAATCTTTAACGCAGTCCAACAATCCACCTCACCTCCGCACGATTACAACAGTTGGCGATTGAATTCGGATGAACCCAAGCAAATGGTTGGCGGGATGAAGGTGTTTTTTTTTTTCGTGGGGGGAGGGTGCTTACAGTGGGAGGTAATTTTGCGTGACATGTGCACAAGAAAAGCGTCATCACAAACCTGGGAACGACCTTCCATTATGAGACAAATTTATGCTACGCTGTTATGCGAAGCTGATTAAATGGTGCACGCGCACACACACACAATCAACCCACTCCCTCGGCTAAAAAAAACACGAGTAATAGACAAAAAAACCGAATTTTGATACTATTTTTTCTCCCCCAAAAAACCTTCCACTAGATAAAGTAAGCTTTTTGTCCGCATTTGGTCAGCTTTGCCATTGAAGATCGTGTCCCGTTTCTCAGGCGATTGGTAACGGCGTCGTTTCATTTACAGTGCTCATTACAGTCTGTCCTTCTGCGACGCTATTGCGATACGGATTAGCCACCGGTGGCTTCGCTGTAGGGTCAAGTTCGTGCTGTGCCTAAAATGCATTGGTAAACAAAAAAACGGAAAGATTAAAACAAAATTCCAATTTACTTCCCAAAACGCGTGATCGCGGCATCGCGCTGTAAAAACCCCGGACCGGTCAGTTGTGCAGGAATTTTGATATAAATGTCTAACCCACATGTGCATACAGCTGCATCTGGTGAAATGGTTATTTCTTGTTTTTTTTTTTTTAATTTACTACCCTACAATAATCAATAAAACGAAAACAATTCCCTTGTTGCCCTACATTGTAACAATTTCAACTAATGCCTAATCTAGAACTGTACTCAGGTGGACCTTGGCCCGAGAGGTTAATGCAAACAAACAGCCCGATTTAGGTTACTTTCAATGTGATTTTTTCCAATACGGTTAATGTCGGAGGGCCATTTCACCCTTGGTCGGAAAAGGGCACCCGGTCTGCAGGGTCGTAGTCGCTCTCTTATATATGTTCAATTAACAACGTAACCTACGGAAGCATGGAAACAGTTAATCGGTATTTATTTTCACACCTTTTTGATGCCCGCAACTCCACACCAACCTTCCGCGTTGAAGGTAGTAAATGGTGTGTGTTTTGATAAATATGTTGCTTTAGAGAGTTAACAATAACGCTTGTTAGTCAGGTGGGAGCAAATATACACTC
Source organism: Anopheles marshallii (assembly GCF_943734725.1). Taxonomy (NCBI): domain Eukaryota; kingdom Metazoa; phylum Arthropoda; class Insecta; order Diptera; family Culicidae; genus Anopheles; species Anopheles marshallii. The sequence continues at coordinate 66,406,695 of NC_071327.1, forward strand.
AAACATATTTTGCATTTTATATTATAACGCAATGTGTATGCAAAAACATAAACTAAAATGAATGTTTAGTCTAACAAGTCTCTCTTTTTTATTCAAGACTTGTTAGACGAGATAATATTAATGTCGAAATCGAAACATTCTTCTGCAAAAAAACAACACACTAAGGCTAAGGCGACGAAATGCCGTGACCTACGTGACTTTTTGCACGCAGCGTCTAACTAACGAAAACGGCTAACCAAACCATTCGGGCAGAAGATTTCGCAACCATCAGATATTCTGCGATACCGGTTCCATACATATTCTTATGAAGCAGGAAGAAAACTGCTTCTAACTATCTTATCGGGTAGCCAAAATTTATAATACAACCCCCCGGCCACCCCCCCCCTTCTTTCCCCCCATTCCGAAATTTCCGTGCCCTTGAATAATTAGCCAACGGTTTGTTTGATGGTGATTCCTTGCGAGTCCTTCCAGTGAAGTTCACGAGTTGACAATGCTCGTCTTGTGTTCCCTTGTCATCGGAACACACGATCACGCATAATTTCGTAGTGTGCGTAGCCGTATACCATTCGTTTGACTGATAATGAAAATCAGCACCAGGAAGAGATTTACATTAAAACGTGGCGGGAAACATTAGCCACCGCGTTTAAGCCGGTTTTGGGGATATTGAAATGCGGCTTCCACAGACTCCAACCGCACGCCTTGCCAAGAAAACGTGGAAGAAATCGCACAAAAGAGCAAGAGTTAGCGGGTGTACATTTCCTAACAAACGGACTGTAGCCAACTGGCAAGCCTGTTATCGAGAAACATTTAGCCAATCTGCAACAATGTTTCGAGCTTTTTTTTTGTGTCACTTTCGAAACGTCATGAATCAAAAGCCAACTAGTGTTATAGCCCCGATCGGGCCACAGGTAAGGTATTTTAATGACCAATGACCAATTCGATTGCAATGAGCTGCGTGGCGCTGTGCGCTCAATTTGTAATTAACCGTCGAAATCGTGATAACGCTAGGTAGTGGAGAGTTGACACTAGCACCAGACGGAGATAACCCTTTGGCGGAACTATGCCTGCATTGTCAGATTCTGAGCGGATGTCAACCGATCGCGATGACTAGAGGGCATCGCTGCCGGCATATGCAAAACCATGGCCAACGCGGGAAACTAAACTATAATAGGTCCTTCTATTCAAGCGCTTAACGATTGCCTCTAGGTGGAAGGTGGCAAAGTCACAAAGGCAACTGTGTTTGGAAAATAGTCAATTGGTTTATTAGACGAAACTTGAAGCGATTGGAGATGAAGACCATTACTTCGTGTGGAGATGGTACATGCACTCTGGGATCCAATTTTGTCCATCTGAGTGTCTTCTATTTTATGATTCTTATTGCTAGAATTCGCAGAATATTATAGCTTATATGAAATAGTTCGCTTAATACTGTACCTCTTTAGCATTTAGTATCATCAAAATGATCACACTGATTTCCGCTCATCATTCTTATTGATATCAAAAACCAAATTTGAAAATGTTTTAAAAGTAAAAGCGGCTTTTCCTCCGTAAGGTTACTTAATTCAAAACGCATGATACATGGTTCATGATCCAGCTAAGTTACCTTATCTTTACCTCACCGCCTTTGAAAAAGGGACCGGTTTTGCTGCAACAAAAATACCGGATCAACGATCCTCGTACACCGCTGTTGCGAGATTTTGGCAATTTTTGGCATTAACTGGTATTTACATCACATGCTCCAAAGCCTCACACGCGCGTGCACTGGACAAAGTTTCGCTCGCAAGCACACTCCGGACAGCAATGCGAGCAGGGAAACAAAAGTGAAAATAGGTCGCTTTCGGTAGGGAGAAAAATCTTTCTCCATCGGCTATGCTCGCCCAGCAGTAAGACATGCGGGGCTAACTACAATCAGTTCCTTGCGGCCAGGATACAACCCGCCGAAACAATATCATCAACATCCGTGGTTATGCGATTGACCATGTTGCAAAGAAAGAGAGAGAGAGAGATCTCTGGTTCGGGCGGTGCGAGAGATGTATCGTAGTAGGCAATGAATAACACAACAAAATTGAAAGCGACCGAATGGGCTACGGCTGCTGGGCCCGCTGGGCCCCAGTGCTGGATGATGCGCGAAGCAAACGGTGCGCCGTTAACGAACCTCGCAAGCGTGTTGCGGCTGTCGCGCAACAATAACCCGATCGCACTAGCCCAACAGCAGCAACAGCATTGCCACGGACCACGGTCAGCGAGCACGAACGCGGGACGCGTCCACAGTTCGTGGTTGGATTGTGTCCCGCGTGGACGTGTACCGTGAGCGCAACAAGCAGGAACATCTCGCTGCCAATTTTGTCGGTGATCCCAAGTCCAAGTAGACCCCAACGGTGTAAGGCGGCGGTGCGTGTGCGTGCGTGTATTCGAAACGGGGCGCCCATCACTGTCGAAGTCTGCGGCAAGCGACGAACCTGGCGACAAACGCGCGTCAACTGTGCGGCATATAATTAGGCGGGCGCGTTCTGAATCGATACCAGATCGGCCCGGGAGTCCAAAGGGAGGGTGTTCCGTTTGCACATCTCATTACTCATTTCGGGACGCTTCGTACGTACCAGCGCGGACGTGATCGGAAAGGTGGAACAGTGCTGCCCGAATGCGAAACGTGGAATCGGGCGGACAGAGCAGTGTGTGGCAGCGCAGTTCTTGAGCGGCGGAAGTAACGTCGAAGGGACTATTGGAAGTGTTTCTTACTGGATTTTGCAACTGAAGTCACACCACTGCCTTGGGACGGCATCATGGATTTTCTTCAACAGATGAACCTCACCGATTTCACGATCTACGATCTGTTCAACGTTAAGGGTGTCGGTAAGTTTCTGCAACCATTTGCAAACAGTACCATCCAGCTCTCCAAAGTGCATAACGAAAACATAGAGGACAGAAAAAAAAGGTGTATGAAACACTGCTGCCAACACAGTACCGTTGCTGCTTCGGTCGGTGTTTTGCTTCAGTTTCAGCAAAAATGCAAAAACACACCCTTGCACCACTGGCAAAAAAAAACCCCCCGCTAACATGCCAAATTGTAAATAAAAATACCCTTGTCCCTTTTTACACTCGGTGACGGTACGCAGGGTACTGGTTCACTTTCCACCCCCCCTAGACACACTTCCCCATCGTCATGGCGAAAGTGGTGACAAATAAAGAGTGCCTTTCAGTAGGGCATTCCCGGTAACACCGCGTCACACGGAAGGCATGCGACATTGGTGTCTTTTAGGTTGTTGTTGTCATGCTCGGACCAAGTGTGGCCAACACCACGAGAAAGCAGCACCCTGGTAAGGGTGGTCCTCATACAATGCCGTCAATTCTAACGGGAAGATCCGACCGTCCGTCTGATGGAAAGCACTTGCTACCTTACGTCATACACGGACAAGGATGTTGCAACTTGGCAACCTTGCATCCCTCGCGCATACCAAGCAGTGTGTGAAGATAAGGATACAATACTTCTCAGTGCCAAATCTCCAGCGTACCTTGAAGAGCCGAATGGCTAAACAACTTCGACAATAGGCATTTGAATGTTACCGTCCCCGAAATGAGACACAAATTTCTATCCAATTTTGCAACACTCAATATTGCTATGGGGCTGTGAGGGGTAACAAGCGCCAAAGAGAAAGACACCCCAAAAAAGAGAAAGATCAGCCAGCTGTTGTATCAGACCGGGCCACCACTTAAGTATGCTGCTCATGCGCCGAGTGAACGGACGGTTAGAGCTTGGGGTGGATAAATTTATTACCTAACCACCAAATTCTAAATGCCGTTTATGAAGGAATTTCGGGTGAAAACTGCTTAACGAATCGGTAGTTTTTATTCTCATACCTACGAACATGGCCACTAAAAATACAGCACCAGCAGTAGTAAGTGTCAGCCATTTTTTTTTTCATTTTCTCTGAGCTATTAAAAACACTTGCAAACGTATAATTGAATGCTTCAGCCAGCTCGGACGCCACTTGCTAAATGACCTTTTGCGAGAGAACATTATCTGTGTTTAACTTGGGCAAAGCGCAAATAACTTCATCAAGAGGACATAACGTACGAATTAATAAAAAATGCAAACACTTGGTGGCCGATAGCTAGATACTGTGAAGGCTTGGGAGGATAAACAGGTGGCTTTGAGCAACTAATGAAGCTTGGCCAAGTTAAGCACAATTAGCTTGGGTTATAATTTTTTTTTGCATCTAAATCAAGTTTTTTTTTCTTTCTATCAGGCATATTTACACACTGTTCTATATGCATGATAGCAAAAAAAAATGCTTGGTTTACAACCCAAATGACAAACAAACTACATTGTCTTCGAGTGTCTGCACGTGCACGTGTTGTGTGAGTCACTTTGTGAGGCACAGAATTGGTTTAAAAATTCTGTCCCAAATCAAATAGTTCGCCGTCCGCCAAGATGGGAACCGCAAATCCATTCCATCCATCTTGCCATTCAACATGGTTTGGACGCAGTGTCGTTTCAAGTAATCTTCATCGTTTCTTTGTTTCTTTACCGGACACAATCAATACTCCACCGGCGTGACGCACACGCGGTCACCGTTTCACAGAGGAACACATCGATGCCTATCCTTTGATGGCCTCGCCCGTACCGAGCTCCATCGTGATTGCCATATACCTGTACTTCATCTACAAATATGGACCAAGGTATGTCTCGCGTCGATCGCATTAGCGATGCGCTCATCTGATTAGAATAAATTCAGCCGTACCACTACAATCTGCTTGCTTAATTTACGAGAGCTTAATAACTGCTAATGTGCCCGGTGATGCTCGGTTCTATTGCAGCTATATGGAGTACAGAAAACCGTACAACTTGCGATGGATCATTGCCGGCTACAACATCTTCCAGGTGGTTGCGTGCGGATATCTTGTGTTTAATGTAAGTATGATACCATCGCAACCGAAACAATGATTTAGCAGGAGTATTCCCTTTGCTTTGCCAGTACATCAAGGTAGGATTCGAATTCAAATTCATCGGACGCTGTACCCCGAAGCTTCCTGTTACCGAGTATGAACACGGGCTCGATGCGGTCTACTACGGGTGGCTTGCGATGTGTCTCCGAATGATCGAATTCATCGAGACGGTGTTCTTCGTGTTGCGAAAGAAACAGAACCAGGTCTCTACACTCCATGTTTACCATCACATCAGCACCTTCCTCATTGTCTGGTGGAGCTTGAAGCTAAGTTTGTGTGCGTATTTTATGCCTAAATTTAAGAAACGTCTGGATTTTAATGGTATTTTTTTAAATATGTTTTGTCACCAACGATCTCTACAGCCTACCAGGAGATGTCCATCATGGTACTCAACTCGATCGTGCACATGATCATGTACTCGTACTACTTCCTGTCATCGTTCAAACCCTGCCAACCGTTTACCAACCGCGTAAAGCCGATCATCACCATCATCCAGCTGGCACAGCTCGTAACAATGCTTGTCCACGTGTATGCCGCCTTGCAGCCGACTTGTGCCGCCAACAAAACCATTTACACACTGCACGCAATTAATCTCGTCATCCTGATCAGCCTGTTCACCAACTTCTACATCCAGACGTACGTGCGAAAGGCACGGAAGCTGAAGCAGAAATAGATTTAGAATCGTATTTGTTTTTAGTTTTTAACTCCTGCGTCTGGTAAATGGGTGGGAAAATGGACATATTTGCAATGATCACCTGATGCCAGAGTGCGGCAGTACAATTCCAACGGACCAGAACCAATCTGGCAAGTACGATTGTACGATGCGTGCTTCATTGCAAAGGGAATGCATATTCCTTTCATCAGCATTTCAGTATAGCAGATTTCACGTAACATGAGAAGGCTGTACATTTTATCTATTTATGCACTTTCGTTTTCATTCTACTTTCTACGACCTTGGACTGCCCTTTATTTGAGCTAAACATAAATAAACAACTCAAAAATTTCCCGTCTCGCGTCAATAATCATTAATAAATAATCAATAATAACTATGGGCGATAACGATGCTGACAATTGATGGCAGCTGCTATCGAAAAACCGTGATTAAAGGGTTTTGACCTACTGAACAGTTTGAGATTCCAACAGGCGGATGAATCAGACTACATTCCTTATTAAATTATCAAACCGTGGCGCTTTTAGATAATCGTCCCCAGGGGGCCCCAAGTTCTTTTTTTTTCTCGTGCAAGATATCGCTTATCGATTGCTTTTTAAAATAGAGTTTAAGGTGTTGCCGAATGGGCTACAAATGGGTTCTCCAATTGGTTACTCAGGGCCATAATAGCTGTGGTCATAAATATTGCCCAGTTTGCTATCGGCGAATGACGTAAAATTAATCACAATCACTGCACACTTCGGCAAACTGCTTGACATCCGTTGGTGTCTGATGGTGGTGAGTAATAGAATTTCTTATCACCAATCAAGAGGAAGCTAACGACAGTATGCGCGTGCCCCTAGCATTGTTTACATAGTGGTTGACGATGTTTTTAGATGAAGATGAGACGAAAACAGCATATTCCATTGATTATTTCTTTTCATCACTTGATTGCGATAAGCTGCGCAGAGTTTGTACTTGCGTCTGGTAGCAATGTTTAGTCTTGATAAAAAAGCTCTCAAATGTACCATCGTACCTGACGATAGGGATGTACGCTTTTGTGTCTGCCTAGCGGGTTTCATTTCGTGTAGCGAGGGGGGCCGTTTCAGCGTAAACAGTCTTGCGGTTTTATCAATTCGGCTAATTAACGTGCGTGCGTGATAATTCACGGTTCGCTTGGCAGCTCACCAGATGGGATCGGTGGTAGCTTCTAGAATGTGCCTCTTGAACCCCATGACATCACACACACGCAGAATCACATGCTTTCTCCTCTCTCCCGCCTGCCTCACACCGACCAGAGGGGGCTCCCGGGTGGTTTGATAAGATAATTCCATTCCGGCTAGCCATCTCATCCCTGCAAAAGGCGGCTTGGATTATACAGATAAAGTTCTCGCATCGAACCACTCTGTTCGTTGGAACACAGATTCTGTTTGCTTCATCTACAACGATTAGAAGAAAATATGTTCAGCAAATGATTCGCACAGTAGCGCGTGTTCGTGGTCGCGTAACAAATCACGGTCACGGTACGGTCGGGTAAGAAGCTGTAAAGAAGTCTCTCATTCGACGAGGAGAAATCCGATGCAATTGATTGAGAAAGGAGGCATCGGTCGTAACACACAATCGCCACGACTAGCGGCTCTCACTCGTCATCCGGCTGGACCGAGGTCATGCATGAGCTACTTACGGTGTAGTACGACAGCAATCCGGCGTTTTCATCCAGAACGAACCACCGATACTGCCAACCCTTCATGACGTTCGTCCATTTGGACAGGGTGCCCTCCAGCATCGCCATCGTACCGGGAGGATGATCGGAATGCCCGTTTAGCGAAACAACGGTGGAAGCTTCTGGGAATGTAACCAAAAAAAAATAATAACCTCACACACGCACACACGCAAATTTTCAACACTCGCGCTAGAAGGAAATCCTTTTCCGCGGTTGTACGCAACGACACACGGGACACATGCAACAACTAGCTGTGTATTTTCCTCGTTCCGAGTACTCGAGCACGGACGCGATATATTGGTGGAAAACAATTTGTAAAATCACGAGAAAGTATTCGATACGCGAAAACGATTTCCACAAGCAAAACAACCGATGCAAAATTGTATCATCTTTGACAGTTGTCTTGTGACAGTGTCGTAAGCAATGGCAGTTGTAATTATTGTGCATTATGACCAGCCGGGAAGACCATAGTTCATGATGGTCCCACAGTTTGAAGCAGTTGGAAAAGAAAACATTGTAAAGAACTGAATGATAGCATTTTCTGTGAATGAAAAATTTGGAAAAACAGATTTTGCCTTTCAAGTTTGTCTCCAAACTGCAGATTTTCTCGAAAGTGTAGACATTAAGTCTAACTATGAACATATCATTGCCCATAGTTAAATACAGATAGGCACAAACCGCACTTCGCATACAACAAAAAGAGAAAGAGAGTGTTTCTGGAGAGAAAGAGCAATTCGGCGAAATTTCGCCCTACAGTGTGTGATGTGAGGTAGCGTACAGGCGAAATGCAATATGTGCCTGAGCGCGGGAAAATGGCATGCTGTTTCGATTCACGTTCACAACAGTTGATTCACGATTTCCCGGATTTATAAAAAAACTGTTTTCAATCATTTAGTGATGCATTGCCTTTATATTTCTTGAGTGATTTACGTAAGTGATATATTTAATATCCGATGATCAAACTGTAAAATTAATCAACTCTATCGATGGTATGGTTAAATTGGGCGAAGCAAGTCCAACCGGTGGAGTTACGTCGAACTGGATGAGAAACACCAGGTACATGGCAAGAGCTGAAAGAATCTGTACAATCAGAAGAAAAGTAGATCAGTTGTTTGGTAAATTTGTTATCAAATCCTAAATATTATTAAGTAACACTGACCGAACCGAACAGATTCCAATCGAAGCTAAATAAACCGCACGAAAATGACATGTCGCGCATTTTCACTTGGAGAGATAGAGTCGAAAGCTAAAACGTGTAGGAAAATCTAATTTTTGTGCTTGTAAACGTTCTCTTCTAGACAGAATTCGACGACAATCGTACCTTCTCGATGACGTCGGTCGAAAAATGGTTCTGATGTTTACGAATAATCTGATGGACAATGTCTCCGGTCAACCGGCCACTGTTCTGTGTCGCCGTGGTAGCATTAATGACGCCCAAAATTCCCACAATGTAAAAAGCAATCCAGGACCCATTCGCCATCGCCATAACTCGAAATGTCCATGACCCAGAATTGAATGCTCTGAAAAGTTACATGAAGCCATAGGTAAGTGAAGGTCCTGCTGCTTTCAACCGCTAGCGCTACTAACTTGTAGAAGGTGAAGAGACCAAACACGAGAAACACAAACATGGCACCGAAATGAAGCATAAGCGGTAGCGAGGATATGCGATTTACCAGCCTGATTGCGTCGCATAGATGATAGTGCAGCATGGATAAACGGTTGATCGTTTTCACGATCGTGTCCATGCTGGAATGATGATCGATCTTAAACTGTGTGACGTACCTGAACACAAAAAAAAATGCGTTATTGCGTGGTTTATCGATAAACAGAAACATCTTTCTTTTCCTCTTACGTGGTGTATACAGTCTGAGTGGACAACTTGTTAAAACCGGCCGAAGCAGGAGCAACTACTGTCACCTTTGATGGTCCAGTCCTTTTCCCGTCTCCAGCATTAGTTTCAAATTCTTTCCTTGGTCCTCTGCCGTAAATTGTGAATATTTCATCATACGCAATCGTTGGCGTTTTACTTTTTCGGTTCTGATCAAGCAGAACCGTATCGCTGCTGTTGGCATCGGTTAAAAGCAGTTGCTTGAGCAATCGATTCACTACCATAAACAGACGGCGTATATGCACCGTAAAATAAGTGTATTCATTTAACAGCGCCATCAATGAGATGTTCATCACGTAGTAGGACAAATACAGGTAAGTCGTAGTAATGTTTAACGTCTGATCGATGAGATAGTAGTAGCCGCTCAGTATCATCATAAGGTAAAGCATCTCTGCACAAATGATTAACGCAATGAACCTGATGGGAAAATATTCAGTGACTTATGGTAATGACCCTATAACAAAGAGAAACCTTCCTTCTTACTTTTGCACCACTCGCACGGGATATCTCACGTGGAACTCCTGCTCGACCACCTTCGTAACGTTGTCCATCAGCTCCATGTACTCCCATTTGCGCTTGTACTGTACCACGTTGATCGTGCTAATTAACACGGCTGTTAGTGGGCACAATATTTCATAAGTTGCAATTAACAACGTGTTGCATGCACTGGCGGAAAGCTCTGCTGCTTACCAAGATTCAATCCGTTCAGCAGATGCGTCTGCAACCCGTATCGCAAGATGTCCGACTCGAACGGTTTCATGTAGTAGTCCCACAACTTCGCGTTAATGTTAACCAGTATACAAAAGAAACAAATAACGTACAGCACCAACAGGTAGGCAATATCTAGCACTGTTACACCGGGAGATGTACGTAGGAATGACTGGGGCCACAGACCGGCCACCTTAGACATGTAGTAGATCGGTTTCATTATCTGACAGAAGGTACTATCGGTGGGTTTCGTAATATCGTTATTCATGATAATCCTTATTTCTTTGTCCTTATTAAAAGAGGTCCTCACATGCACAACGCCTCTGTGAACTGTTTCGGATGGAATGATATGAAATCCAATGCCGGGGTCGTCTATATCACACCAACGCCGGTGGGATCAATTAGTATGATTAGGTTTTTTTGAGGTGATAAAAATCAAATAGTACTACGCTTTATTGATTATTCATCTAACCAGAATCGATCTGGTCCTATTTCCGAAACGAAACATAGCATCAAAGTAAATTAAAAACAAAAATACTAAACTCATCTCTACACCATCACTAGAAAAGAAAAGTGGGGTTATGGTACTGCTTTCCTTAACAATAAAACAAAATAAAACAAACGAAACTAACGCACCCGACGGGCGTTTGGTGAAATGGTGAAAATTTAGACGTTATGCCCACGAAACGCAAACCAAATGATGAAGGGTAAACTTAACACAAAATGGACCCTGTTGCACGGTCGGAAACAAGGTACGAAAGAGGTGTGTGATGGAATCGATAGATTAATTGCACTTAATCACACGCAAAACTAACGCACTAAAGGGTACGGTACTGCTGCTGACTGCTCTGCTTGCAGCAGTATGGTGGGAGTGTTGGGCTACCTAGAAGACGGACGCAAACAGCAACGAGTAGAGCGCCTTGCCGATGTAGTAAATGAGTCCACCGTAGATTAATGTCTTACATATCTTGTCGACCCACCACATACTGCGGGACGTGATGATTGGGTGGTAGCGTTCCAGGTACATGGTGGAAGAACACGTAAATGACCCAAAAAGGTAAGTTAATTTTAGGGACGGATGGTTTCGCCGTCTACCAATATACTTACACACGCATGTGACGTCTGGCAGCGGGGATAGTATCGTCCGTTTCCTTCAGAATGTACCACCGTGCGGCTCGTATGCAGTTTTCGAAGTATTCCTGGATCTCAACACCTTTGGCGGAATATGGAAAAGGGATGCGAGTGTTACTTTATTTAGATCTTCAAATTTGGAACTTCAATTACACCCACCTCCAGCGTCTATTTTGAATTTGACCTTTTCCTCTTCGTTGATAATCGTCCGCAGGTATAGTACGGTGGCATTGTCAAAGTCCCACTGATTATTGGCGTAGTATTCGAACACCTCAAAACCCTTGGCGATACGCTGATGTATCCTCCACAGTCTGCAAAGCAACGGAGTAAGCGCTACAGTACTGACCAACCCCAACTCTTCACCTCACAACTTACATTGGCTTATATCCGAAGCAGTAAAGCAGACAATCGATCACGAACGCCGGTATCCAGTGGAAGAAGAAGGCCGACAGATTGTGTTCCCATCGGGTACGCTTCATCGAACCGCCCGGATACCAGAGGACACCGTTAAGCGGGATCTTGTTCGAGACGATCCACTTTCCGCGCTCGATGATACCTTCCCAGGAAACCTTGATCTCTGCCGAACTGACCAGATGATAGATGTTCCGCTTGTGATCCCTGAGCAGCGAGAGGATACATTAGAACAGGTGCTCCACTGTCTCACCGCAACACTAGACGCACCTGTTACCGACGTAGTTCCAGGTGCAAACACACATTGCGCTGACAGCGAAATCAACCGGCAGATAGTCACCGTACCCGTCCGAGTTGCAGTACATCGAACGGATCACACCCTTGCCGGCGCCAATCAGCAAACCTACCGGGCCGTTGATGTTGTCCGTCCAGCCGGGAATTGGTTCGCGCCAGGTGGGAATAACGATCGAGGGACGGAAGATGACCGCCGGGATCTCGTCCATCGACTCCACTACAAGTGCTTCCGCTAGCGCTTTGGTATAGGCGTATGTGTTGGGACAGTCACCCAGAATTCTGCGAAAACATCATCATCTCATTGAAGCAGTACTGGCCTTTCGTATTGGAACTTTGATACTCACTTTTTGGTCATACCATCTACCACACCTTCTTCGAGCCATTCGACCGCCTTGATCACTTTGTGCGGATCAGCCGGAGGTGGATAAGGCTTTTCCAACAGCAGCTTCTCGTTAAGATGACAGTACGAGGTGGAAACGTAGCCAAACATCTGAACGGAAATGATTATCAATGGACTGTTGCCGACAGCTACAACTAACCACATCTTCGCCTCACCAAATACTTACGTCTAGCTTTTTGCACTGTTTCGCCAGATCGATCATATACTTAGTGCCGCGCGTGTTGAGCATGACCGCCTTCTTGAGCGTTTCGTCGAACCGAATCGTGGCAGCGCAGTGATAGATGATCGAAACGTTTTCCGCAATCAGCTTGCGATCCTCGGGCGTGATGGCCAGTTCCGGTTCCGTGACGTCGCCCCCGATCACGGTACATTGACTTATCAACGTATCTAGACCGCGCATTCCCTTGACGGTCTCGAACAGCTGGTGCGAATAGGATAGTGAGGGAAATTATAGATAAGAATTTCATAGGTTAGACATATTCAAAGATGCGTGAATAATTTGGGATGAAAAATATTGAGCAATCAAACGTTTAAATAAATTATATGATCAGTTTTACTTGCTGCGTCCTGTTAGACTTCGCAAAGGAATTTGAGGTTGAGCCTCCGCTCATGATTAGCAAACTTTTATTGCGCGATTTCAACATACAGAACTATCCTCACGCGGCTGTTGATGGCTATAAAACCCTGACGGCAATAAAACTGACCACACACACACTGCAAATGAAGAGTCGGTAATGAACCTTTGCGTGCTTTTTCATGACGGCCCTGTGTGCTTTGTGTACACGGTGATTGGGAAAGAATGATGTTTGAGCGTATGACCTCTCCTCCAGGGAATGAGAGTGTAGTGTTTCTTTTATGCTATTGTTTTGAGGTCTATTATTAACCGATGACTTGTCGATTCGCAACTGTATCCATTCGACTGTACTTTACTGTTTAATGTTCAGAATTTGTAAAACATAATATCTATTAAAGCTTTTTTTTATTAATAAACCACTCATCATCCCGAATGGTTCATTGGAAAATGCTCGTCACATTGCGCCATTTCTTCTCAATACATTTGCAACTTGTGTAATCATTTCCCAACCCGCTTGGGTCGGGAAGCGAAAGTTTGCTGCGAAATATTGAACGCCACTACGTGCCACGGAGTGAGGTTGTAATTATGCGTAATTGAGAACGATCGATTTCGCTTACGTAGCGCTTGATACGGACACTGTGATGGGGTTTTCGGCCAGCAGCAGCATGCAACCTGGACCTGAACGGCCTGCTCCAGCTACCAGGGTTTGGTGACCGGTTCTTTGCATGGAAAACACCATGGGAGTCGGGCATGTAGGGCAATAAACAACAAGTGAGTGCAAAGCTGACCTATTGCTTCCAGCGCGGTTACGTTCTGGTTCGAAAGGAAAGAATTCAAATCCCAACCGCCACACACAAAACAGTCGCAGTGGTTTAACGGTCGGCTAAGAGCGCTAGCCACACGGACTCCGGCCGGCGAACGGAACCTGCAAATGCAAAGCAGCGCGGACCAGGCGGACGACGTGCTAATGATCGTGCAGGCATTGCCTCATCAAACGGTTGAGCGAGCTGTTTGGAGAATCCCGCAACATTGCACTCCCGCCACCCGTTCATCGCGATGGAGATGGATTGATTGCCCAACCTCAAGGTTGGTCTTTTTATGTGCGCGAGCGTCATCGTGTCCGCGGACCTGTTTGCTACCATGTTATGTCTCGAGAGACACTTCCACCACCACCGTAAAGTCCAGTGGCCTGAGCTGGAGCCACCGCAGCTAAGAGTGAGAGTGAAGCCAGCTAACGGGCTTTGACGTTTGGCCTCCGTGCGGTAACGTTTCGCGGTACTGCACGAATTGGATGCTGAGTGTCCGCCATTATGCTCTCTCGCATAACGGCTTCTAGCGTATGGGAGGTACAGTAGGTCATGCGTTGGGCACCATACCACCCCAGGTACATGGTTTTGTTCATCCTTGTCCCCGTTAGTTTTGTTTCGTTAAAGGCAATGGCTGATTTTTCTGGTACGTCCAAGATGCGTCGGTACATTGCACGAGTGGCGCCATCTAGCGTTCGCGACCATCCCTACTTACCGGATTGGCAAAGATGTCCTCCAAGCGTTGACGCGGCGATTTGCCCTTCTTTGCTCTGACTAGAAGATAGATCTGGCCAATCTCCGGACAGCATCTGCAAACGGTAGTGAGAGGGGCAAACGATTAGCACGTGCAGCAGACGGTCCCAATTACAAACGCTATGACACACTGCCCGCACTGCGCAGGTCAGCGTTGGTCAATAATGAAGAACTGGAATTTCCCTAGTGCTTTTTGCACTCTTTTCATTCCGTTTACTTACCGGAGTAATTTTTCAATCAGCGCTTTACCGAGGAATCCCGTCCCACCCGTGATCAGCACGTGGCGATCTTTGAACATTGGCGCGATACGGTCGCGTCCGTCATTCATATCGACGTCCATCGTGTTTGTTTGTTATGCGATCGATGAGTGGCGAACCGGCTGCGGGTAGTTGATTCTAGTGGATGTTTGAAACGATTGATAGAAAATAAAAACAAAAACGACATGAATAAACGTGAGGACTTTAAATCATATCGTTGCTTAAACGATGCAAACGATCGTAACAATCAGATTGCTACCATCAGATGTGGGAATTACGGGAGCTGCGTCGAGAGTGAAGTTAATGTATTCCCTGTCGAGGAGATCATCCTATTGTTATTTACTCACGTTGATTGCATAATGAGATAGCGACTAACAGCATGGTCATACTCGTTAGGTGGCAATGTGTTGTGAAGATTATCACAGCAAACAAACGTCATGAATACTTAAGCTGTAACTCATCGAAATTCGTGTTCATTGAGGCACTTCGTTTACAACTTGAAGAATTTTCATGATCTTTTATGTCTACTTGATACTTTTTGTGTATTTATTCAAGCCGTAGTGTTTTTTACAACAATTTAAATTAGCTAAAAGGCAAATAGCTAAATTAACTATAAAGTTGGATGAAGTTGATCATCTCTAGATATAAACAGAATGTTTATCTCTGTTCGCCATAATCGAAAAATAGCAACTCAATTGAAAACGTTCCATACATAGAATAGTATGCAGTCCTCCGTGTTGATGCATTTCAGCAAACAGCATTTTCCCATAGCAGATGATTGTAGGGCAAAACAAACGGAGAATGGAAATCCGATGACATGACGTATTCGCAGTCTTGGCGTCTCGCCGTTGGGTAATTGTCTAACAAGATCAAGGAAAGATCGAGTTGCATCTTGCACAGCGCAGCACCGCGGTGCGATTAAGTTCCCTTTTTCAGAGAAGGGGGCTTTTTTGTGTTTGTTCTACCGACACAGTTTTCCCGTTTTCAGCACAGGGTCTTCTTGTTGGTTGGATTAAACCGTTACTTCCAAACGCAAAAACCCGCTTCCTTTGATCTAGATGTTTGTCCGTTGATCAGTTTCGTGTAGATGCGTGTACATATCAGGTCTAACCTTGACGACATTCACTACAATGCTCCCATTTTTTTCGTATTCTCTTTTTTAACTGGGGGTTGCCTGGCTGCTCCGGTTGAGATCAGTGACACAGTGGCTGCATACCACTACTTGGTGCCCTTCACCGTCAGCCCTCATACAGTATCTAACGGTTAATTGCGGAATATTTCCATTTCTGACCAGACTCGCGACAGATCCACTGACTAGGGTGGTGGAGTAAATAAAAATCTACACCTAAAACTCAAGACTCAAGACACCTGAGGCGAGAAAAACTGACCCTAACCGTGGGGCTAGTCTTTTTTTTCAACTGTGTTTAGTGTTTGATTTTGTTTCATGATTACGATAGGGTGACCTTCACTGAATGCGGAGAGGCTGGTTTATGTTTGGTGGTTTGTAGGAAGGTCGATCAAGGCATCAAACTGGTAGGTATGTATTAAATGTCGATAGCGGGAATTAGTTTGTTGGTGGAACTATAGTTTAAAGAAATTACAGTATAGTTTTCAGCGTAGATATCTCGTTAACGTGCGTAATGAACTGCCATTCCGAAACTCCAGTTCATTGCTTTATGATATACCTCAGAGTTTAGCCTTATCAAGGACCCAGTTTCTTCGTTCTTGGACTACCAACATTCTAAATGCGATGATATATTAACAAGACTTTCGGTGAAAGACTTTTCAGAACTTCATTGATGTATCTGATTCTGGACCGACTTCCAGAATGTAGACTTCTGTCTTTCAGATTAGACGTTAGATACAAAGAAGATAAAAGGCAGTTGAGAATGGCAGCTTGAGTTCAAATTCTTGCAGAAATCCTTGGAAAAACCTGGACTCAATATCAGTAGAATGTGTTCTAATAACAAAGGACCACAAAAGACTTCCGAAGGAAGGGCACCTATAGCAACCAGGTGTATCACAAATTTATAACAAAATCGTTGTGTATATGATCATTAGTAAACTGTCCATTTAGTGTGTCCAGCATATATGACACTGCGACATTACGCATGATTCGTTTTCGGCATGATCACGCACCGTTGAACAACCGGTACGTTAATAATGTACGACTAAAGTAGATCATCCCCTGCTGGTAATGACTATTTGATATCCTAATCGTGAGCTAGCTATAACCACTGTGCCGTAACTACTTTCATTTTCGTCATTCGCTGCCTTCAGAGATCTTTTCATTATCACACATTCGCATACTACCACTGAGGATCGGCAAGGTTTGCGTGATTTTAGTCCTAATGCCGACTCCCTCCTAATTGGCAAGACGCAACTGGAAAGCGAATCGATCACCCAGACGTTGATGATGTTAAGTTTGGCAAAACTTGACGTTGACCTACTTCGGAAGTTTGTACTAATTCTGAAGGCTAATTCGGTATTTATTATCTACTGGGAAGCGGAATGTCACCTTCGTGAAGATCCTCTTTGATCAGACGGATAGAGGTTGTTTGGTTAACAGAATCAACAGGTGGAAAATTAACTATTCCTGATGAGATTTCTCGCAGCGTCCACGAAACATTGAATATTATCTCATTAAACAAAGGTGCGTACCGTGGTGCGATCGCCTACATCTCATGAATCGTCCAAAAAAGCTTCTGACGTAAGCAAAAGCGATGTGGTACGCTCGAACGGCTAAGCATACTCCATCGCGAACAGTAACCAAACTCGAACAGCAGCAAATTAAGAAACGATACAATGGAAAAAAAGAACCCTCATTGAATTGGACTCTCTTTTCGAGATTGAGATGAGCGAACAGACATTAAACAGAAAGACGAAAGAGGGCGCTTTGATCACAACCAACTACCGATAGCTTCCTTTCGATCGTCACGGAATTCGACCAATCTGATAGTTAAAACGCCATCTGGAATAGATGAGAAGCGTGAAATGAGTGCCAGACGCTTGCCAAACTTTACCACGTCAAGGTCAATGTCGGACGGGCGATGTTAGGCGGGGCCGAATTTCAGTTTGCCTTAGTCACACTCCCGATTCGCTGAAGGTTAAATGCCGGACGAAAGTGGAGCAATGTCTCCGGTGAGCGATAAACTTGGAGGTGATGCAAAGAGCTAGGCGTAGGCAAACGAATGCTTTCGGAACTCTTAATTAATCATGTGGCTGGCGGTTTATTTACATTTTTCATTTCAATTTGACGCATCGGATACGATTGTCTGAAAGCGACGGTTGAAAAGCGCGCGATGGAGAAACTCTCATATAGAGTATAGAGAGTCGGATTAATTTCCAATCCAACTGTAAGACGTTAGCATCAACCAATCTATACATAGAAACGAAGGAAATGGTAGCAAAACAATAAAAAACGCAATGTGATTGCAATTTTAAATCATTATAAATGGAAATTATACACGATTAACCAAAGAGAGATAGAGAATTTGAGATTCAATCCGCGGCCGGTATATGAGCACGAGGACGATTAGGTCGTCGATGAAAATTCGATATATTTGAATGAAATTAACTAAATCTTGACTAACTTTTTTCGTAGAAAACTAATCGAATTCGAAGGTTTTGATGCTAAATAATACAAAAACACAACTTTATCTTGAACCTTCACCTAGCTCGTCGATGTCATTAACATATTCATTCAGCGCCCCATCGAAGGTCGTTGACACATCCTGCAGTGTTTTAAACAAAATAAAAGCTTGGAAAAATTATAGGACTAGTCACTATCGCGGCAGCGGCATCACCTTGACAGTGACAAACGCGTGTTTTCGAATGAACGCATCTGCCCTGCTGGAAGATAGTTTCCCAAAGGAAACAGATGAAACGAACCGGTTGAAGCGCTACACCCATCATGATCGGTCGTCTAACCGTCATCAACTTCCATCGTTCGATAAAACTCGTTTTGGAATGGTTTGATTGTTCGAATCGCGACGTTAGACGAAGCATTAACCTTGTGCCTGAAGTTACGAAATCTTTCTTCATTGAGTCAGTTCTTGGTCTTGTTTTTTTTTTTTTTTCGTGTAGATCAGCCACCATCGAACGCCACGATAAAAATGAGGAAAAGGTCCCAGTGCACTGTTCACAGCGAACCGAACAAAATGTGCCAGGAAGTGTGAATCTCTAGCCGGATACGATCGGTCAATCGTGGAGGTTAAATCAAAGTAACTCATTAAATAAAAAAAGACTTTAGGTAAATGCAAACATAAAACAGTATCGTTTATTTAGGAAACGACACCACGAAGTAAATGTTAGCTCAAGCAAAGCAAACCGAATGAACTAACCACATTGTTGTTTATTTGCCCATCAGTGTGGACAAGGTTAATCG
The DNA here is from genome assembly GCF_943734725.1 of Anopheles marshallii. NCBI lineage: Eukaryota > Metazoa > Arthropoda > Insecta > Diptera > Culicidae > Anopheles > Anopheles marshallii. The sequence continues at coordinate 66,425,623 of NC_071327.1, forward strand.
AGAAACGAATTAACGTCACTTCGCTAGCCAAACACGCAATTTGTTAGAAATCATTCAGCAAATTAATGGTCGCAAGCCTAGGCGAAACCTTTCACAAATGAGGAACTTTTGCTTGAACGCACTGTTCGTTCTTTCCCGCAATGGTGACCGATATGGTGAAATATCTCCTTCAGGTGGAGCAAGAACCAACGTGGAAGTCACATGCAACGGAAGAACGCGCTTTCGCAAAAAAAAACTCCAGTTTCCAGCAACACAATGAAGATCCTACGCAAGACGCTACGCTGGTACGGTTTTTCCATTTCCATGGCAACCGTCCCACGCGTATATCGTGCCTAACGATCAAAACTTGATTCGAAAGTGAGGTTAGGAAATAGTGCACTAGCACCCTTTTGCCTACCAGCACATGTGGTGGGATGCAAAAAAATACATTCCAACTGGCGTGCAGGTGGTTCGAGTACTTCGCTTTCCCGTTCGCGCGCCTTCACGGCGGCTGATGCTGTCTGGGTTCATGTTCTAGCGGTTCGTAGCAGGCGCAAGGGTGCAAAACATATTTCGCGGGTTTCTTTCGGGGCAATCGCCTCGAATGGAAACCGTTCGCGAGATCGTTCGAGCGTTTGTCTGTGTGTTTGTTTTGGTTCTCTGAGTTCCCTCGCCTAAATGCCAACCCCGTAACACACAGAGTCGCAGACATTACGTGAGGTTAAGATTGCTTACAAAATCCGGAAAACTGGTTATTCCCAACCAGACCGACCACTTCTTAGAGGTTACCGAAGGTGTGAGATGGATTCATTACGATTTTTAGATGTTTTTTTTTTTTCTTTACTGTTTTCCTGTCATAATCTGTGTACACTTGCAGGGTTTGCACTTGCCCTCCCTGCGATTCGGCACCTGATCTACGGTCGATGATGACATCGACGAGTTTCGTGCGACTCCTCTACCTCGCCGCGGCTCTAACAGATTCCTCCGGCTGCCATTTTCTCCGCGCGCCGCGACAGATCACACACAACCTTCACCGACGGTGCCGACGAAAGTGGAGACGTGCGTGTTGGTTGTGTTCGCTGATGAGTATGCGCGTCTTGTTTGCAGATGGCGCAAGTTCTCATGGCACGATCTTTCATTTGCCATGTGCTGTTGACCTACCTACCGACCGATGAAGCTGAATACTGCGTGTGTTTTGTCGGATTTGCGCCTACCTGCGCAATCGACGTCGACAGAAAAAAATAACTCCAGATCCCAGACACTAACAACACTCTAACGAAACGATCAAGGACGCACACACCTCTAACCAGTGGCGGTTAAGTTTGATCAGTGTTTTTTTTTGTGTGGAAATTAAGCGACCAACCGACTGAAACAATCGATTTTTAACGAAGCGAGTTACGCTGATCTTCCAGTAAAGAATTCTGGCTATTCGAGTATTTAACTTTCACTGGTAATATTACACCACCAACACCAAGTACACCGTGCAGATGGCCGGACGCAAAAACCGACCGCTTGTCCGATGACTTACTTCTTGCGCAGCACCTTGATCAAATCCGAACAAGAAAAGCACTCGTAATTCACCGTGTTAGTAGCGTAGAGCAAGATCGCCGAACCGTTCACCAGCTAATCTACCGATCGACTGACCCACCCGTACGAACGCGATTGAGCTTCAAAGCGACTTCTTGCACGTCGCGGACCGCCTTCTAACGTCTTGCATGACGCTTCTACCGACTGTTTCACGCCCTCCCTACCACGGTGCACGGCTGCGCGGAAAGCATGCTGCACATAGACATGCTCACGGGCGCAATACCTCCGAAAACCTCGAACGAAACATCAGGCAGGGTTCGTCGCTTCCACTCCCTTTCCGTTTCGCTCGCCGCTGCGCAGCAGATTGGGCAATGCGCAGGTCTGGCGTGTTAGACGCCTTTGGAAAAGCTTCCCAGCAGCTTTGTGATCGTGGATGTGGTCTTCAAATGCATTGCTGTATTTGTGACGGTTTAAGAAAATTCCACACATTCTCACACCGTGCGCGATCGGTGGATGTTCGCTTCCAGCAAAGCTTTTTTTTTTTGGTTTAGCGGAACTTTGGAGGTGAGCTTTCAACGATCGCACCCTCCGAAAACGGGTGGGGGTTGGTTTTCCAACACTATTCTTTCCTGGCGGTTGATCAACCGCGCAGCGTTAGAGCGTTATGGCGGAATGTTTCAGTCGAAATCGAATACAACACAAATCCTTGGTGGACGGGAAGTAATAGCAGAATTTCTGGAACTTTAGCTATTCCAAGGATTTTGACAAATAAAATCGATTTCGTTCTGTACATTTAGGGGTTGAGTTTGAATTATGAACTAGGAACCTTTTTCGTGTGTATTAAGTTTTCTAAGCCGTTGGTTCGAACTATTTATGTTGTTTCGATGCATAACTTACATTACTGTTAAATTCACCTCCAAAGGGAGGAAGGAAGTTTTAAAAAAGTTTCTATACTTCTGTTATTATATTAGTATAGGAAGTGTTAATGAAAATTTCTATGCTTCTATTATTATTTCCTTTAATTCCTATATCTTCTTTATAATTAAATTTTATTGCTTGAGACCTGTTTAGCAATTCCTATACCTGTTTCTACTATCTAATCGTTTTCAAGCCTCGTTTTAGCTGATTTATCCATCCAAGATTAGTGATTCTACCATTAGTGGAAAAAAAATCATCCACCCCTGTGCCAACTTATACGCACCATAAAAGCAGGGAAGGTAAAAAAAACCAAAGCAGTCCAATGCCAAGCAACCAACGCGAGCCAAATGCAAATATTCACCAAACTCCAAGAAACCGGATAAGCTTTGCGAATCGCCAGCATCGATATGAACTCCATGAACCCGCTCCTAGCATTGCTTTAAAACCGGATGACGTGCGACTCATCGTGCTGTACAGGCAGAAAACGAACCGACCGATACTGATTGAAAATCGATCTTCCTACCAGCAAAGCAGCTGGTCTGCTGGTTCATGTTCGTTATGCGGCCATAGAACACCGAAATCACAGCAAGATAAGAAATTTATCGCACTCTGTAGCCGTAGAATCGTACTGAACTGGACTGGAGATTTTTTTTGGGTGTCCTTTCCATTTGCAACGAACTAGTATTCCGCTTATCGGCTCTTCGGCATCCGAATGGGTAAGGCTTTTGTTGTTGCCGCGCGAGGATGGAAAAGGAACAGCAGCCAGTTCTGGCTGCATAATGTCTACCACCCCATCAAACGCGCGCTGTTCGGTACAATGGCGAACAACGTTAATGATGCGTGTATGCTTGCTGACTTTCTTCGGTGTGAAGGTCGTGGTTGGTGTTTATCGTGTGAGGCTGAATTCCTGCGAAAGCAGTCATCGTTTATGTTGGATTGATTGAGTTTTGATTGTAGCCTAAATCATAGCACACTTTTACATAGAACACTTTTTGACGGAGTGATGAAAGATGAGCATAAATTTGTATCAGTTTGGTGGATTTGTGGTAATTTGTTCTCCTTTTTGTCGCGCAACAAATAATGTTACACCCTGGAATGGAGTTGGGGAAAAAATACGTCGAATAATGTAACCAGTTTTGGGAAAAAATATCAAACATCGTTCGGTTTTAATGCGTTAAATTAAATAAACAAAAAGTATTAAAAGGTTTATTTATACGTAATGCTAATTCTATGTATACTTAATTATACTTTAATTTAAACAAAATAAAATAAATGCAGCGGCTACATCCTTCAGCCGATTTATCTGCTGCATCGCTGATCGGGCAAAACCATACCATTAATTTCGAGCCACGTCAATGACCTTTTCCGGGACGATTCAGTTCGGTCATCCTTGAGGGATTTGTATACACACATTCTCATTCACAGGCCGATTACAATCGTTACTCAAGGATTAAGGCTCGCCACACGTAATACATTCAGTGGAGAAAGCATTGCCCTCGAGGACGCTTACCCTTGGTAATCTTCAACTCCCGTGTGAAGATATTAATTCTTTATCTGTTTGAATAAAACCCCTGTAAACATACCTATGATGTGTAGTTTGCGTCGCATCATTACGAGACTTTTTCGTTATTCTGTTGCGGTATTCGGAACATATGCAAAAAATAAAGTGGTGGTAAGCTATATGATTTAATATATTTATGAGTTTATTGCTTAATTATTGTTTTGTCATAAAGAAAAACATTTTTAAAAGAAATTATTGTGCTTTTTTATTGTTGAAATATATTATTCCGTCATTCAGGGTCATTCCCAAATCAATCATTATTTAAGCGTTTACCTATCACCCCCAAAGGGAATCGTTTTCATTGACAGCTGAAGCATCCACTGCAGTGTGTTGGTAGTAAACGAGGCCCCAACGGTCATCGAAATGATGCGGTCAATTTCAAGATTACGATTGTACCGGTTCATCCACACGGCGGTAGTAGCGATACACCTTTTTCGTCACATACTCCAGCACGAAGAAAATTACCTCCACAAAGCTGATGAAGCTACAGCCGAGAAAAAGTGCTGCTCCACCGCCAAGGGAAACTGAATTTGGCGGTGAGAAAAGGCATACCAACAACAGCAACATGTTAAAGTGTCAAAACATTTGATAGAACTTGGCAGAAGTGCGTCTCGGTTTATTAAAGTTGAAGCAGATGTGGTTAAATTTAATCGTTTACTACATAAAACAATTGTTACGTATTTAACACACATAAAGAGCCACTCACCGATTAAGTTGCTGATGTCGAAAAGTACGTCACGCTTCATCCGCATCCGAGGGTAGATAATTTGTGTTTCCAGCTTACTGTTTGCCTGCTCCAATACCTGCATAAGGGCAATGCGGGAGACCGAGGAAGAGAGCTGAAGGAAACTTTTCCTAATGGCACACAAAACTATACTACCGTTTTTTTCACCGACACCTGCCTGAAGGAGACGGACTCGCAGAGTGGCTGACAGGTGCAGTTGGTCGTGTACCACACCCTGAAATGTTGCGCCAGGCAGTACAGTCCGGCCGGTGTGCAAGAAGTTTTTCCTACCGAGTTGGGGGGGAGGAAATGTGCGATTATTTGCTCGTTATTAGAACGGGAAAGCTATTACATGCGAATAGTCCTACCGATATTATAAAAGAACGGCACACAATCACACAAGTGCAGTGCGGCCTCGATGCGGCAGCTTATTCGGCACAAATTAATCGTGTAAACCTGCCGCATTGAAGGGAAGAGGGATAAAATGTTGGTATTTTGTTTTAACATTTGACGAACTTACGCTAAAGTAGTGGAGCCGTTCGGTCGGTAAGCGACACTTGCGTCTGCGGCGGGATAATTGTTTGAGGGCTTTCGAGGCAACCACCTGTTCGACGGAGAGCGACGAGCTGATTATGTCGTGCTGGTCTAACTTGTAGTGAATGGAACTGTCCGCCGTCATGACGTCCTGCTCGATATGGATGTACTGCAAGCGATGGATGGGGACAAATTTAGTGAATTTCAGAACGATTTTTGGGTTAGTTTTTGCATGGTATAATAGAACTAGAGCATATAAATGGATAACACTCCCTATGATTCAATTTGACATTCTACAATGTTTTCCTTTGCTCCCAGCAAATAAAATATTTTGGAATGCCTCACCTATTTGAACACAGCACCTTCAATCAATTAGCGCATACCGTAACGTGTATGTAACACATGAAACAGCATGGAATGCAGTTAGTGTTAGAAATAAAATAGTAAAACGGTCCACTTGCACTAGGCCCATGTATGAAAATACGTTCGAAAGAATAATATTTTTATTTCCTTCACAAACGCTTCCATGCACTGCAATGCAATGTCGAATAAATTTGAAATTCCACGAAGGATGACAAAACTACATTTCAAATAGAAGAGCTCTTGATCTGTCTTAATAGTTCAGTGATCAAAAATAAAATGGTTCATTGTAACAAATTTGTGAAAAGTTTAAAATAGATTTTTCATACGCAATGGTATAGTGTAAACACTTGAAGGCTTTCGTGCTATTTGTACACTGTGTGCAGTCGTGGCCGAGCGGTTAAGGCGTCTGACTAGAAATCAGATTCCCTCTGGGAGCGTAGGTTCGAATCCTACCGACTGCGATTTGTTTTTGGAGTACAAGATCTCATTTAAAATGCTATTGTTAATGCATGGAAATATATATATTGTGGTTGATGCCATCAATTAATAATATTAATAAATAATTCCATTATGTTTAAAAAATAAAAGTAATTATATACAACATCAAGTTCTATATATGGAATACAAATGGCAATGGAACAAAACAGTTTTATTTAAAAATAAACAAAAACGATGCTATGCAAAACGATGATTGGTATGAAATTAAAAATTGAAATTAACTCTTCATATTGATAGAAAAATATAGTTTAGAGATGTAGTGTTATGTGCCTAACTAGCTTATATACATAGGTACAATACATCACTTGTATCGCTCTGCAAATAATGGATAATTACACTCACCACATCATTTTTTGTGTCCATATGATTCATCGCTACCATCGTACGGCAAACGTCCAGTGTGTAACAATCTGCCGGGTTTTCTTTAGTAAAATTGTCTTGCGCTCTATTTAGAAAGAAATATTGAAGAAAAAAAAAACATTCCTCTTTAAAATAAGACTTTGGTTTTCGAGTGCAACAAATCTCACCGTTCGCTGTAGGGACTTTGAAAGCCGTACAGCATTGTGGAGGAGTAGCAAACGCCGACCTCCGTCAGCACGGGTGCGAACGTTTTCCACGGTGGCGTCAATGGAGACTTTAGTTCGCGGGCCAAATCAATCACCGAAACGGAGTCAAGTCTGGTATCATTAATGAATGGCTCAAACGTCATCAAATTGTCAAACCGTGCCCCATTCACGGTCAAAAGAAACAGTCGGAAATGTTCATAATCGCTATGATTACCGTCCACCTGCCAGTATCTGTGGGCAAAAAAAAAAAAACAAAACAGAACCACACATTAACATAATGAAAACATTTTCTTAGCAAATATTCACCGTTGCAACAGTTGGCTCAATTTTTCCTCACTCACATGAGCGGAACACACGGTAGCGGCCGGTGGACGAAACACCCAGCTGAGATAATCCGTCTCGACGTTTAGCACGGTCGCATTGTTTTGAAATCGTTCCCAGTGCATATTGCAGATGCTGACCGTGCACACAACCGAGAAGGCAAGCATTGCCAGCCAGAAGGCCTTCTCTAACCAGTGCTGGCTTCGCACCAAATGAGCCAGACCGTGGATGGACGATTCGCTGGCGAAGGTGCGCAACAGATCCATGATGAGGAACTGACAGACTGTGCCCGGTATCGACGGTGCCGGAATAAGAAATTCTGAGCAAACACAGATTAAAGTAGACACCATGAGAGGTTTTATGGTAAAAAAATGAGCAAAATCAATTTGAGGCCCTTTAGTACTTTTTGAAAATAAGAAATAGATGTTTTAATCATGAAGTAGTGAATCAAAATATAAAATTTTTATAATCGTTTTAATAAGCGAAATGTATTAACTTGAAAAACACATTACAGAAAGATGGAAGTAGAAAAATGGAAATTAATAAGAAAAAAACATAAATTTATCTACAAAATAAAAAGAATCTTTTATGAAAAGAAAAGCAAACAGTTTTTTGGAAATACCTTTAGTTTTTTTGTCTTCACAGCACTTCCCCACTATGCCTTCGAAGCAAGAAGCAAAATGAAACATTCGAAATGCATTAGTACAACATCACTCTTCCGTGAGGTTACGGTTTGCTGCAAGCTAATCGAAAATGCATGCCACTGCTACCGTGTACATAATTGTGTGATCACACGACAATCATGACCACCCCCCTCCTAATTCCTCTAATACGTGGGTAACTCCAGTCCAGCCTAAACACCCTTCTCGCAGTAGCTTCCCAGATCGATGCTCGTCGATTATGTTGCTGCAATTCGTTGAAATTGCAATGCAGCATTAAGAACTTATGTTTTGCTAACGGTTACGATGACTGTTTACGTTTACTCTCGAACGAACAGATTGATTTAGGTTTGGTGTTGCAATAAAGTGACTGTCAATGAAATATAAAAAGCTTTAAAATTGACATTAGTAAAATTTGTATTTATAGAAAAAAAATAAAGTATGAAAATAAATAAATACATTATTTATTATTGTTGTATATATTATAAATCATCAAAAACCAAAAACATACAACAAATACTTCATAGAAAGAAGAACAAAAATGAAAGAACAAATTGCAAGTAACATACAAACACGTAAAAATCATAACAACAACACTACGCCGTTTCCCATCGTTCTTCCTCTCTGGTGTCGACAATGGCGATAGTAGTTAAAACGACACCCAAGTTGTCATCATTATGCCGTTTCCCAGATAATGAACACTTAACACAGAAACCGCACGGAACCCCACTTGCAGCCAGCACTCAGTCGGACGCTTGGTGCGATTGTTAAGATGATGATGCTGTTTCCCTTTCCGCCTCAAACACTCATACGAACCAACACACACCAGCACTCGACCTGAGATGTTCCGTCCTTTTGATGCCCACCATCCTTCCTTTTTCGGGCGATCAAAAAGTTATGCTGCGTTTTCATAAGTAGCAACGTAAAAATCTCTTTGGAATCCTCAAATTCTTGACCCGTTCCATCCAATGTGCTCGGATATCACCGGGTTCCTGGTAACTTCCCTTTAGCGCAGCAGAAGCTTAAGTATTTCTAGAGTCAAAGTGTAGTGATGGCCTACTTGGTCTCCACCAAGCCGACACAACAGGAAAAAGGTTGAAGTCCTCGTTATTGAAGCACTTCCCCAACGAGACACTACTGGGCGTGCCCATATATCTTGTCCTTTGTACACATGTTTACGCTACAACACCGTCCCGACTACAATGCCATCCATATGTTCCGGCATAACGCAAAAGCATAACTTGAATCTCAGTAGAGAGCTTGCCGCAAAAAAAAGTTCCCAGTACGTCGACAGGATTAAGCCATCGGACAAAGGTCACCGGAACGCACAAACCTGGGTGTTTGTATTTGTACGTGCGTCTAAGATTATACTTCCCAACACCGGATCGTCTTACCGGAACCGGATAAATCACTGCCGTCGGGTGGCATAGAAGAGATACCGCTCCGGTGGTATCTCCAATGTCTTTAGCAACACACAGGCCGGCGCTACGGGATCATACTGTGCGGTAGCTTTGTAGGTTGTGAAAAATTAAAATTAACTTCTTTAATTACAAACCACCAACCGGGCACCGTCTTGCATTGGCTGTATCAGGCTACAGAGACGCTCGGTTGAGATTAGCGGTACTGACATCACGCTGCTGCTAGTTATTATTGATAACGGCTCGGATAACAATGATGGATGATGTCCAGCATGGATTGGTATGCTGGGAAGAAATTAGACATCCACCAGATACTGGGATCGTGTTTCCGCTCGCAAGCCTGTGTTTAGGGCGTTCGAACGCTTGGTGGGCGATGTTTTTTCGGAGGCTGAACCTTGCGTGCCACGTTGCAGAAGTGCGTAGAAATGAAACTGTAAAACCATTACCTTTGAATCACTGGGCGAGCTCACCATGGGCCTACATTGCTTTATCACATATAAGTGCGTGGGTGCATGTGTTATAAAATCCTCCGAATATGCCGGTGACCCTGTCAGAAGTTCCTCGTTATCGGTGCAGGACGTGCGATCCTGGGTACGTCTTTACGGAGAAACGATATGAGTTGTGTTTCTGTTTCGGTGCTTCATCTCGTAAGAATCGGTGCACGGTTCTAACGTTTTCCGGGCAAAGAATAGAACAGGAAATTTTTATTTCATTGCGGTGACACGCCTTTTCGTTCCCAAGTGTGTGAATTGGGCGTTAGAGTTGAGTACACGCGAACATTTAGTTTACCCAATTAATTCGAATGGTTCTGAGTTTACGCGTCATGGTTGAAGTGTTTGGTGTGACGGTTGTTGTTTAATTCGCACCCAAGCGGGATTGTAATAGTATCCCGTGTAAGGAAAAACACAAAAATCTTCGTAATGTAAGTAAAAATTACTCTTATCTTATGTAGTATTCATTCTTTACAAAAAAAGAATTCTGAGGATATGATTGTGTAGTTTATCTAAGCTCTATATAAAATCGTTCCGAAAACCACAGTTCGTAATGGAAAATAAATCGACCAAAGCAGTGGCAAGAAACCAATTACAAACCACATCAAAAACCTTAGCAAAGAACCCTAAGCACTCTCTCCAGCTCTTTTGAAACAACAAAAAATGCCCATGGAACAGAGACCTTGACGCAGAACCGAATGCACTGTAGTTGGATGAGCGCATGCATGATGCAATCCGCCTTTGTCTGTACTTTACCGGCCGAGTGCCTCCCATCGGAACGGCAACAGTACCAGAAGGGCAGAAAAAATTTACCCTTGCCCCATCGCGGGCAATGCATCAAAATTGTGCATCGAGTGCGCGTATAAGTTCATGCGCAAAGTTGGCACAAAGTCGAAGTACATCGAAAGTGATAGCGGGAGTGTTAGGTCGAACGGAGCCGCGTGAAACTTATGCTTGCACATGTACTTTAACAAACCAATACCTGTGCGCCTGCAGTTGGTCTCGTTCCGACCGGCGACACAATCTTCTTCCCCCGAGGAATGTTAAATCTTCATCGTCCCATTTTTCGGACGTAGCGAGACAACCTGCACTCGAAACGCAGTTCGTGGCATGTCTTCGATGACCTCCGGACGCCATCGCACTGGGGAGCACAGAACGCCTCTGTTTCGGTACACTACCGACGTACTTGAAACTTTGCAATAAAATTATAAATCTCATCTGCACATACACTCCGGGCAGTAGGAGTCCGGCTGGAATGGGCAGCAAATGAGCTACTGGTGGAGAAAGTCATAGGACAAAGTGAGCCAAAAGCCCACACACGATCGCTCGAAGGCAGAACGGTTCGCAAGGCAAGCATCAGGAAAAGATTGACTTTCTAACAATGGAGCAGGAACGATCTGGTGCATTGGAAGCAAACAGAAAACAAAAAAAAAAGGAAACAGCCAAAGCTGGCAGATACAGGAGCAGATGTAGAAACATCCCTATCCGATGCCAACATGTAATTGGAAGGTGTCCTTGTGCATGTCCAAGGTTGCACTAGAACACCAAAGTTACTTGGTCGCCAAGTTTTCCACCTCCCAGACAGTACCGCGTACCCGCACACCATCGGGCTAAAGTGAAAAGTTTTCCACAACGAGTTTCCAGCTTTATGGATGTTCATCCGAACAAAACCATCCCGTGCGTTGGATGAAAACTTTCTTTTTTATTACTATATCAACGGCACATGTAGACGCGGACACACACGCAAATGCAGGATGGCTCCAGATAGATGCGTGTGAGCAGTGAAATAAATACCCATGAACATTAATAGACTGAGCGATTTGGTTTGCTGGAAGGTTGCACCATAGCAGATGGTTGGAAAAACGAAAAAGAACAACATACATTTCTATTTACACCATTTTTACGAGCCAATTACGAGAGACGTGTGCGAAATTTTGGTCATCGTTAAGTGGTGCTTGATATGGGCGGAATTGAAAGTAAGGAGAAAATCTTCGTGATCCACGTACAAACGTGAAGAGTACCCGTTTTTCGGTGGAATTAAATAGCAATAAACATAGTTTTATTACAAAAAAAAACTGTTCACAGAAGGCCTAATAGTCTTAAACTAGTCACAGTTAGTTAAAACATAAAGCATCTGCAGCTTTCGGTAGTCATTGAATTACATAGGCTGTTTGGCCATGTATCTAATGCACCAGTACCTTTAGACGACCTCGTAGTAGTTGGGTTTTTTTTTGCGACTGTTGCTCCTCCTCGTGCCTACGCATATGCCGCTGGAACCCCGAGGGGTTAGGTCAAGCTCACTTACTTGAGCTTTGATAATCGGTAATGTATGTTACCACTCTGCACAGCAAGAAAATTTCAAGGTAAGAGTAAAGCATAACAGCTTCTGTTAACCTTCAATGTGACTTCAGATGATACTGCTTAATGAAAGCTTTTAAAACTATACGATATGTGTTTTTCAGGGCATAAATTGCGCAATCATGGCTAGAATTCGAATATCCATCTCATTAATTAAGGCACTCTAAGTGCGTTCACTGTACACGAAAGTAGGACACAATCACCTGACGAATGATTAGAAGGAAAGCAATAAACTAAACTAGCCAAAGAGCCAAAATTAATTTTGGGATACCTTTTATTTCTCGCAGAACACATCCTGGAATATCTGATCACAAATATGCAGCTCTTGATCACGATTACCTTAATAATGGTCACTAACTTTAGTAGTTATGGCATAATAGTACGATATAACATATGGTTTGCTTGTTCTGTCTCCTAAAAAATTGAAGTATTAGAATACAAACATAAGTTTTATAATCGAATTCATCATTTTATTAGATTAATAAAGAACAAATGTTACATCTACCTGCATTCCCTATCGATAAGTAGTAAAAGATTTCTTAATACGCCTGAAGGTATGCAAAATGTATTACAAAAGAGATATCAGTACGTAATTTTGAAATTCAATTTATTAAGGGATTAATTAATCAAATTGAATTAGAGGCAAAGAATTCGTCATCAAACAATGCTCAAGAAAATCAATTGTCTGCGTGACTCAACTCTCACTTGGTTTGTGTTTACCCGTTTTAAAAAAGTACGCCTGGTGCTCTGCAATATATTTGTGAACACGCTCATTACCTAATAATGGTAAATAAAAGGTTTAATAGTTGGTTAGTTCATAGGTAATTTAGAAAAACATTTAAAACTTATCCAGCATATGACGAATAAGCATATTTTCCAGCAATCAGACATGTAAAAAACGGCACTAAACCAAATCTCTTGCTTGGCCTTCACTTTCAACTAAATAAAGCTTTTTCGATAATAATCAGTGGCAATCGTGACTGTCCGTGTTCGAGACGTTTGACATTTTTCACCCTCCCTTACTCCCACTACTGTTCCAGTACACGGAAGTACGCAAACAACACTCTTATACGCGCCAGCATTCTGCTCGAAAAGCTGTCGAGAGTTGGCGAGTTCGCTGTTGCAACACCAAAATACTGAAACGGCCAACTTGCTAGCACGATAAAGTTTCATTCCATCACTGGCACGCGCACGACGGTAAATGGGAAACAAGTTGCAGCAGCAAAATAAAACGAAAGCAACAAAAGCTGCATATTACTCACATGTTCGCCAGGCACTGTGCCGTCCGTACGGAAGGTAGAATCTTTTCCCCATGCGCTGCACAACAGGCAACAGGTAAAATCGTTTCGGAGATGAGTTTTCTTGCGCAATTGTTCCTGTTGCTTCTTTTTAATCTGTTTTCCCTGTACCAAGTTCCTGGTCGGTGGAATGGCGCTTGATCCGCTCATGGAAAATCCCCATTCCAAAGCCGTGCTTAGACTCGGCCCGGGCCATAACTGTTTGCGACAGTTTTACTTTTTCGACTCTTTTAAAAAGACTTGCTCCCGTCACAATCTTCGATGTTAATAATTTAGTTTGCCCAACTTTGCATCGCGTGTGACGTAAAAGACAGTGTGTAAAAAACAACATCACCCACAACGTAAAAATGAGGTTGATGGTGGTGTCGTCCTTTCGTCGATAGTGCTACGGTAAAGTTAATAAAAGCCGAGAAAGTAGCTGCAAAAAATAGGCTACTCGTTGCACCTTCAGTTGGTTTGATGTCGGTGTTTCTGAAGGTAATATCCTCGCATTAGCCAACTTTAGATTTTACCATCCAGGACACCATCAACATGGAGGTGGACATCATCCTAGGTGTTGATAGTACTTTTTCGCTTAGCTCGTTAGAGGATGATCAAATTTATTTTTGACACTGAGCGTATGCCACACTTTTGCTATGCCAAATATAAGCTTGCAAGAAGTGAGTAATCGAAGTTGTCAGCTAAAGCAATGTGGAGGGTTGATGAAATTTTAAACATTTTACTTACCTTTTGTGAGTACATATTGAAAGGCATCCATGATTATTTTGAATATACGTCAAATGATAGCTTAAATGTCAAATGTCAACTTTCATTAGGACGGGCACGCACACTTTTCAAAACCATCATTGAGAGCAATTCGTTTATTTCAAATGCAAATTTCAAATTTCAAAAATAAAAAAAATATATTTGAGATTTGAATTAGGCCGCTTTGTTTGGAATTCGATCACATCTGTGATTGCGGAAACACAGCCACTGAAGACAAACCAAACTCAAATAACACTATTGCCGCTGGACAAAATATTTGCTCAAAGATATCGTTCAGCTTAACTGAAAACCTTTTCTCTGATTCTCCTCAAACTCTGCGTGCAGTGTCTGGTTACACTTTCTCCGTCGAGAGGGAGAAAGGAAACGCAACAAAAATCCATCAAACGAATCCTTGTACGTCTTTTACTTCGGCTTTTGCGCCACAAACATCGTGCTCGTGAGCAGTAGCGGTAGCATGCACACAATTCCCCGGCACAATGAAACGGACAACAGCATGAAAATTAACCGAACCAGTTTTCCAAGCCGTAGTTCATCCGCAGGCAATGGTGGCTTCTTAGTGTAATAAAAGGTCGCATAGCCCGGCACGCTACTTTGGCATCGCATCTGCTGATACACCGGTGAAGTAAATCTCCTTCTTAAATACATTCTTCGACATGTCTATTGCGTCACGGTGCGAGGATAGTTGGCACGGGGCACGGGAAGTCTGATGGTGGAAGTCAAAATAGAGCACTGGAATGGGTTTCTACTATTGCCTGGTAACACAATAAAGAGAACATAATATTTCTTGCTTAGTCTAGGTAGCGCTAGGAGAGTGTTTGCCACAATATTTTCCTGTTGCAGTTTCTTCAAATTTTTGAATACTACCTCGCTTTTGTTACGCAAACCCTCAGGCAATGTTATACGCTGCGTAATTCTATTTTACATGTTAGCTAGTGTTATTTCTTCAAGAAATATTGTGTAATGTAGTTTACCTCATAACAAATCATTTTGTCCCTGAAGTGTAGTTGAAGAGTGATATTCAGTATTTAATTTTATTTAATTTAATAATTTATTTAATCAAAGACATTTAAAACTCTTTTTGTTATTCTTTCTTGATACTACTAAGCTACATCCGCGAACTGTCAAAATAAATCGACTAACGCCATCTACCGGCAAACGTCTATAGCTGAATTATAATATTTATGATTAATCTCTCAAAATAACGCCTTTATTATTGTTTTAAATGTATATGGAATGGAAAGAAGAGCCCAAATATTAAAAAAAAAACGTATGACTCACATCAGATTAGGTATTCATTACGCCCTGGGAACACTCAAATGCAAGTGGCGGAACATTACCCAAATAAAATAAATCCCACTTACATACGAACATTGCTCGTGCGATAAAACCCCTGAAAAACATTACCCTGTCCCCACGAAGTGATACTTATACTAAGAACACACACATACTCGTTCACATACGCATGCTGCGTGCTTCATTAATGGCAAATTGCTAATGCCGTATCGTAACAGTATCATCGATCATGGGCTGCACTTTCTCAAGCAAAAGTAACAGTGGAAAAGGCGGCAAGTTTTAGTAACACATCTTGGGCCACCACATCTTGCACTGACGAACGGTGACGCTTCTTGCAGGAAATGATAAGAAACTACCTACTTATCCGGACCAACACTTATGGTTGTCATTGTCGCCGTGTGCAGAAAACTCCAACCGCAATTCGATGATTGAAAGTAATGTTCGTGCGTGAATGGCAGTTGGCTTTGTGCTATTTTGAAAGGGATGTACACAAGAAAAGATCCGCCAGATGGGTACGTCAAAACGGATCAAGGAATGCAATTAGTGTCATTAGGTGGTACGTGCGAATGATGCAGCAATGGGGCCGACCTTGTTCGGAGATGATTCCTCCTAGAAAATATGTATAAGGAGACATAGTTAAGAAATTTCTTCATTTAGATTCACATACTATAATCACTTAAAATTGTTTACAGTTTAAACCATAATTACAGTATTATGCTGATATTTCTGATGCATTTATAGTACTAAAAAAATTGTTTGCGATTTCAATGATTCGATAATTTAAAAAAAAAATCACCATTAATATGTATGAACAAGGTGGCTTTCATAATCTAAAAGTTATCTTTCTTCATGTTCGATTAATGTCATAAATCAAAAACATGCATACCATAGCATAACTCCATAAAAGAGGACATTGTATCCCACATATTTGTTCAGCTGCTAATGAACACCCGTCACACCTTTGGGGAAGTTTACACCTACAGACCTTTCTGATTTCGTACATGGCAGATAAAGCTTTTTCCATTTCACATATCGGAGACTATATACACATTGGAAAACCCGAAACCAGAAGCAGCTCTCTAATAGCGAGCGGTAAAATGTTCCAGAAAGCAAAAATTCGCGAAACGTAACCTGGGAACAAATTTTCCAACTTTGTATAAACCATAGATATTCTCACAATACCTTCCAACCGAACCGAATCCGTTGATAGGGATCCTGCAGGTAGTGCCGGTCGTTGTTAATATTATTCTAAACTCGATTACTTGTGAAAATGGCCAGACAAAAGCCACACATTGCAACGAGGTGTTTTCCACGGTCGGGATAATGCTTGCGTAACGGTTGGAAACTCGCACTAGATGGTGAAGGTCCCGTCAGTCCGTCGGGAAAACACACCGCCTCGTGCGACCTGTTGCATCGCACAAAACGCGGCAGTGTGCGAAGAGGAACTTTTGCCAAAGCCGAACTCAAACACCCACGGTACCAATTAGGCGACAAAGGTCGTGAAATATCCAGCGTGTGTGCACTAACGATAGCTGGGCTCACTTTTCGGAGACATTAATTTTGGAAAATTATCCTGCCCGATCCGGCGACGTTGATGGGTTTCGGAGGGTGGTACAATCCATATCGGTGAGTCCGTGGTGAATTTAACTAATGAACTGTGTCGCATGGCTTAGGCACTGTCCATGGGCGGGTACCCTATTCGGTACCGCAGCACGTATCAAAGCTGCTTCTAAAACATGTACATTTTACAGTGAGGTGAAACTATTTAATACCAGAACGGTAAACTAATCATCAAAGAGCGGAATAATAATGTAATAGCAAACCAATTTCAGAAACAATATAAGACTAATAAGCTAATATTACAGTAATAAATACAAATATATGCTTAATTGTATACCTTAGGACGCTTTAGATGTGTTGACCAATTTACCTTGTAACACAGTGGCATACTTTCAGGCGTTTTGATTATTAACTATTTTTTCCGTTATTTCAATCATTCCTTCAACGCTCTTGTCAATTTTCAAGAGTTTTTCATTAAGTTTTCTTTTGTAAAAAAAAGGTTAAACAATAAATAAAAATGACAATGTTTCAAAAAACTGTCTGCCATACTCTTTCATCCTTCACTGCTCCCAACGGCATCCAGCAACAGGGACTATCCATGTCTACTCTAGCGGAAAAACATTTTAATTAAGCCAAAATGATACACAAGATTTTCACCGATGATGAATCGGTGTGCCTAAACCCTAGTGTAAACGAGCGAGGAAAAAAAAGAAAACCCACATATAGAACCCCAACAGCAGCCGCCATGATTGTGCCAGCCAGCGTAAGAGCAAACAAATTCACCTTCATTCGTTATCTCCGACACCTGACTTTATCCATGGTGGATTTCGGGCGGAGGCTGGTAGATGAAACTGACCGTAGTGTGTCGTAAGCTCAATTTGGGGAATTATTCGTCTCGCTTCTTTGTTATTAGAATGTGTCACCACATGTCAGTTCTCAAAAGGAGCAAAAAGCATCGTTAAAATAATAGTGGTTTGGAAAACACCACAAAAACACATTGAAAAATAGTTTGATTCGTATAGGATGAATAACCAAAAGAGTAAAACATGTATAAAACATCGATCGACAACTGTTACAGTGAAGCACTGTATTGATTGCAATCACCGCAAAAAAAAGAATTGAATGTATGCCTTACAAATTGTTAAACACAGAGTGTCAGATCGTTAATAATACTGTAAATATGATACCTTCCTTCTCTCTTCTGCTATTCTCATACCCTTAACCATGATCGTACCACATGAAAACAGTGGGTGTTAAGTTATATTTTCATGCACCCAACAATCCTCCCCCAGTGGAAGCCCCGGTGCTGAAAAGCCTTTCGCAACTTCCGTTCGTAAACTGTTGGGATTATGCTTAATTGGCAACTAGCAGTGATGATGAAACACGGAATGAAAAAGTATACAACAAAACAAAAGCCTTTCCCTTTCACTGACCCATCCACGCAGCGTTCTGCGGCGGGGTGTCTTGTAGGGTCGGAAAATGTCCTTAAACTATATGCTAACTAAATGCCCTATTCCCACAAGTAATAAACGGCAGTGGACTAGCCTTACCCACAAAACCCTACCATTTAACTCATCCTAACTGTTTTGAAAATACAGGCGGTTTACCGATATCCCCATGGACAAGCTTGTAACAGATTAAAACAGATTTGGGTTTTTACCTCCCTTTTTTCCATGCGTTCGGGCCATCAACTTCTGGTGGTAGATTTTGGGGGTGGCCTTCGAAAATTGATTTTTATTTTAATAGTTATGTCAGCCGTTTTTTTCCTGATTTTTCTCTCGTGTTCATAGACATTCTTTCGCTTCGCTTTTTGGTTCGGTTTGAGTGTGCTTTTTTCGAAATGTTTCCCATTCCTTTCAAACTGCCTTGAGTGTTGCCCAAAAATGTTCGTCTAATTTTTCATTTCTTGCTACGAAATACACTGAATACTATGATGTACCATATTTTAATTGTTTTTTCCCCGGCTTTGTTTTAATTCGTTTGCATTTTTAAGCTTCATCGATTATTATTATTTCACTGTGCCGTTATGGACCTGTCCCTATTTTCTTACATATTTTTATTTATCTACCCTGCGGCACGTTGAACTTTTGTGCCTTCTGTTGATGCTTTCACAATGCAATCCTCATTTCTCCGCCTAGTGAAAGTATATTATGCCGCCGAGGCTTTTGTTCTAAGCCTTAGCGACCGCGGTTCCTGCTACTTCCTGCCTGCACAAAAATGCCAATGATAAATGAAAATAAAACTCATTTCACTGAATGACTCACTGCCGAGAGAAGACGTCAACGGTATGCACCCCACCAGACGCGGGGCGTTGATGCGGGCGAACGTTCTCATGGCACCGACAGACTTATTCATCCGTCTGGCTGTCTGTTGAGACAAGTAAAAACTCTCCAAAAATGGAAACTCCCTTTTGTCAACGGTTTGTGCCAATTCTGTGTCATTCAGCAAGAATGGAAACAACTTTGACGCAGGCACACTATTCAATCTATAAGAAACACGCACATTAGTGTGATGTATTTTTGACATTTTGTCTCGATTGCTTTAGGACAAATTATTGATTTGTTTACCAAATTTTCAGACAATTTATAAATTATATATTACTCTTGTGTAAGTAATTAAATATTTGTCAGACGTCCAACTATAAAATGGATTCACACAACAGTAGTACTGCAGGTAGATCACAACTCTCAAGTGTTTTCCTTGTAGTTCTTCTCAATATCCAAAGATATCCAATAACTCACACTAAATATGTCATAAACCATTGTTCACTCCTAACTTCCCACGTAAAAAGCCAAGCCATCCTTCAAAATGCCATCATCATCCCCACTTTGGCCACTGCGCCTTATCAGCATTGGCGCTTATTACGCTTTGAAATCAATCGATTCTAATCGGTTCTAGCGCAACGGACTGCAACTGCGGACCACAACTCGATTCCGTGTACCCGTTTCCCGAGAAGTGAAATCCCATTTTTATTGAGAACTGCATTAAAAGCGTCCAGCAAACATGGTTGGCAACGCACATGGCCCTATGCAGGATGTGTGGACGGATGAGAGTTTCCAGTTCCAACTTGCCCATTTCGTACACGGGCAGTGGCACTCGCTGGAAGTTAAGTTCATTTTTATGTGCCTTTCTGTGCTTTTCCTGTTTTGGGAACAGATATTAAAAAGAACGCAAACTCCCACGACCACTGAAAGCGGACAGTTTCTGGACCATTTCGGCATTGTCTCCCGGTTGGCGCCGGAATGTATGCAAGTACTCGTACGGGTGGGTGTATTGCAGTGCTGACACCGGATACTCTTCGCTACCATTGCATTGCCAGATGGTAAACGGGGTCATTATGTAGCACTGTACCGATACACGTTGGAGGATAAGTAATAATGTGGGAATGTCACATCTAAACATATTAAGAAAATAAAAGTTTGAGAGTGATGGTATTATACATTTAGGCGTTTTAGGATAGAGTGGGTAAGTGATATTTATTGAAAAAGTCTCTAAAACTCTCATTTACTCGTCATAGGTGCTAAATATCCTAGGATATGAAGCCTTCCTCCATTTCTATTGTACGACGTCATAAATACGAGCTCTCTCTCTCTCTTCTCACTCTCAACATTCGATTGACTCGCGGAGTGCGTCACGATCGTTAGACAAAAAGGATCATCCATTCGGGAGATCGGTAGAGGGCTCCATCTCGTGGCGTTAAAAGTACAACCGGAGTGTATCGCACGATGTGATAGAAAAGGATACCCACAGACCACAATGCTCAAGGATAGTACCAACCAGCAAGCAGGCAAATAAAAAGGAAGCATACCAAAAAATAAACCATTCTCCCAACCGGCTTACCGAACAGGACCACTTGTACCAAAGCAGGCTTCGTGCTCCGTTTCGCTGTGCGTGTGTATCTAGCCGCATCGGATGGTAACGCATACGCAACCGACGCGAAACGATTTTTTACGGCACGACCCGACCAACACCCGACGTACCAAGCGTGCTTGATGCGGAGTTAAAAAGCCACGATGGCGACCGTACCGCTTCCAGTGTCGCACAGCATCGCAAACGTGGAAAAGTCGGCAAACGCAGGATAACAGTTCTTGAGATTGATGCGCGGATGAGTGGAGAAGCGAAACCGTCCAAACCGTTGCGCGCTTGCACGTGGTTCGTCCGAGGTTGCAATCAGTAGACTTGGCGTCTCCATCGCAGGCGAACGCGCCTTTGGTGCGAGCCGTTTGCGAGACCAGTAGCAGTAGTTGTGCCGTGATCAAAGACAGTGCAGAAGTGAGCTGTTAGGTCGATTCTGGTTCCGTGCAAGTGTTTGATAGATCTGACGAATAGAGGCAGAGTGCAAGCGTGCAGTTAATGTGTTACACAAATTAACCCAAGATGAAACCAATCCCTTCGGCACCTCGTTGAGGTGTTTCGGCGTGTTCGGGCAGATAAAAATCAAACAGTGAACGGTGTCCTGGTGTGCGGAATATCTTCCTGGATTCAAGATTCAAAGGAGATATTCCCTTCCTTCGCTTCCCTCATCCACTAAATCCCCCCCGATGTGCACCGTGCGGACGAATCACCGTGACGGAGTTTCCATTTTCGCGTACCCAGGACGAAATCGGAGGATCGTGCGAAATGTTTCCATGCGCTGGTAAAGATACAACAATATGCCTCGAGGACAATAAATAGATAAATAACATGGTGCGCCGTTCCTACCCTTCCTGCCTATTTGCTGCTTGCCCAAATTACCGATTCCTCCATTTCGAGCAGCAGAGTCCACAGACTGTACAAATATTCCCCACTTCTTAATTGACCGTTGACAGCATTTTTACAATCCTGGCTGGATGTCTGGTCAACGGTTTTTGCCTGGGGACGGAAATGTGTAGTGCACGTAAGACTATAAAGATATTGGCTGGCACCCAAATTTATACCGAGTTTAGCCGAGTTTGCTTTCTGGTAGGAAGTGATTTCCGTTTACACAGGGTAAATGGGACAATTCCTTATGAGAAAAGTCTTGACGAAGAAATACGGTAAATTTTTGGTGTTCCATTATAATCATAAGAGTATTGCAATTTATTTTTGCAAGAATTCAATTTTCACTTGAAAATTCAAAGGAATGTGTTTTAAGTTGTTTTAAGATGTTTGGTCAGCGTGTGGTTTAATGTTTCTCAAAAGGGAAATTAAAAACATACTTTGCATACATTTAGGCGTACTCATTTCATCAATCCGTTCGGGTAGCCGTCGGTAACTTTTTGCCGTATAAATTTCCAAAATTAAAGCCAAATGTTAAAAATGAACGCAAAAATGTCACATTCAATATAAACAAACTAAACTAAAGCGATAAAAATCAGCTACAGCCGTTTCGATATCCTCCTAACACATATTACGTTGGAAATGCTTCCCAAAATGGATCTCATGAATAAGAAGCTTACGTCTCACGCGTTCCAGCATATCTCCTTAAAGAAGTCCAGAAGTCCCTTAAACACCGTCTGAAGCATGACCTCCAATGGCGAATGCGTGGCTTGAATGTTTCACACCGTCCCAATTGCACGAGGAAGTAAAATGTGCCCCGAAAATCAGTGCACCGGTATCGTGTTGTTCAGTTCCGGTCCAATATCTTTCTGGTTCATCCCTTTCCCCGCGGGTGACACCTACGTTTGGCACGGTTGTGAATGATTTATTGATTGCAAGTCCGTTGGCAGTAGTTCAAGCGGAAATGCTACCCCGGACACACGCACAGCTTCCATGTTATTTTTTTTATGGCAGAATGCAGTTCTATTTCGCCAGCACGCGCTAGAAGACTGCCGGACAACGTGGCGTCAGCATGGTCGGTGCTGTTGTCTGTGTGGATTTATGCACGCGAGTTTTGGGCTAAAGTGGCGGGGCAGAGGGTTGAAATGGTGTATATTTTGCTTTCCTTCCTTGTTATAAAAGCCGTTAAAAATCTTCCAATTTCCGACTGACGCACGCAAACTCATTGTGGCGGATGGAACTTTCAGTGCGCTGGGGAGCTTTTCCAGAGGAAGGAAAGGAAGAACGCCCGCGGGAGCACGATACATGTTTTAGCAGATTAGCACTGTGATTCGTAATCGTGACCGGACTAGATGCGAGATGATTTCTTCGCAGGCCTTTTTCGCGAGGGGAAGCTCTTGCTCATTCATAATTGCGCGGCCCAATTTACTGAAGCGAAAACTGGCACTCAGTATTCCCTTCCCATCGTTTTGATAGTTGATATGGAGTGGAATCAGTTAAGGGAAAGTTTGTTTTTGTAAGACGTACGGTTTGCCCTTTTTCCGGCCAGACTGTGTTACGTTCACCACAATAAATACTGGTTATTTCGTAATTAAATGCGTGGAAACGATTGAATCATGGGTGGCAACATGGTGGAATAGAAGATTCTTCTCCAATTTGTTGATGAATTTATCAAGACTATGTTGCAGCGGAGCACCAACTACTTTCGAAGAACCTATACTTTTGTGGAAAGTAAATACCCATCTGTTACATTGAGTCAAAGGATGTCCCATTAGATAATGAATGTATTCATAATAAATTGTTTGCCTCATCGTGTGAATGGAATGGTATTTGGAAAAAACTGAAATTTATGATAAAAAGAAACAAAAAACCCCCATAAAAAATAAAGGGCAGGAAATAAAAGTCTTGCTAATGAAACTGATAATTTTACTAAAAGTAAGAACACAGCAAGTGCCGTCACATTAGAGCTATAAATAAATGAAATAACTTTACTGTAAACCCTGACCGTTGTTATAAGATGAACATTGGCCAAAGCAAAGCTGTGGAAGTCTTGCGCAGATAATTTTGTACAGCAAATTGCATAACTTTAGGCGTTTATTTTGTTTAAAGCACAACGCTATTTCTTAGCGAATTATTATTGTTTTTACAGATCACCTGAAAACCTCCGTTGTAATTGAATATGCATTCCCTACGAAAAAGTTTTCTCTGAA
Organism: Anopheles marshallii; assembly: GCF_943734725.1. Lineage (NCBI taxonomy): Eukaryota > Metazoa > Arthropoda > Insecta > Diptera > Culicidae > Anopheles > Anopheles marshallii. The sequence continues at coordinate 66,449,403 of NC_071327.1, forward strand.
CATTAGTCTACAAAAAGTTCGCTTTCCACTGTCTGGCCAATTAAAGTTCAGTAAAATGTCACTTGACGACGGGCAAACTTTTTTTGGGTGACGTTTAATCTAAACTGTTTGCTGCAGGCGGTCCAACTTGTTTAATTTACATAAAAAATACACATAAAAAGTTCGAAAGCTAGTCCTGTTTGACCAAAACAGTTTAATAATATTAATATTATATTTAATTATTTATATTTAATCATGACGATAAACCCAACTTTAAATAATCAAGATAATTAAAATATCGGTTGAATTGTTTAAATTACTAACGATATTAAACTACTAAATAATAATTTTAACACTAAATAGAGCAAAAGAATCAAAATAGAACCAATGAGTAGGTCTGGGAACAAAAACTAGTGCACACTTCAATGTCACAAACTTTCTAAACATCCAACCTTGGTGCAAAACAAAACTTTTCCTAAGCACGAAGAAATCGTTTCCTGTTTGTTCGATGTCAGTTGAAATTGTGCAATTCGGAAGCACAAGATAGGTACCGTAAACGAAAGTTCATGATAAAATTTACACTCATTACCAAATAAACGGACCAATGACGATTACTGTTTTGTTTTGAACCTTGAAGACTTTTACGTACGGAAAACTTCGATTTAGGTCAATAAAATATTTGTAACACCTCCTTCAATGTATCCTGCAAACAATATCGAGTGGAATTACATTTATTTTCCTTAGAATTTCTCATTGCACGCCTTCTTAAAACCTCTATCGGAGCTAATACGTATTGATTTCGCTTATTTTTGACACAAAACTGCTGTGGGCGCTGAAAAAAGCGTCACGAAAAACAAGCCCAAGGCAACCTTCACAATCAGGCTGACAGACAAGCAAAAAAACCTTTTGGTTTTCTTTCCTCCTGCAGCAGTTTTAGGTGATAGCAAACGCAAACAACTACCGAAAATTCGCATACCTTCTCAACTTCCTGATGTGGTGTTTGGTGGAGTGGATTCGGTGAAAAACCACTTGTTACACCTTTCCGGCTGCTGGCTGCATACAGAACAGTGAAGATCAAACGAACTAGTAGGAGCTGTAGTACACGGTCTAACGGCCGTATATCGGGTTGTTTTTCCAACCAGCCGTCGCTGCTGGGGTTTTTTGGATGATGTTCGATTATTCGTCTAACACCATTCCAAGACCACATTGCGGATTCGGTTGCACGCCTCGCTTAAAGATTCCACTGTTTTTCGACGCATAATAAGAAATCCAGAGCATTGCTAGGTTGGTTTTTGGTGCAGGTTGATTTTTTCGGTTTAAAAATAAGGCTATCAGGTAGAATCAAACTGCTGGCCACAAACCATAACTATTTGGTAATGGATAATTCAAGTCACCGTATGACGCCGTATTAGCCAAGCATTGTAAGACTGGCGAAAAAAGTTGCAAGACCCTCTACCAAGAGAAATGAGCACGTTTTTTGCCGATTGCAAACCGAACGGTAACATCATATTTGCACTTGAAAGTTGCAAGAAGAGATCAACTTTTTCCTCATCTGCTCACGTACTGGACGCTCTAATTTAAGTTTGAACAAGTAATGAATGTGTCGGCAATTAGACGAGAAATGGGTAACCTACAGTGTTCTGATTTATTGCTTCTCAATCGTTAGGAGTTTTGTAAAGTTTTCAATAATTGTTCAACAAATTTAAGTAATCTAACAGCAGTTCAAAAGCAGTAGAGCATTAGTTTGTATAGTTTAGTTTTATGAAAACTTTATAGCTTTGTTTAATTAGCTTTTATTTGACCTACAATAACTTGTTTTAATTCCAAGAAACTAGTTACAAGACTACTGTGTTGTTATTTACGTAACTTTAGACCGTTTATCGTGCATGAAAATTAACATTTAAAATTTGGCAAACAAAACGCCTAAATTTAGGCAATAGAAACAAACATGGTTGATTAAAGAAGGGATTTTCTGCTCCTTTAATAAGTACCTCTTTTAGTCATAGATTATTTTTAAAATAATTTATAATTTTCATGACTGATGATGATTAGGAATGTCAAAGAAAAGTGACAGACAAAGTTAATGAGCAAAGAAAATTACATCTTGCATCAAACATATTTTCTTGGCAGAGTATCATATAGAACCCTGCTAGCATAACGCAATGTACGGTTAAATGTAATCGACTGATAAAAATAAAATCTCTTTAAATACATAACTCAACAGAACTTCTACACAAGGAAACCCCCTATTGTAGGAGGTTCCCGCAAACAATTACCATTCGCAAGCATGAAATCAAAACACTCACACCAATGTAAGCGTAGTCCTTTAACATCTATTATCATAATCCCCATTGTTGCATGCATGCATACGAAGCAACAAAAGGGTTATGCAAAAAAAAAGACGGAATGTTATTAATCCGCCACAAAAGCTTGCACCACGACACATTAACAACGCCATCTCAACTCAACAATTGCCTTCCTGTAGGTTGACGTTATCGTTACCATCATTCGCAAGGAAGAATGTATCGTACGTAAGAAAGCAAGTGATACGAAACAATCGGAACTTGGGCAAGGGAGTGGCAAAAAATGAACAGAAATGCCCTGTACCGAACCAAAACGGGTGCCTATAATTAAATTCAAATTTATCTTCTCACTTCCCGTTCCGTTTTTGCTGCGCTGGTGCCGCGCGTTGCAACAGGGTGGCCAACAGTCGCCATGCTCGGAAGTGAGGAATTTTCCAAATCGCCCACTTTTATGCTTCCTTTGCTTTGTGGCGTATGAAACTTAAGCGAGTGGTGGTTTAGCCGTTTTGCGAAATTTTTTCCATCCGCCATCTTCCCGGATGCGTGCTGCTGCTTCCGTTAGTGGTGGTATTGTAATTTATTTCTATCCCGTTTTTCCCTCTTTTAATCGTTGTTTTTTTTTTTTCGTCGTTTTTCGCTTCTTCTCGGCAGCAAACAGTACCAGTAGTAGCAGCAGGATCAGCAACAGCAACAGCACCATAATGAAGTTCTACCTGTTTTTGGCCATCGTCGTGTGCGAATCGTGCAATTATTTTTCCCACGCCGAATATGACTCCCTGGTCGAGTTGGCGTCCGGTGGCGAGCTTGGATCGCTTACCGGTGGCCATCGGCTCACACTGGAGGACTCATCCGAGGCCGGCGAATGGTCCCCGGTGTATCCGTGGAATGCGGCCATCAAACGAAGTGCCAAGGCGGACATTCAGACGCGCCGCCGCAGTGCCCTCGACAAGAACTTTATGCGCTTTGGACGCTCGGACAAGGACATGCTGCGGCAGGCGCGCGCCAATCTGATGCGGTTTGGTCGACCGGATCGTAACTTTTTACGGTTCGGACGTGATCCATACGCGGCGCTACTTCACGAGGAGGAACTTAGCAAGGAGTACGCCACATCAACCGAGCAGCTCGAACCAGCGAACGGACCAGGCGACGAACCCGCAGCCACAAAGCGTAACGGTGGGCTTGGCGCCTCGGAGGAAATGTTAAACACGGGCCTGTCGGAATCGGGCGAACAGATCAAACCGAAGCAGATACTTTACATACGGCGCGACTCGCCGAAGAATCTGATGCGTTTCGGGAAGCGACGCTCGACCGGTTCCGGCTATATGCGGTTCGGTCGGGCCGGGAACTTGATGCGGTTCGGGCGGGCAAGCGACGAACCCGCGGTCGCACTGCTGGCAAGCACCCAGTTCGGACGATCGGCCCGTGCCGGACCGAATCTGATGCGATTCGGGCGGGCCGGCAATCTGATGCGCTTTGGACGGGCTGGCAATGGAACCGGTACGCGAACAACCGCCGAAGAGCCGAACGCTACCGTCCCGTCCCAGCTCCCAGACGCACTGCCGGCAAATCTGGCCGAGCTGTTCGAGAAGGAACCGGACCGAGTGTTGCTGGACGCAATAGAAGCCGCCGAAGCGAACGAGCGTCTTCCGCTGTACATAGTGGAGAAGTAGTGGGGGCCTGCTTTGGCATGGAGTTCTTCTAGGGAGCATCGCTAGCGGGAGAGACACCATTCTGTAGCCAGACGTCTGAGAAGCAAAATGGTGTATTGTTGATAAAACTCACAAACTCACGCTCACACAGAACACACAGAATGTAGGTAACAAACGACAAGGCTGGTATCAACAATATGGAACATTTTGCTTTTCGACTCAATCAGCTAGATACGAAGTGGCCAGAACCAGTGTGGCATACGTGCGTACAATGGAAAACGGACACGCGAAGCTCACAATGCAAAACTATCAATTACTCTTCCCTGTCTCACCTGCGCCAGCTAAACCCGTGTAGATTTTCAAGTTTTAGCGCCGAAACGTAAAACAAAACAGTTTAGCAAAGCAAACAAAATTGTTTCTAGGCTCTCCTAAAAAAAAACTGTGTAAATGATAAAACACAATCAAAAGAAAAAAAAACTCACGTCACATAAAAACTCCGTAAAATATAAATGGTACATCAAAGCGAAGGAGAACAGCAACACAAAGAGAAAGAAATATTTAAAAAATAAATATATACAACACATGCAGAAGATATATTAATTATAACAACACAACAAACAACTCACACTAGGGAATGAAGCAGGATAAGGAAGAAAAGCGAACGTAGCATAGCATACGGGCGGACGCAAACCGGAGCAAGTCGTTACATTTATTGTGTTAGTGTGCTGGTGTATATTAGGGGCATTGTTATAATGCGGTGCAATCGAACAGAACAAAACGCTGCAAAATGATCCATAACGCGACGGACGGACAGAGAACCGGAAACATGTATAAAATAAAGTAATCAACTGATTTTACTCTTCATTGGCAATCTTTCTTCGCTGGGTGTATATTGATGTTTTGCGCATGGAAAGGAATGCTTCTCGCTTGCGATTATCCGAACGAAGCATGCGTTTGCATATTCTTCCATATTTTCAACCTTTAATCGCTAACATGAAACTATTTATAATTTTATAATTTGTTTAATATTATGTAAGTTGAATGATTTAAAGCTTATTTCAAACTTATACTTCATTTATATTACTTTACTTTAACTTCTTTCAAAACTTCACGTAATTAACTACATACGAAACAAAAAAAAGTAGATTTTACCTTTACATGTTAACAAACCGTTCTGGAAGATGCATTTAAAAATCCCCAAAGCTTTTTGTAGCTTTCGAAATATTCATATTGAAATATTTCGTGAAATATTTCACGCAACGCCCGTTTGAACAGAGCAAAGCAATAGTAATCGAACGCGTCTTTTTTTTCAAATTCAATAGTAGGCTCTGAACATAGCTGCATTATTTGCCCCAAAATTCTAAGTGAATACATACAAATTCTGAGTAATTGTCCACTTTCCGAGCAACATCCTACGAAATAAACTGCAAATCATGAGTCAAACCGTTGCCGATAGTGCCGCTCCACCAAATCACGTTGAAAAGAAAAGCCATCGGATTCAAGTTAGGCTACCACCTCCGAATTGTAAGAAGTGATATCCTTTTCGTACGGAACCTTGTTCTAGCCGGCACACATGTATCTTTATTTTCAGTTAGTCAAGCTGAGCTACACACCAATGAGAGAAATGCCTCCAAAGAGACTCCACAATCCAACATTTGTGAAACTCAACAAGTGGGCATCTTAAGAGGTTTATCGGCTTATACGAAACCGTATCAAGAGCGGTGAGGCTTTGAATGTTTCATTATTTTCAACACAAATTATCTACTTTTTTATTGTTCTAGTGACGACATCTTAAAACATCTCGCGGCCGCTTATTTGTTTACTATTCTCAAGTCACCGCAGAACTGGATACCAGAAACGTTTACGGATATTGTTGAGCTCGAGTCCACGATAGCGAACACCAAACTCGAGACCAGGCTACCGATTCTCCGAAACGATAAAACCTACAACATCCATCTTTCGAACACACTCGTCAAGGGACGGTTCAGTACCCAACAGCAACGATCAGTACATTTAAACATTTACGAAACTTTGACGCGTATTAAGCGTGGAAAGGCTGCTATTTGGAAGTGTGATACTTACTATTTCCTCATCCGTCGTCTCGTAACTGGATGGTACTTCTACACGATGAACCTGCAGGACAAACCGGCGCTGATGTTCTTCAGTTGCCCACAGTTGATGGTGAATCTTGTGCGAGAGTCTTACGGGTGCAACGCGAGTTCGAAATACTTCCTCTCGAGCATGATACTACACTCGGTCGAGGAGGGTGACGTGACCAGGATTGTGTGGAAGATGAAGCGAAGCATCGGTATGAAACTGATCTCTCCGATGGAAGCCATCCTGCACGGCAATATTTGCTTAGCACGCCCCACTCTAGAACGATCGCTCGAAATTGGTCTGAACGTTTTGGAGCGGGCAGGAAACGATCGTCAGAAACCACGCTCCTGGGATAATAAGCTACTAAACGAATGTTTCAAACGCACTCAAGAGCACTGGAAAGTGGCAGAGAAAATGGCTGCCTTTATGCGTGATAAAACCGATCCTCACTATACCGTTGGAGGCTATGAGCTAACGTGCCGTACATCTCCACTAGGACATCGTCAGCGCAAACATTTTGAGGAGCTCGTTAACTACTTTCTCGCTTCCTGCACAGCTTTGCTGGTGGTTGGGCTGGACTGTTCCTTTCTGTTCTGGTCCAGAGATGACTTTATCTACTGGTTTAGTCCCTACCGGTACAGTGCTCTGCAGGAGAAACCTGAAATTCTACAAAGTCGGGCCAGTTTCTTACACATGACCAATGCACTTGCCAAAGCATCACAATCGCTGTTTGACTATCTGTTCGAGCTTGGCGTTTTCCCTGATCATACAATCGAGTTATTCCCGCTGCGTGTCGATGGTAGCACTCCACATGCTCCCATACCTGACGAAGATGAGGACTCGCTGGAAGAGGAAGAGCTTACCATACCACCTGCCAGTGATAGAGGTTGGACGAACTTCTACACACCGTCACTTCACACACCGTCCGAGTTGCGGTTGGCGAGACAGATGCTGGATATGGTGTATCGAACTGCCGAAGATCGGTGTGACTAAGCAGCAAACGATCCAGTGGTAAGAGGTATCCAGTTACACACATTAAGCGGAATGACCACAATGTTAATCACAGTGGTAGCGGCGGCGTAATATGACCAAGTGCTCGTGCAAGAGGAACCGTATAAGTTTGATGCATTCGATAAGGTTTATTAAATATATGTATGTAAGTAGTTGTACATTATGTGAAGCAACAGAAAACACAGCGAAAGTACTGTTCTGGGAGTAGAGTTACAAATTTGAGCGTATATCCCTAGCAATACTTTTCCCCAGGGTGATCCTTTCGCTTGTTAGCTGAGTACCATTTGCTAAATATATGTATATATATACACAGAAACTTTTCAATGTTAGACACCTCGCTGTCAACGGTATGGACTAATAATACACACTCGGAAAGAGTAGAAGCACTAGAGAGTTGCACTCTACAAGACTCTTCAAATGCACCTTCGATGGGTCAATACTATACTGTCGGTATGCTGTAGATTCATTGTCTGCTTCCGTTGGGAATGTGCGGGTCTAGAGCAACGGCAATGTGGGTGAGATCGTGCCACAAGGGACCACAAAACAGCGACACCGTGTTTACGATGATCCGACGCTAGCACTGTGCGTCAGTAGCATGACATCTTCCGGCAGGGGATGACGCTTGTACTGCCGTTCGGTCACGAGAAATACGACCAACCCACCGTAAACGATGTAGAGCAAACCGATCGTATTGATCAGAACAGCCTGTGGTGGTAGAGCGGAATAGTTCTGGCTGCAAGAGAGAGAGAGAGAGAGAGAGAATCGTTCAATAAATTGTAACACGACAGCCGTCCCGCGGTTACTTACACAGAGAAAATGGCTTTTTCCAGTAGACCCAACAGTGCGGCGGCGATGGCCATTACGAATCCTGCTACGCCGAAAAATACATGCACCGGCATGTATGATGCTCGCAGCTGTTCACGTACACCCGGGAACAGATAGGCCGCGAACCCGAAGACGTACTGCGAGCGATAAAGGGCGTAAAACGTTAGATTAGCTATTGGACTTATACACTAGCAGCTGGTTCTACCTGTAGCGAAAACAGTAACACGGCGGACAATCCAACCCAAGAGTGTAGCGTGTACATGTTCGGGATCGGATTTGGTTTGGCGAGGTTGTGCGAATCGAACACGGCCACCAACGCCACCACGGTAAAGATGAACGCAGCACCGTGGATTGTTGCGTGCGTTATCTTAAGCGGCTTCTTACGAGCGTACCGGAATCCACGGTAGATCAGGATGGCTGCAAAAGAAAGGTCGTACCCAGGTGTGTTAAACCACGATTGGCTTGGACTCCCAATACCTGTGCTACCTACAGTTGCCGTAGAGGAATATCATGCCAACCGACATGAGCAGTGGATGCCAGTTGAACTGTATGGATGGGCGGGACGACCAGCCCAGCCCGTTCAGATGGATGCCGATCCAGCAGCTCACCAGAATGATGATCGTGATGCCGACCAGCTGCGTCACCAGGTACAAGATTCGGAAGTTATTTAACGCCGAGGGTGGTGGCGGACTATTATCCATTTTGTAGCCGGATGGGGTTCACGTCACGTCTTGGTTGTAATAGTAATATGGGATTAGACTGTAATTAGAAGATCATGCGTTCAGACATGAGAATCGTGCATAATTCAAGGAAGCCTTGCGGTGTGATTTTGATGTTGGAATTATTTATCCATATAACGATAACTAAGAGCTTTGAAATTATCATGGAGAAATCATCGTGCGATCACAATTCTTGGTGTGTTGGACCGTTTGGTCTAAATGTCTAAGTCAGTCTAAATGCCCTTAGGTGTTACAAAAAGTCTTTTGAATTATATTATAGTACTCTAATTAAAATACGTCATTAGATAAGTTTTAGGCTCTATGCTTTGTGGTTTTTGTGGATCTTTTCGTTTAAATGAGAATAAGTTGATTTACAAATACATTTCTGTTTTATGATATTAAGGCGAACAAATCAGTCTGATCTTTGGCACCTACGCAGTTCAGTGGTCGTACCATTTGCATTGTGTCAAATGGGCAAAAGAAATAAACATTCAAAGTAAGCGAAAATCCAACACCACCCAGCTGTAAAGGGAACTGTAAACAGTGCACATTTGATTCGTTTTGCTTATGATTGCATTTATTTGCAAGGGAAAGCGCAATAGCGAGAACGCAATACCGCTGCATGATTCGAAAAGAAGTGCTTGCGGTACTGATTGATGGACTATTTATGTGCTTGAGAAGACGTTTTATGCGGCTCTAATTACATACCATCGGTACATAAAACAGGGATAGGATAAACAAACAGTAATGGAGTGTAGGTTTTACGAATAAAATCTTAACCTTGAATGACTCAAGATGCAATTGAGCAATACAAAAGTCAAAATAAGGGCTGACAAAGTGTTTCAAAGTCATCTAAACACTCCTTACCAAAGGGCGATCGGAACAACACTGTGAGTTTGACATCTCTGTACAAAACGCCGATTTATCGCAACGCAATAGAGCAACTGTTCAAATAGCTTATTCGATGCATATCTAGCTGTTACGCCAACTCCACAAAAGGTTTTAAAACAATCGACCCTCGACTAACGTTTCTAGTAGTTGTGTTTAACAATCTAATGGGAGTCAACTGTCATTACGATCGATTTATTATGTTTGTAGATCCCTTGCCTTTATTAGTCTGTCTATTAGCAGACCATCCAATTACTAGTTATCTAGTTGAAAAAGTGATTTATTTTAGAAAATAACATTCCTCTCCTCGTACCAACAGCTCATCACATGTGCACGGCACCGTGTCGTTGTCATTAGGCGGACAATTCTCCTCCCCAAACGTCCTTGCACTTGACACGCACACACACCTATGTTTGAGAGTTTTCTTCCGGTTTTTCGAGATGGGCTTCGATAACGATCACGATAACGTTCTTCCGCTTGCAAAGAAAAGGAAACTTACGCTACGTTCGAGATGGGTGCGTTTCATAACAGCAGGAAATGAACTTAACCTAGCCACAATTGTATTACGTCAACCATATCCATCCGGGCCCGATTGATTGGATGATATTTTATTCCACATTACACTGTCTCAAGGCTTTTTTTTGTTTATCGGAGAAATCTGATCCATCATGATTTTGGGGTAATTTTTTTTTTTTGTAACGGCGAATTCAACATCAAAAGGCGTGGATAAATTAAGTCACTTTCGTATATTCGACCACAGAAGGACAAACAGACGGCAGATGGGGTGGTTCAATTTCCATCGACAGTGGTGGGCATTGTTGAGGTTAATAATGCTTTTTGCAAAACAGAGAGAGGCTTTCGATTCACTACAACTCTTCAGCTGATCGTTCGAAGGAACTTAATGCTTTTAAGCAATCATGGAAACTCTACTCTTTTGTGATTTTAATTTCTCATTTGGAATGGAAATTTAATTTAAAGAAGCAAGATTCAAGGACGTTTTTTATTAAACCCATTTTGGACAAAATCTTAGCCTTAGTTAGAGTAGAACTCAACAAAGTTTTGAATCATCAATAGTAGCAAGTGATTGTGTTTTGGGCCATTTCATTTCAGTTGACAGTTAATACTAAAATTACTTAAATGCCTTAACGCTATTAGTGTACTAATTATGGGTCATTGGTCTAAAGATTGCGGATAGAAAAACACTGCTCACAATTGAGGGGAGTGGAAGGTGATCATGAGTGTGAGTGAGTGTCTCTTTTGGTAGCAGCGAAAACAGTTTCTAGGTAAGGTCAAATGTTTAGTAATTCAAATACCCGGTGCGATTTAAGTAATGAGGCTTATAATAACTTCCAATAAGGAAGACAGAATAAGTATTCTGGAGCTTTCATTTATTTTTGTCCTTGTATAATACTTAGTTTAAATGTTGTATCATTAGTTGAAATATTTAAACTTCCATGTGAGTATGACATCGGAATGGTCCAACGAGAAAAGAAAACTTTAAAATGAAAAAAACTCGTTGCTGTGACCTGAGCGTAAAAGCTTCATCAGCCTTTGACAAAATTCATAAATGTCGTTACCTTTTACTTTGACTTTTCCTATTTTTATTTACAATCTTATCATTTTCCATCAACATTCCAAAAATGCGAGCCTTCAAATAAATATTTATTACGAAAAAAAAATCATATTTGCCTAACTTTTCTGCTTTCTTCCCACCCGAAACCAATTAATTTCCCACCGTAAGGCGAAAGCGGCCGAAACATCCCCATTTCAATGCCATGCAACTGGGAGGCGCCATCAACAAATAAAATAATTGACCGCACAGCATTCCAATCATACGCCGCATTACACTGCTTGCCGTGCGAAGCAACATGGCGCTTTGTGCGAACCGCTACCACTTTGAACGAATGGTACATGTGCGGTACAATATTTACTAGGAAGTTTAGGGAATTACTTTCCCTGCCATTTTAATAGCAAAATAAACCACCGCAAAGAGCGCCCTGCTCGGGGCCTGTCAATTTCCTGCCCGGGGTTAGTGGGCCTTTAATTAATGCAAACTGACTCCACTCAGTGGGTTCCCGGTCGCAGAGGTCTAAAAATATCACCTTTTCAACACGCTTTCATGTAAAATGTAAAAGCCAGCCGCTCGGGAGCGTTTTTATTGATTTTTCACCATTTCCATTCAGCCGGGCGGTTCGCGGTCGTGTGCCATCCCAAAGCGTTCTAATCGTGCGAGTCAAACACGTACCACGCGTCATATGTGAAAGATAAAGAACAATTTTCGGTTCGCTTGCTGCATTTCTCTGCTTCGGCACACGTTCTTCCCCCGTTCGTGTTGCAGATTCTTTCACGTTTCATCAACGCGGTTCCTGTGAGGGAGAAACCCTTGACATTCGCTTGGTTTATCTTGTGGCTGATAATGCTATTGCTGTGTGTAGGGTAAGGGCTCTGGTTGATAGGACGTACGGTAGAGAACACGACTTAAGGAGGTGTTCATACTTGCATTAAAGATTATGGGAGATATGTAAGCAGGAACTGAGTGTGAAGGTGGGAAAGACATTACGGATGTTGAGGCAGCAATAACTCATGTGTAATGAATGTAGTTGTTCTATCGTTTGATACGTCACTGGAACATCAGATGGCTTTCAGGAGTAATAATTAATACCTTTTTTTAATATTAGTACTGTTGTAAAACTAAATTTTAGCAGTTCTAGGTGCAGTAGTACAAATGAAGTACTCCAAAATACATTTTTTTTTACACTTCAAAACAACAACACACGCTCTGGAATGCCAAAACACATCTTGGAACTAGAATACTAGAAATTGGACTGTGTGTTGAATGAGAATTCCACAGAAACTCCGAAAACGCTAATACGCAGCTTGGAGCTTTGAAGTCACAATGGAAACTTACATCGCCTAGCGACCTCAACTCATCTTGATTGAGAGAATTACTAAGAAAACAGAAATTAAAAATTCCCACACCAGGAGGAAAGTCATTTTCCAACCAGACTTATACCTTGGACAAAAATTTAAACTTTGCCTTTAAGTAATTTATACAAAATTTAAAAATATACAGTCCGGTTTGATGTTTTAAAGGTCATATGTTTTATTTTTTAAACAAAATGGATCAAATTATACATATTTTAGTGACATGTACAAAATGATTGGTTATTCTATAATCACCTTGATAATTGCAGTAGATTAAGGCTCTATCAACTGTAAATAACAAGTTGATTGTTTACTCGCCTCATTATAGCAACTTGTCAACCCATTAGACCTCACCGTATGAAATTCCCATCCATCCCAGCTGCTTGTACCGGTACACACCTTACACCCCCGTTTCAAAACTAACCCTTCGTGTCTTCCACTTTGGCTCAAACAAACGTACAAATCGTGACATTCATCGAGTCGGCCACAAACATGCAGCCACGTAGAAAAACACATACCACCCGTACCCTGGGTCCATTCGATAAAATAACTATAGTGAATAAAAAAACACACACAACAGTTTCCCACATACCCACACCTGGCCGGTCCGGTAATGTTGCTCATTAAAACGCACCGAGCACGAAAGAAAGAAAGGCCAAAACCCATTGGTGAAAAAAACATTTTCCTTCACGACACAACACGGTGGGCATTTTTCTTCATCCAAGCCCACACACGCACGCCCTTTCCTTGACCCAAACACTCGTACGTGTGTATGCTGATTTGGCTTTCGGCCTTCTGCTGCTGCTAAGCTGGAGTCGTGCAACAGGAACAGAGACTTGTACCAACATACAACACAAACAGGGGGCAAGGGGGGGGGGGGGGGGGGGGTTGCTGTACGCTTCGGCCGGAAAATGGTAGGGAAAATTGAAAGAAAAGACAGCATCACATAAAAGTTAAGTGTAACCGGAAAACCGGAAAAGTTTGTAAAAAAATTCAGCTTTTCCTAATAGTAATAACACTAAAGTAGAGAATTAACAAGGAAAAAACACGGCCAGGGTCAACACACCGAAACAAAAACAAACGACTTGTTAAAAGGAGATGAAAGAGATATTTTTTTAACGAAAACACACACCTTCAAACACACACACACGCACAGAGTGAAGGAAAACCTAACGTCACACTGTTCCACCTGTAACGAATTGGGGGTAAGTGTAGTAAACTTTTCCCAATCAATCACCACAAAACCATCTGGTACATCTGTTGCATTAACTTCGCACGCACACTGACACGCACAATCTCCCATTGGAAAAGCTCCCTTTCCGAGAGGGAGCTGGAAAATTCATTAACCGAGACCTGACGAATGACACGTTTGCTCACGCTCGACGCATCATTTCCCATTGTGGGTGGAATGCAATTAAAGCATTCTTGCAATAAGGGATGAAACGAGATTTCTACCGCGAAATAAACTTAAACCGTTCTTTTAGAAGTATGTAAGAAAAACACAGTAAACTTGATGGGACCTAAGTAACACTGCACGCCTTCATCACCATCTGGTACACTCGACAGACAGTGCGGACACACCATTTCACCACACACAACAAATAAAACAAATGTAAAAACGGGATTGTCCCGGTGATGGGATGAGGCAGAACTAGCGTTACCTTGTTTCCCTCGCTGCCTGTTGATGCCCCAAATACGCACACGCACCCCAAAAGGCTTGGAAGTTCGCGGCAAATGGCTGAGACAGTGAATGCCCACGATAAAACGTACGTACGATGCGCGGAACGGGCAACCGACGGGCCAAGCTGAACTGAGAGCGTCCGCTTCTATGACGAATCTGCGAAGCATCTGCGAATAAACGGTTTGTTCGGTTTCAGCCCGCTGGCTAGAGGGGTTGATTTATTCAGCGGGCACAACTCACCCTCAACTCCCTGTTTTTCAGTGTTGAGAGAAAGAGATATAGAGAGAGAGAGAGACAGAGCAGCATAAGTTTAGCTAGCAGAGAGTGTTGATAATGCGACACGCGCGTGTACTGGAGCTTTTATCAAACGATCAGTGCAATCACTAAGGAGAGAAAGAGAGCACTTTTCATTTGGTTTCTCACTTGATTATTGCAGAGCTTCCGGAGAAACAGTAAGCTACAAAAATGGCGACACAGAGCAGTGTAGTGTTTTTTTACTTTGTTATTGTCTTCTGTATTATTTTGTTTTTTAATTTCGTTCATGACCTTATTTTTGTTTGTTTGTTGTTTTTGTATTTTTTTTTCTTATTACTTACATGTTCTATCGTGTTTACGTGTGGTTTCTTCAAATTATTTTGGGTTGTTTTTGATTTTCTAGTTGTTTTTTTAAATGATGAACATGAGTTTTAAGGTTTAATGTTATAATGAACTGAAATAGAAGTTATAAAAGAATCCTTTCCTTTAAGAAAAGAATATGAAACAACAAAACTTCATTAACGGCACACCGCAAATCTTCAGTTTTGTTTATTGATCATTCGATTTAAAGGTAGTTTCAAATCGTTAAGATCGTTACGAGTGTCGGCAATTTGTCGTTTTGATAATATTTATTCTTCAACTTCTTCCTGTATGTTTTGATCCGCCCTTTCTAACTTACTTGCCTTCGCTTTATTTACCCTAGATAGTTTGTGCAGCAATTATTACGCCCTTTACAGATTATATGATATCTCTTGACTGCGAGATGTCAGAAACTGTATGTACAGCTTATCGCCGCAACCCAACGCGTCTGGCTGTTTCAATTTACAGTGTTTAACGTATAAATTCATACCGAAATCTTCAACAGGCGTTATCTTCTTCAACAGTGCACGCTGTAATTTACTGTCGCTTGTTCTATTCTATTACATTGTCTGGCACACTGCACTTATTTGAGGTCATAATGGGTATAGAAATAAGAAACTGGCATTTCTTTTAACATACGTTAGGCATCCAAAGTGCACGATGCAAGAACAGTAATATCCATATTGACAGATATTGAACAGACATCAGAAGAGTAATATCCGAGCAAGATCTTGCAGGAGATACTTGGTACTCCTTCGGTTGTTTCCCAGTTAGACCGTGGTTGTTTGGCAGTAATTCTAAGTTCCATGTTCAACATATTGTAGAATTCCAGACTTTCTCCCTAGTTTTGTTTCAAAATTTCGCAATTTTTACGGAACTTTATCGTCCGTTTCTTCGAAACAGCGCTTCTCGTCCAAGATTCTCAGCAAGATCTCTTAAATTGTAGTCCATTAAACGACTTGGTTAGGTTCTTTCAATTATTTCAGTCACACACAAACCCATCGCAAACAGTGTTACTTTTTAAGCGCATTTGTTTAATTTATTACCGGTTCGTTTTGGAGATGGGGATGAGGAGATGTAAAAAAAAAAACAAGAGCGTTCCAACATAAAATTCAAGACAAAAGTACGGTGCTAAATCATGATGGTGACTAAGAATGTGAGAACACTATGTACAAATTAATGCGTTCCACGAGACTGGTGGCCTCTGTACGTTACGCTGCCTGCTGCCTAATCGTACGCGCCTTGCGTTACGGCTAGGAGATGCTCCTTGCTAACCGAGAGGGATAAACACGTCTTGTAGCTTAATGCCACACCGCGGTCCAGTGCAACATGGTTCGGTAGATTACAATTAAGGGACACAACATGTCATTTTATTATCATATTCGCTCACATTCATCACCTATCAAGACGTACCCGAGTTTAGAGTGAGGGTTGGGCGAAGTTGTGTCTCTCTTTCTCTCTCTTGCTGCTTGTCTGAAAGGTCCGTGTGTTATGAGTGCTTTGCGATTGACTTACGATCAAATCATAATTATAATTAAAAAAAACAATCCAATACAATACAATACATCATCATCATACATTACAATATTCTATTTAATACTATGGGCTCAAACATGCTCATGTTGTTCCATTTGTCCGATATTCACTGTTTCTTAGCAGAGCCTCCGCCTAGGATAATCACCATATTCGTTAAAATCAAAGGTTTGCTTAGAAAGGAAAAAAACGCTTAAAACGCTACTATTAGACAAGGGAGCGATTTAAACTGATATTTCGTGTAGGTTTTGTTTCTGGTAGATAAGTCACTTCTCCCTAACGCCTGGAAAGCTATAAGGAGGGAAAGGAGGCAAGTACGGATTTCATTTCGTTCATAACTTCGCCATGCTTCAGATTATAAAACTTGTCCGTGGACAACTAGCTGCGGGACTACTGCTGCTGTGGAGGCTGTCTTTCTTTTTTTTTTTTGCTTCGTTTTGTCAATTTAACATAGTTTTACCTTCCTCCAACACACGTTGGTTTTGTTTCATTCGCTCATCTTCTCCTAAAACAAGTATATTTAATAACTTAACAGAAGAAAAGAAAAAAACCCCTAACGAAAGATAAATGTTTCACTTAATGTCCAAACACTATTGAAAATGCTCTCTCTATCTCTTGTTCACACTAGCCCTTCATACGCTTTTTCAATGGACGGTCGGCAGTCGGCAGGGACTGAAACAGGAGGAGAGATCTCTCATTCATAAATATACGTAGTAGTGCACGTTACATCCTTTGCGGCCATGGCCTTAAACTGGAGCGATATTTTTAAACACGAGAAAACATTTCCATTCTTCAGCTTATAACTTCACGAAACACAAAAAAAAACCTATTTTAACGGCTAGTACTTGGTACATGAGGAAGAACAAATAAACGCTAGACAAAACAAGCAGCTACTAATTTTGGAAACCAAACATCGACTAAGCGTGTGAAACGATGTCATAGTATCGTGAGGGGAATTGTAATAGTTCATAGTATCCTGGACACTCTGTTTGCCACCCGGAAGTTATTTATTCCTTTGTTTAGTTCCTGCGTTTTCACTGTTTCGTAGCCATAAGGAAGGAAAATGGACCATTTTTATTGCGTACCATGCAACCAGTCCACCAGGCATACTCTCATCATTTCCGGCGCATCGCTACTGTCCTGGCAGTTATCTATAAATCTTGTTCGAATTTACCACCAACTGCGAACCCTAACACATGTGTTTTCTTTCCTCCGGCAAGCATTTTGATACGCGTTGAGTTTGCTGTTTGTAGTGCGTGAGACTAAGCAATGGGGCAGCTATTCCTGCTGCAGATTGGAGTCCGCATTGGGTCTGTCTACTAATTACCGGAAAATCTGTTTTCGATACCTCTTAGCCACCGGTGAATGACGAAACAGAAGACAGGGCGACATCGCGATATCCCAAAGGCCTGAAATCATCTTCCATTACATATCCTACTATCCGTTCCTATTGTCCTCTAGGATCCGAAACGACGACGAAGCCTTTTAAAACAGCTTCTTCTTTTTGGGACGCACTAGCGTTTAGCAGGCTCTGTATGTCGTACGTACACCGAACGACTTTCACTGATAGGATTGAACGATCGTAACTACTCACAATTGCAATTGCTTGCTTACTCTGCTGTTGGGTTTTACCAGGGTTTCGTTTCATCCTGTTTGCGATACTTTCTTCACAGCTCACTTTTTCGTCGGTGTACCGCGCTGTGTAAGGCTTTCGAACCGTCTAAAGGTGTAGTTGATGAACACCCAATCCTTGAGCACTTCCCCTTCCGGTTGCGGGTGGGCGGCTGTAAATGAGTGGATAGATTAGAAGGGATCAAGATGTGTGGATTTTGCGAAGGAGAACCATTGCCCCAGCATTGCTGCAGTACTTACGTATCTCTAGTGCTACGTCCGGAAATTCGTCAAAGTTCGATGTATCGTCAATCGAGCGCACTTCCACAGGGATGGCCGCTGGTCGCTCTCGTATGTGCTCCCAATCGACACCACGGAAAAATTGCACTAGCTTCAGATCCTCAATTCCTCGCTGCGAACCGAGTCTATTCCGAGGGGGAAAACAAAACGGACATATAAATTCTACTTGTTCACCAAACGAAAAATAAACAACAACACAATTACATACCGTCGTTCGGCTTCACAGCAAAATTTCACTATCGTATCACGGGCTTCCTCCGAGATGGGCGTCTCCGGCGGAAAGATGAGTGTTTCCCGCCAGTTCATTACCTTCCGGTACGTGTCCTGCGGGTTGTCCGAGCAGAATGGTGGGTAGCCCATCAGCATCTCGTACATGATCACACCGAGCGACCACCAGTCACAGGCCGGCCCGTACCCCGTCTGAAGAAACACCTCCGGCGCAATGTAGTCCGGTGTGCCGACGGTACTGTACGCAAGTGCTCGCCGATTCCGCTTCCAGCTTTCGGCCCGTCGCTTCGAATCCATCGGGCTCGCACAGGTGCCGATGAAATCGGACGGTTTTGCCTGCGATAAATCACGGTAGAAATCGGTACGGTGCGACTTCTTCAACCCGGTGCAGAGACCAAAATCGGATAGCTTTAAATGGCCGCGCGCATCCAGTAGTAGATTGTCCGGCTTAATGTCGCGATGTATGAAACCGAGCCGATGGATCGAATCGATCGCCAGTGCCGTCTCGACGATGTAGAACTGTGTACACTCCTCCGATAGGGTGTCCTTTTTCATCAGCAGCGTCATCATATCGCCACCCGGCAGGAACTCCATGATGAGATACAAATTTACCGAATCCTGAGGAAAGATAGAGGTGAAAGAATTGGTTAGCAAACGGAAAGTTCGTTGGTTTATAACATCATTCTACCTGAAAACTGTAGTACATCTTCACCACCCACTGATGGTCAGCCTCCACCAGTACATCCCGTTCTGCCCGTACATGGGCCACCTGTTCCTTCTCGAGCATGTCCGCTTTGCGCAGGACCTTCATCGCGTACACGTGCCCGGTGTCTTTTTTCTGCACGAGGCGCACTTCGCCGAATGCGCCCCGTCCGATCACCTTGAGCGCCTCGAAATCTTCCACCCCTAGCCGGGACCGTTTAAGGCGCAAAAATTCCGTCTCCTTCTGGGCGTGCTGCATTCGCTTCTCTTGTCGCTGGGACTCGGACAGCGTTTCATCCTTTAGTGATGCTTCCAGCTTCGCCTGGCGCTGTTTCCGCTCGCCGTGCTGTGTGATCAGATTGCTGTAGTAGTTCTCCAGTGTCACCTTCGCCTTCGTTGCCTTATCGAGCGTGTGATCGCTGAAGCGAACCGTGTTATCAGTCGCCGTCATGCTGCCTGTCAGTGTTACGCTGTTTGCGCCTTCCGTTTCTAAGCCGTGTTCGGAGCCGTCTCCCGGTGCTCCGGCGATACCTGCTGGTCAACTGTCTGCCAAACCGATCCGTTTTTGTCCGCCCCGGGCCGGAAGGGTAGGTATTTAAAATATGTAAGCTTCAAGCGTGTTCGATGAGTAAGGCCTGCAAAAACGCAATCAAACAAATATGCATTAATCATCAGTGTATGTTCTGATTAGAATAGGTCATTGATTTCATATCTACTTCGCCTATTTCTTTCCCTACCAACCCTAGACGATCACTATCTTGCTTGCTTTGATCGCACGCAAAACGTAGAAAACGAAAAGCAGCTACAAAAACGAACATAATTGACAATGGAGAAGTCGTGTGTGGAGTAAAAGTGAAACCCTCCACCTCACGGCGTCGTTTTATAGATGGAAACAACACGCAGGGAGAAGGAAAATTGCAACGAATGCAAATCTAAACAAAGTGCCACAATCCTTATGAACTTGTTGTGTGTGGCTTTTTCTTCATGTTTATGCTGTACCGCGGTGCCTTTTCCCCCATCTCAATCTAATTTTGCTGCAACAGCACGTTATGTGAAGCTATTGACAAGACGGTGGACAGCCGGATTCATTCGAACACACCGAAACGATTGCTCACACCACCCCCAGCGCGCCCAGTCGTCAAAACATGATGCATTTTACGTTGCAATTCTTCAGGTGACATACAAAGCTCTCGCTTTCTGTCTCTCTCCCTACTCTGCTTGTAACGGGACGGGAAACCCGTTCCGCAAGTTGTGGGAGCACCAGTAGACAAAGAACGTATACAATGGGTTTAGCAGGGGCTTCTGAACTTCGGTAGCTCGAGGACGGATTGGAGTGTGATTTTATTGACACGCACATGTCTAATCAAAAATAGGCACGTGTATTTCTTCGTGGGATTGTATTAAAGAGTGCATTCGATACTACTTGATGAAAAGCCATACATTACAGGGATCGCCAATCGTTTCGGGTTTTCTTTTGCTTCATATTCCAATTCATTGCTTGGATTTATTTGCAGTTCAAGTAAAATTCTAGTTTGATTTCGATAGTCGTAAGGTTAGTTTCTTTGAAGAAGTCTGAAATGGGCCCTTCATTATACTTCATTAGTAGTGCACAATCTCCCAACATCGGACAAGGAAGCCTAAATTGAACAAATTTCGTTATATTTTTGGAAAGTTATCTACTATAGCAACAACTCTAACTAGAGTTATATTTTTTGCAATAAGGACTTGCTAGTTTGGTTGGTTGGGAGCCTCTCACTCTGAGGTTAAAAGTAAAACCAAAAATAAAAACTGTGATAGAAAATTGGACGATAGCTTAATGTTTCAGGTAAGCGCATCATCAGTGCTTAAAGCATCATCTGAATTTAGATAATGCCTAGTGTTAGTAATAATCGCATGCGGTAACGAGCTATGGCCTTACTGCGGGCGGGATAAATAACATCAGCTGGTATTGTAGCATTTGCCGATCCCTGTATGGGATACTGGGAGACTTACACTGTGCAATTGCATTGCACCAGAGATAGGTTTACTGTAGTAGACGAACACTACTAACAGTGCATTCATCACCTATTGCACTTCATGGGCCCTTCACGATTCGCTTCAGAACGTATGAAAAGCGTATCGATGGAAAGAGGAAGGCCGAGAGCAAAAGGGTCAGCTGAAGATGGTTGGAAAGGCACGCGCGCACTACAAACGCTGGACTCACTGTAGTGCACGGGGTTGACACCACAAGAATCCTCACGCGCTGGTGGAGGTGTATTTTTATGTAACGGAGTAAAACGAAAACTGACAGAACCATATCATCGTCATACTGTTCGGCCTACTATGCAAGCATTCATTTTTCACATCTTGTGGATGAAAAGGTGAAATGGTAAGATGTTTTCCCACTTCCCTTTCCATCTTTTCGGTATCGTCCCTCTATTCGTTAATAAAAAAAAACAACGATGTCATCCCACT
Organism: Anopheles marshallii; assembly: GCF_943734725.1. NCBI lineage: Eukaryota > Metazoa > Arthropoda > Insecta > Diptera > Culicidae > Anopheles > Anopheles marshallii. Next base: position 66,470,923 of record NC_071327.1, read on the forward strand.
GGACAATTGGAAAGGCGGAGCAAAACGGGAGTTGGGGTGATGGAGCGCTACAAACATACGCACTTGGCCCGTCTTCGTGATGATGCAAAATAAATAGAAACGCTACGCAAACAACATATCACATCATCGCGCAATAAACCACATTAGGTACACACGCACGCACCTCCGCAAACATACACGCACGCACATATTGCTAGTTTACGCGGAAGCACCTTTGGCAGAAGCTTGGGTTTTTGTCCTATTATTATTATTATGCAAGAACTTTTCCGCAGTTACGAGGAAATGCTGCACACTCGGGCACTTATGGTCGAGTGGTGGAAAACCATCGATTGCTTCACCTGTCGATTCTGAACTCTCTGCACCAATTCCTGTCTACTGCTGACCAGGCTAGTTGCTCTGATTTTCGCTGTTTTTTTTTTCGTTCGTCCCCCCAAAACAGAACAGCGGTGACACAGGGCACACAATGCAACACAACATGTACGCACCACCTTTCGGGACGACGGTACCTACACCTTCTCCGTGCTGCTGATGACGATGGTGATTTGTGTCGGGTGCACGAATCGAGCGGACGTTTGGAAGGAAACGTAGGGCCGTAGGGTAGCACAACGAACGCACGCACGGCTCCACACACTGCTTCCCTAACGGGATTTCCACTTCCCGAGCTGGCGTTTAATTTGCTTCCAGTTCTGACGAGAAGAGAAAATGTATTTACGTACACTGTTGTGCTGAAATTTCTTTGTAAATTAAACCACCGTCGCTGAAAGAGTCGAACCCACATCACGGATTGTGCGTTTAAACGATCTCGTTGCGTCACGAACGGCACGTTGTCGTCTGCGAGAGTAGGCCAACCAGCTATTACTTCTGTTCACAAACCGCTATTGGTTGTGGGGTATACTATGCAGCTGCAGTTGACATTTTGTACGATTTATAAATATGTTTTTTTTACATAATTATGCCCTTAAATCAATTCATTCTGTTTTATCAAGCGCAGACACATTTAATGTTTTCGAGTTTGATAATTTTGACCTGGTACAATGTGTAACTCATATGAAAACTTAATTTTATTAATTCAATCAATCATTTCACATCTCATCTATAATCATCTTGACTAGCAGTTTCAAGACATTGGAGCAGGCTTTCCCGCAGAGTAAAAAACGTAAACAAACAGAGCACATCCCGCACTGCTCTAGTTGCTTCGGCATTTTGTGATAAAAGAATAATTACATTCACCACTATCGTCATGGAGAACATACTAGAACCGAGCAGCTCGGACGACAACATGCCATCGGATAATAAGAAAGATCTGCAGTCGCTGCTCTCGTCAGAAGATGATTTCTTCGATCCTCCGCCATTGTCCAGCCGACGAGACTCGTCCGGGAACGAAGATAAACCCGACCTGCGGCCGGAATTTGAGGACATCATAATGCCGGAAATGGGACACGACAACAGTATACCAATGCTAGTAAAGGAACAGAAAGATCGCGAACGTGACAAGCGCAAGGAAACTAAAAGCAAACGCGAACTAGAGGAGGAAGAGCTTGAAAAGATGCAGTGAGTATTGAGGTCATAAATTGGAGTGTAGCGATCAGAAACGAGTAACTAGTGTGGTGTCCTTTTCTTCAGGGTACTCGTTTCGAACTTTACCGAAGGGCAGCTGGATCGATATGAAATGTATCGCCGGGCAGCTTTTCCCAAGGCGGCCGTAAAGCGCCTGATGCAAACCATTACGGGGTGTTCGGTTTCGCAGAATGTTGTGATTGCCATGTCCGGTATAGCGAAAGTGTTCGTAGGCGAAGTCGTTGAAGAGGCTCTGGATGTGATGGAACGGGCTGGCGAATCCGGCGCCATTCAACCGAAGTATTTACGCGAAGCGGTTCGGCGACTGAGAAACCGTGGACACATCCCAACCGGGCGAGGACACAAGCAGTTTTTTAAGCTTAACTAATCGTACAATAGTGCGTAGATTGTATTCAGAGCACATTGTTCTATAAGCATGATTTTTAACCGACATATTCCCAACTGACTGGATGACGAAATAGAAGAACGCGATTGTTCTTGAGATACTGTTTATTAACCTCGTTTCGTGTAACAACCTTTGATGTATCCCTCCTTTGAGTCCGCCATCTGTATACAGCTTGTTTCACCAGCTGTCAAAAATCTTCAACAAAAAAGCTAAACCGCATCATTTTCGATGCGGTAAACATTTTGTAACAAAAATCGCATGAAATACAGTGCATTTCATAGCTAAAAGTGTGTAGCATACGCTTTACTTTATCCTGGTTGTGTTCTAGCCGTTCTAAGCAGCGAAAATGGTAAGTGTGTACAGTAAAAGTCGACATAAACACCGGGTTCCCTCCATGGTGCCGCGACAGGTTATGGCGTCAGCATCGAAAGAATACTGCTAGAAAACGGAAAGCAACACAACTTCTTCGAAACTTTCATGACTCCTGTTCTTTTCTTTCGACTTTTCAGACGATCGGCAAAAACAATAAAATGATCCAGCTCCTGAACTACAGGGTGCGGATTGTGCTCCAAGACTCGCGTACCTTCATCGGCACGTTCAAAGCCTTTGACAAACACATGAACCTCATCCTGGGAGACTGCGAGGAGTTCAGGAAAATTAAGCCGAAAAACACCAAGCTGCCGGAGCGCGAGGAAAAGCGTGTGCTCGGGTTCGTTCTGTTGCGCGGTGGTAACATTGTATCACTTACAGTCGAAGGACCACCACCACCGGAGGAGGGTCTTCCCCGCGTACCAATACCCGGTGGTGCCGGTGGCCCCGGCATGGGCCGTGTGACGGGCCGTGGCATGCCGGCCAACATTGCCGGAGTTCCGGCGGGACTGCAGGGCCCTGTGCGAGGTGTTGGCGGACCATCGCAACAACACATGGCACCGGTGGGACGAGGACAGCAGGTGTCTGCCCCACCTCAGATGCGTCCCATGATCCCCGGAGGACCACCACCGGCCATGATATCCGGTGTCAATCCGATGGCCGGAATGGCACGTGGTGCACCTCCACCGATGCGAGGGCCACCGCCGGGTATGATGCGCGGTGGTCCACCTGCCAGACCGTACTAGTACGCCATTCACCGCTGGCAAATATGATTAGGTTTTACTTTTCCTTTTTTTCTTTCTCCTCACATATTTCCCCCGGAAACGCTGAAGGAAATAATATACAAATAATAAACACTTTGCTCCCATAATTACACATGTAAATGTAATGTTTGAAATAGCGAATAAAGATAAACGAACTTCACATGAATTTCCAGCCAACCTGGTTCGGTTTTGATGCACTTAAGCTAATTTTAACGCAAATGGAGGGATTCACACGCGACACGAGAAGGTCTGTCGGAATTCGGGCATCTTGCTCATGGCGTGAACAAATTCAAACTCCCCGATGTTGCCATTGTTTTGCAGATCGATCTCCTCGAGCAGCTGCGCCAGCGTTGTTAAAGGGGAACTTTTAATTAACAATGAATATGTTACAGGTTGCACACTTGCTTACCAGTTCAGCAATGCTATTCTTTTCTTCCTGATGCAAACGATCGTGCTTCGTAATCCGATCGCAAAGCTCCAGGATGTCCTCCTTTGTTATGAGGTTATCATTATCAAAATCTGTAGAATAGAGAACAAGCTTAAGTATACGATCTTTTGTCTGCTTTATCGTAGCTCATATCTACCGTAAATCTGAAAAGCCCAAGTAGCCTTCACCGCGAGAGGACACTTCTCCGAAAGCACGCTAAACAAATCCAACAGATCCTCGAAGGAAAAACGATCATCATTTTCGGATGAAAACACGTGCAGCAAACGGTCGCGGAATGGATTGTGCTATATCAAGTACAAATGAAAAAAAAAACTAAAACTGATCGAAAAACGTTCGCTTCTGGCGATAAATCTTACTTACCTTTAACTGTGGAAACAAATTAACCACATCCTGTTCGGGAAAACGTTTAGTAAGCGAAAACTGACGCCCACCATCGAGTAGCAGAAACTTCTGCAGGATGAAAATGATTTCCGATTTACTGAGGTACGTTAATTCGGCGTACTCGGACAGTTGTTCGTTCGTGATGATACTTGTCTTCGAACCCATGATACTGGCCGTTCTCCTGAGTGGGTGTTCACTCCAGAAGTGGTCGAAATATTTAACTACCCTCTTTTGGGTTGGCGATAAAATCAATTACAATCAATAAACCGTTCCACTCGTTAAGAATGTGTACGAGAGCCAAATCTACATCGAGCGGGTTGGCGGAGCGTTTAGAATCGATTCCCGTTAACGATCAATTACCAAAACACGCGTTGATAAATGCGATGAACGTTTTATTCTTTTATTTTGTATTATGCCGAAAACAAATGTACCACACGATAGTGCGGCAGGGGTACCCGATCAGTATGGTTTCGCGCGATGACTAACGTGCAGCTTTTGCTTCAGCTTTGTACTTGCGTTATTGATGATACTGGCTTGTTCCGACCCATCCATCCGGCACTTCCACAGCGTAATCAAACCACATTCGCCCGTTGCAATCAGATACTGGTCCTGTTGTTTGATAGAAATAATGGTAATAAAAAAAGGAACACCATGTAAAGATAAGGAATCAAAGCGGGCGTCGAGTGATAACGATGGATAGGCGGAAAACTACTTCAAACAATCCATGCACAAAGGGGCACTCATGAACGCGTACATTGGAGGAAACCACTTAAGAAAAAAGGAACCGATGACGAACGCAAGTACGCAAGCAAACAAAAGGTTTCGACATAGGGTGAAAGTAGATACCTTTTCGTTGTACACGCTAGCGCGAACAATCTGTTTGTTGCCGTTGAACGAACGATCGGGAAGTAAGCATTTGTTGTCGTACCTTAACGTCCGTAAACAATCCTTCCTAAAAGCGCCGAAAAAAGAGATTCATTTTAAACGTTCCATTAAACGTAGGAGAGCTAACAAATCATACCCTTTGTTAAAGTTGGAACCAGCCAGTACGAAAAAACTTCCATTGCCATTATTATGCGTACCGACCACGTTACAATCGATCGCCGATGTGCGTCGCATTGAGTGTGTAATCTGCTCACGGTTAAACAACGCCACACTGTCCTGACTCTCAACGTCGTATAGGTGGAGATCGTTTGTGGTCGTTATGCACGACACCATATCGCGCCCGGTGGGGTCCGTGTGCCAGTTGATTGCATCGATCGCAGTCTCCACGTTGAAACAGTACTGCATCGCATCGTCCTCGGTTAGTTTGGAAATGTCAAACACGTTGATTAATCCGTCCACACTGGCGCTAGCAAACAGATCCGGACTGGTAGGATGAAACCGAACGTGCGTAATATCGTCGCTGTGACATTCCCAGTAGCATCCGAGATATTTCCGCTCCCGCACGTCAAAAAATAGCAGAAAACTATCACCATTCTTCTGTACCTCGCTGGACGCACAGAGAACACGATCGTTATGATTAATATCGCACGAGGATACAGTCTTTTTTGCACCTTCGGAAGTATCTGTTGTGAAGGGAGAGCAAAGCTATGAACCCTAAATTATCACCCTAAAGCAGAAAAGCTATTACCTTCGAAACGATGCACTTCAGAACCGGTTCGTACATCGTACATATAGATGTCTCCATCCTCTGTACAGCACACCAGATTGTTTGGATCTCCATTGAAGAACTTCACGCCACGAATCGCGCTTCCATACCGGCCCAGTGACCCATTTTCAAGGGCAAGTTCACCGCTCTCACGCACCCGATACAGTTGCAATTCTTGGCGCGACAAACCAACAGCAAGCGTGTCATACGCGCATGACTGAGCAATGTGTAGTCCACAGGTACGCTTTAAGGATGCAGCAATTTCTGATCCAGGCGATACTTCCTGCTGGAACAATTTAATTAGCTCTTTTGCGCTACACGAATCCGTATCAGGAACGGGCGATTCTTCGTCGGAACTTTGGGGATCTACAATGGAATATGAGATCTTTCAAAATTTGTTTGCTTTTATTTAATCTTTAAGTACAAACCCTCAAACATTCTTAAAAATTTAACAAAACGTACGATTTGCCGATTTTACCGGTGGTTATGTTTTCTAATCGTTTTCTATTTCAAAACATAAACATTGATCTACACGTGCCGGTTGGCGCTTTGACAGCTTCCAAAGAATTGCGCTCCCAGCAAGCAAATTTATAAATTATGACATCATACAGCGATCTATTCTGCCGGTTTTTTCAAACCGTAACCGTGCAATTGCCGTCTCGGAGAAACAGTTCTCTGGCAGAGAAACATGTAAATTATGTAGCTTGTAAAAGAGATACTTATTTATGTTCGTGTCGATTTTAGGTTTATTTTTGTTTCGTTTTTTTTCAAGCTAACTTTGACAAATGCTAACAGTAAACAACTGTCATTTCTGTGTATTGGGTGGTGAAATATTCTCGGCGCGCTTTTTGTTGACACCGGCCACTGTTTATTTCGGTCGGCAATAGTTTCCTACTCGGTTGGCTGCAATCCACAGGTTTGTGCAGGAATTCGGTTCCTATTTGAACCATGAGTGAAACGAAAGTGATACTAAACAGTGCCAACGATTTGCTACTGCTTGGAGATGCTATCTGCAATGTGCCGCTAAAGCACATAGCCCAGACTTCCCTCAAAGGACTTCGGCGCCAGGAAAGCGACATCGAACTGTACGAGATTTTGCTTACCAATATTATACATCAGTTCGAACCGAGGGAGTTTGAAGCGGAAATATCGTGTGCCATTTTACCAGAATTAGTATGCTTTCTAGAAAAGGTACGCACTTACTATTGTATGGCTTGTTGGAACCCGCTCCTAATGAATTCTCTATATTTGTAGATTCAATCGGAAGTACAATCGAACGCGCTCTCGTTTTTCTTCGTAGAAAATCTTACCATTTTACTAAGAGTGGCTGACGTGCTACTGAAATTCGTCGAGTATCTTACAGAAAAGGAGGAACAATGTCAGCTGCTTCGATCGCTTGTAATATTTCCAGAATATCTTCTGCGTTGCTACACGATCGTCCGAAAAAATTATGCCACCATGGCACGCGAGTCCGAAGCTCTCGAGGCGATGAAGACACTTTACGCCGTGTGCAAGAAGCTTTTGATGGCCTATCTGGAACTGTTGTATCCACGGGAAACGTCCGGACGCAGTTGCAACTACTTTCGTGCAATAGATCATGAAGAAGAGTACAATTGTTTGGAGAAAGGTGAGTACATGCATTCGGAGTATACTGTCTGCATAAGGTACTATCTCGTAATTATCTTCTTTATGCAGTATGTATCCTGTTGGCCAATGTGGGTAATGAAATCAGCCCCATCGATTCACTGCTTGCTAGTGACGTGTGGAAAGCGATCGTGAAACTTTGCACAGATCACGCGGAACCGTCGTTTAGTCGCGACAGAACTCGATGGCTCGGTGAGATTGTTACAATTCTTAATACCGGCATCAACACCTCATTCTTGGACGTACGGACTAAAAATGAGCCCAGCAAACAGAGCACGATCGCATTAAAGTTGAATGCATTCTTCCTTCGTGTGATGTTAAAGATACTTACGCTTTCAAAGCAGTACACGGGAGTGTGGATTTATGCTTCGATTATACGTACCTTACTCGAAGTGAAGTCTTGCCTGCGTATGAAAACAATCTGCAATGAAGTGGCAGCGGGCGTAGAACAGTACCTGCACATCGGCTATATGGCCATCGTGGAAAATTCTTATCGTACAGAATCATTTACGAAGGTAAGAAAACGTGAGTTTAAAACTGTTTCCTCCAATCCCTATATCTTACTTCTACATTTCACAGGCATTATTCCAGTATGATTGTACAACACAGGAAGAAACTCATTCTTTCTTCCATCTCATGATGCACATAGTCACCCAACTAGTTTCGAACGCGAACGATAACGTCTTGCTATCACTGTACTGTAAACGGGATAATCTTCTGCAGCATGTATGTAGCCTGCTAAATCGGTCTGATGCATTGCTCTACCACAACGGTACGCTGTACAAACAATTGCTGGTCCACTGTTCGGCACTCGTTCTGATGGGCGTACGCTTGAAAGACCGAGTAGCACAGAAAATGATTGAAGAAGCGCTTGTTCGCATGGTTCTACAAGAGCACTACTACACGGCTTTGTTCGGAATCGATCTTTGGTCAATATTTGTTCGCTACCATTCCACCCAGCTAATGTACGCGTATTTCATTTTCTGGAAGAAAATTAACGATCACTACTCGATCTTTACCAGCCGCCCGAAACAGGTACACGTTCGGTTGCTGTTGCGCAATCTGTTCGTTTTTCTTCCGGTTACGCATAAAGAAAAGCTACTCGACACTTTTCCCGCCACCGACAGTGCACACGATCGCCTATGGGTCGCCTTGAGTCCGTTACCTGCAGAAATTGATGAATCGAAACGGAGGCAGTTCATGGCATGTTTAGAAAAGCGATTATTACAGGGTATCAAAGCATGGCAACAAGCTCCTGGAAACGTTAAAGTGTTCTACGAGGTGCTAGGTTTACTCTCGATCACTGGCTTAGCGACGAGGACGATCGAAGCGTCAACAACTTCACTTTGGACATCGCAGTTAAAATGGTGTACGATCCTGAAAACATCTTCCGCCAGCAGTATATTCGATTGTCTGGAACGTAACGGCCCGGGTATGTCCTTGGGCACAGTGCTAAAGCCCACGAATGCTCTAGCACTAGCCGAAGCGAAACCTTTTGTGAAGTATCAAATTGCAAAGCTCATCGCTGCTCATCCTTATTCTTCAAACAATGTGCAGAGTTTTCTTGAAGTGCTCGAAAACGACAATGTACCCTTCGTAAAGGCATTCGCCTTTGATGTGCTACGCAAACTCAACGACAAACAGATACCTATCGCACAACAAATATTGAGCAAACAGCCTCAACTTCAGTCGCAGCTAAGCCGATGGCACACCAATAACTCTAGAAAATTGCCTCCGTTAAGACCTAGAAGTCATGCCAGCGAGCATCGCTGTCAGCAGATCGGGGAAACAGTGGAATCACCGGATTCATTAGGTAGCTTAATGCTCACCATTAGCAGCAAAGTGAATGAACTGTTTCCGGATGATGGAGATGAAGTCATTCAAGATATAGATGTGGGGATGTTTGGGGACAATGGTTCACAAACGAAGAAGCGAAAATTTAATGCAACAGCCGAAGATTGTGCCGGTGGTGCAGCGAAGATCAACCAGTGTCTGAAGGAGCTACAGAGCCAAACAGTGCTTTTGGAACGTTTAATTCCCGCGCAACGCTTGCAATCATCGCAGAAGGAACAGCTGCAAAGTATAATAGCTACACTGACGAGAGCATTGGAAAGTTGACGAACGGTGAATGTGTTGTAAATATACCTTTTTATTACATGACAGATTAAATTTAGCATTGCTGTATGAGCTGGCAATTCTGGCTTCTAACTCTTGGCTAACAATTAAGACAGGAGTTAAACCGATTAATCCCTAAACGTCCCAAGCAATCTAACATTCCGAACATTAATTTTTTTACAGTCCTGCGACATTGTATTGTGTGATATGGTTGTCTTGTAAAGCAACGTAAACGAGCATCATACGGCTGCTTGCAAAGTAAGTTCGTTAGAATTTTATTGTGCGTTTATATAATAGCACATAATCGTGTAAATGACGTTGAAGTACTGGAAGAAAATATTGAAATGTTGGAGTTATTCGTTAGTTATGATGTAATTGCTGCTGACTTGAATATCCCTTTCAAGGACATATTTATGTTTCTTGTTTAGAGTTCTGTTACAGCTAAATGCCTATACGCGACTGTATCGCCGTATGCAATTCTAGATTGCTCTGATTAGTTGCCAAGATGTACGTTGTGTATTAGGCGATCTTTTATAATTTATCGTTGCAGGTCTCATCATTCCTTCGATTCAATAATATATGCCTTGTATCATAATTTCATAAACCTTTCATAATCAATTTTAATAGTACGTAGATTATAAGGAAAATGCAGAAAGAAAGCCCGCCACCCATGCGCCGCATTAATATTCGTTAACCGTGACACCCTTTTCGACACCCATGAACTTTATCATCCAACCGACACCGGCAAAGTTTTGCGTTTTCCTGTAACGTACCCGAACGGTGCTGCCGGTGCTAATATAGTTTGCCGGCTTATCTCCACCGCAATGCTGCCGTACAACCTTGTCCTTCTCTGTGCTTGCTTCATCTGCATTCGGTTGTTCGTTCCGGTCGAGTATCTCCAGGTAATCGGTGGCGCAGGATGATTTGCTACCAAGATCGAACACAGTAAATTGTAACGCCACGACCAAATTGTTTGGCACGGTCACCGTCCACAGGCACATCATGCGCGTCCGATTGTTAGCTGGATAGAGCGGGCTGCTAAATACACCGCCGTAGTTGTAAAGCTCACCGCCACAACCTTGACCTCGGTCGGTAGCCACGTACGTGGCGTCTAGCTGTAGCGATATAAAGTCCCGATCGGTCGCAGGGAATACGATGCGCAGGAAGTTGCCGGGCGTGAAGATAGGATTCGGCGTGGCGAAGTTGCAGTACTCTCCCAACAACTGTTCGGCGCTCTCCTCTGGTCCGCTGTACAGTTTGAGTGCATGGACGGCACAATCCACGTTGTACAGATAGAACGTGTTGAAGTAGAGGGCGATCGTGTAGTTCCTTGGTACTTGCACCGTGACCGTACACCGTTGATCTTTGAGCATTTCGTTCTGCACGATACGACCTTGCAATTCAGTGTAGTTTTTGGCACACAAGTTGCTTTCGTGAACACGCAACGATACACCCTTACCCTCGATCGAGCCATCACTTTCGAAGCTGACATACACCCGGTTGACGATAGATACGTAGGTGCTGGGAACGTAGTTGTTGCCGCAGTAGATATGGTAAGCGGTTGCGTACCGAGAGCCCTGAAGGAAGAGAAACAATTTTAACGAGATATTACTTACTTATCCGGTGTTAGAACCGCTTCGCAGTCTTAGAGGACCTAAAAGGACTTTACGGGCTGGATGGTTAGGTGTTATCCTCATGACGTGACCAGCCCACCAGAATCTTGGTGAAACTAATCTACTGTACGACAGTTAGTTCGTCGTAGAGCTCGTAATTGTAGCGGCTCCTCCATTGTTCTTCCACACATACGGGGTCCCAAATTCTTCTGGAAATCTTCCTCTCCAACGCGTTTAGGAGGGTTTCGAACAGTTTTGGACAAAATCCTTGGCTCTGAGGCGTATGTGAGTACTGGAACTATGTAAGTTCTATGTAGTCCCAGCTTTGTTCGACTCTTTAGCACCAGGTTGAAGAATAGACAAGCTAAGACCATCTTCTTGGCGCAAACCCTTGGTTGTAGCAAGGGGTCCGAGAGACATCTTGTTCTACAAATTGTCTAATGTCTAGTAATGTGGGATGGTTCCATAATTGGAAAAAATAATCTGCGTCCCTAGTCAAGGTCCCTTATCTATGGGAGCTACTGCAGAGTCTAATCGAGTTTTGAACTCAGGCTGGAGCTCGCAGCCGACTTGAACGATATCAACTCCACCACAATACCTACCCGTGACCATTGAGTTAAAACATATAGTGTTACAATGTACTTACATGATAGAAGCTCGCCTTGCTAGCGCCTCCGCCGTTGAAGATGAGGGAATTGCCAAGACCTTCATAAATGACCGCTTTTAGCTAAAAACAAAAATAACAAAAAAATAAATTCCCAGCCATTAAAACAATCTTGTCCAATAAGCAAAACCGGATGTGGCTTTTCCACCTACCGAAGCATCCCGGATGCCAACGTAGTCCTTACACTCGCGGTTAGTCTCATCGTACTGCTGGAGATCCATCTGTAAGAACTGTATCTCAACCGTCTTCCCAGCGGATGCTTCCAACAGCCACAAACATTTGCTGTTCGGTGGATACTTGTTGCTTCCACCGAAGTTGGGTGTATTCAGCGTAACAATCGCACCGCCCGTAAGATTGTGATGCATCTGTCCACACAGCGACGGAATCATCGTGATGGTCGCATCGAACAGCGTACCCCGCAGGGCGGAATCCGTCACATACCGGAAGTGTAACGTCGAGCTGAAACTAGTTTGCGGGTTAACCCGATCATTGCCGCAGAAACGTCCCATCAGCTGGGAAAACACGCTACCACCGTCGCGCAACTCGACGTAATCATCCGTACAGTTTGCCACCGACGCGTTCCGTGAAGAGCCGACGTGGAATTGATCAAACACCACCCGTAACGTGTATCCGTTGGGTGCTTGAATGACGTACTGGCAGTCCTGGACGTGATTGTTCCCACTGCCGATGACATTGAGCCGATAGCTCGGCGAACGCTCGTCGAGTGTGATGTGTTTGTCACAGTCCGGGGTGTACAGTATCAAGGCGGACATTTTGCCCCGGATGGACGAGAACGATTCCGTCTTGAAGGATATCATCCCGTGGCGGGAGTCGCTGATTGAGATGGCCGGTGCGTGTTTCGTTAGGTTGCCGCACAGCAAAGCCAACCGGTTGTCATGGTTCGCTTCCAGTCCTCGGTATACCTCCACCGTGTCGAAATAGCACGATTCGGTGTGTTCGATTTCGAGCGTTTCGAACCGTACCGTCACCTTCTGTCCCTGCGGTATGCTGATGTACCAGCGGCAGGTCAGAGCGGGCCCGTACGTAGCATCTTGGGGAAGCTGCTCGGGGCTTTGGATGCGCATCGAGCTCGTGATGTTGGACCCGCACGTATCCAGACTGTACTCGAACCGGAAGCCTCGCGCTTGTATGAACCGATCCGTGCGGAACACGATCGCGGCACGGTCTTTCACGCGGAACCGCGCTGGTGGTACGTTACGACAGTACGTGCCAACCTTTTCCCAGGTAATCGGTTCGGCGAACTGGAGCTTCCGGTAAACGGTTAGGTTGTCGTACGCGCACACGGACGACACGAGCGTATCCTCGAGCTCGAAGTCTAGGAAGTTAATCACCACGCCAGCATCGGTAGAGTTCGCCAGGATGGTGTAGTTGCACACCTGCATGTTGTTATACTTGGCCGGATAGTTCGGACTGACGATGACGTTGGTTTCCGGCTCAGCGTAGAATATTCCTATGGAAGAGCGTCGCTATTAGCGCTGGTTTCTTGATGCGAACGCATTAGCCTCCGCTCTACTTACCACCACAATTCGACTCCCATTTGATGGTGAACCCATCCGCTTCACCGGTCTCATCCGTGCGGAAGACAACCTTCATCACAGTGCCGGACGAGTTGAAGTTCGGCGGTACATCCTTACCACAGACTCGGCCCAAACTAACCCATTCCCGATTGCGCCGCTGGTCGAACAGCTCCACGTAGTCCTTCGTGCAGTTGGTGCTCTTCTCCAGGTTGAATCGGTTGATGAAGCGCGCCCCGATATGTTGGCCAGCGTACGCTTGCAGCAACCAGACGCACTCCTGATTCGGTCGGTACTTACCGTCCTTCAGCGGTGACCCGAATGTCGGCGTACCTGCGTGCAGTGTGCCGCCACAACCGAAGTTCTTGCTGCTGAGCAGCAGGTTAAAGTCACCCACACTGTCGGTGGCGTTCGGCCGTGCAGTATGGTATTCGACGAACAGTAGATGCTTCTGGGTGGTGATGGGTTCCGCTAGCGGTGGTGTATCCTTGCAGTACCGCCCAATCAGCGGACTCATCGGGCTGGGGCCGTTATAAACGAGGAGATACTCCTGTTCGCAGGGCTGCTGCATCTGGAACCGTTCGAACGCGATGTTGATCAGCGTTTGGTCCGGGTAGGTCACGTACCACGCACAATGCAACCCGTCGTGGTCAAGCAGATCGAGCCCCAACGGGCGGCTTATGTTGCTGATGCTACCGTACACACCGCCACACTGCTGCACCCGGTAATCCATCTTGAACCCAAGTTTCGAAAAGAATGGCGACTGTACAATGTTAATCGTGGTATCGGGGAACGGCGACAGCACCATCACGTTTGTCGCGTTTGTGCAGAGTTTTTGAATAGTGTTCGGTCCCCCCGCTACTGTAGCCGTCCGCACTATGCTCACACACAACCGATCGACCGGCCCGCTGTACACCTCGCGGAAGTTCATCGCAAGCGTACCGACGTTCGGTTCGGAGCTTGGGTCCCGCGACAGACTGGGCTGTGTGCGCTTGTAGGAGCAGACGATCGTGCTGACATTGGCTGGGCTCGTGATACTACCCTGCCATCCATCGAGATTCCCATCACATATCGTCGGTTCGTCGCTGGAGTACCGCAAGCGGAACCCACGGCTTCCGCTGGACTTTCTCGAAAGGTACTGCAGCATCATGCGATTATCGCTGGAATATAACGTACTGGCTTTGTCGATCGATGTAATCAGCTTGATGCGTGCTTGGTAGTTAAATCCGTCGTAAAACGTCAGCCGTTGCAACCATGGCTGGGCGGGATCCTCGTGTATGTCCAGATCGATAAACTCTACTTTAACACGTCGCCCCTCCGGCACTGTGATGCGCCACTCGCAGAACGAGTACGTCTGAAGCGCTTCGCCGTAACCCGGGCTGGTGAGTTCACCCGCATTTCCCACGACCGTGTGACTGCAGCGTGTGTAGTTGAAGGCGTAGTTCAGCTTAAACCCACTGTAAGTCGGGTTCGGGCTGGTCGCAGTAAAGACCACCTTCACGTACGGCAAAACGCTCACGATCGGTTGCGTGGGTATTTGTGTGCCGCAGAACTTCCCGAGCTCGAGTTCGGTCCTGTTGTTTCCCGGTAGCAGTGAGACGATGCGCACATGATCGCCCCCGCTGCAGTTTGCTTTGGCCGGCAGGTTAATGTCTTCGAACGTAAGAATCACGGTACCGTACATACCCTGCTGGATGTAGTACTCGCAAACCGCCGGCACCGGGTATCCGCCGAGCTTGGGATAATTATTGGACGTGATTGAACCACGAGTGCCCCGCACGATGCCTCCACATTTAGCCAGCGACACGCGCACTTTGACACCGCCGTTCGGATCGTTCACATCGTTAAAGTACTTCACCGCGATCGCATTTGTGCTGGCCATGGTGCGCTTGGACGTATCGCCCTTGCAGGTATGCAGCAGTTCCGGCGCGTTCGACGTAAGTCCTTCGCGTAACTGGACGTACTCCTTTTCGCAATGCGGGTAGCGGGGAAGCATCACCAGACCGATAAACTCCACCCAGATCAGTTCGCCCGCCGGTGCCAGCACCGTCCAGTAACATTCGCTGTGGGGCAGCGGCACTTCCGGGTAGTGCGGTGTCGTGATGTCGGTTGTGTTGAGCCGTGCGCTCAGCACGATGTTACCGCCGCATTCGTCGCTTACCTCCCGGTACACCAGCCGGAAAAGGTTGGGCCCGCGGATGCTCGGTCGATACTGCACGAACCCACGGTTGCTGCCTGTTCGAATTTTGTCCGGCAGCTCGACACCACTGTACCGTCCGAGCAGTGGCGAATGTTCGTCGATACCGTTCAAGACGGCAACGAACCCGTTGCGACCGAGCGGTGTGGCTGTGGTCTCTGTGGTGATGTTAAGCATTTCGAACGCAAACTCGATTGTCCGTCCCGGTCGGACGCTGATGTTCCAGCTGCAAGACTCGAACGATGCGAGCCGGGCGTGCGGCGTACCCGGCTCAACCGAGGGCATCGCATCCGGCTGTGTAATGACACCGTTCGGGTCGGTAAGTAAGCCACCGCAGCTTAGCAACGCTGTGCCGGTGAACCCGGTACGGTTCTGGTAGTAATCCGTCCGGAACTCCACCTTCAGGTGGGGCGTACCGTGAAACTTGTATGTTCCCCTGATGGCATACGTACAGACACGTCCGAAGGACTTCCAAGAGAGCAGATCGGGCGAGCTAAACACCTCCACATAATCCGCCAAACAATCGCTCGTTTCCTCCAGATCTATGAAGCTGAAGCTCAAATACGGATGGTAGGCGGGCAATGCCGACTGGAAGATCCAGCTACAGTTCAGCCCGCTCGTGTACCCGGTCGGATAGCCCGGCGAGGTGAGATTGAACGTGGCATCGGTACTGTTCAGCACGATCGTGGCATGACCATTGCAGAAGCTTTCGTTATCAACCGTGTACGTGGGAGTGTCGGCGACCGTCTTTCGCTGCCAGTTGAGTGAAAACAGAGACGATTCCATGATGTCGGAGTGATCGAGCACGATATAAACGACGTTCGAGGTAGAGGTTACCGGGGCCGGTTTAATGTAGCCACAGCCACTCAGCAATGGGGCGGCGGTCTCATCGTACCCATCGAATATCTGTATCGCAAATAAGCAGAAACAAACGTTGAAACAGCTAGAATCCTGGTAAAAGGTGTCAAATTTGCCCATCACTCACCGCCAGCGCACCATCGCACATCTCCGGTTCGTCCGTGTGCCGGTCGATGGCAAATCGATTGAAGTTGATTGCTATCACCGACCCTATGTCGACGGTAATGCGCCATCCAATGTTATCCGACCTACCGTAGCTTCGTGGGTACATTGGCGATGTTATCGTCCCGCTCGTGCCAGTGATCTCGCTTAGTACGTCTGCAGTAAATTGTAACCTTAATCAAAGTGGGACAACATAAAGCAACGAAGAGAATAGCAACTTACCGTAAGCATACTCCGCCAGGAATCCTTTCGACACGCCCGCCCCATTCGAACGGAACTTGATCCAAAAGCTGCTCGCTTCGGTAAGATTGGTTGGTATTTGGTTGCCGCAGAAATCGCCCAACAACGGACCATTTGCATCACGCTCCCTCACCTCCAGATAGTCACCGTTGCAGTCGTCCGTTGGTTCAATGTCCAGCTCCTTGAAGGACAGCGTCATCTTGTTGCCCGGTGAAGCGGACAGCTTCCACACGCACTCGACGTTCAGCGGGTACGTATCGGGATAGTTCGGCGTGCTAAACTCGCCCATCAACGCCGTCAAGCTTCCTCCACACGCTACGAAATACGCCAAACAGTTCAATAGTGGCGGAGTTCAACATCCCACGCCCACTGCTTACCATTGTCCAAAGTGGTGTACGTGAACTCCACGTACAGATTGTCGATCTTGTTCAGCAGCACATCCTCCGAGGTGATCAATACGGTAAGCGCATTGCCGCGGCTTACGATCGCCGGTGGGATTTTATGTCCACAGCCCTCGAAACGTGTCGGTCCATCTGTGCTGTCGCCATCGTATATCATCACACTGGCGAAGCAGTCACCCTCCGCGTCCTCCACGCTCAGGTGGGCAATGGTCAAGGTGATGCGCTGTGTCGGTTCCGGTGCTACCAACACCCAGGTACAGTTCTCGGAAGACATCTTGTGGGCTTTGTTGAGCTGAATGTTGCCGGGTTGTTTGACCACGATACGCGATCCACAGTTCTAGCAGGGTGGCAACAAAGCGAAGGTGTACATTAGAGATGTGCACGCTGAGTAAGAGTGAGTGAGTGATTTGAAACCTTCGAGAGAGTGAATGAATATAAATCAGCACGAAGAGTTTTTATGACTCCTTTAACCACTCTTTTGCGTTTATACTCACTCTTACTCTCTGTGCCGACTAGAAACTCACTCAGGAGTGAGTAAAACTGTTTTATCACTCTTTGGATTATAATCACTCTGTAAGAGTGAGTAAAAGAGTATTATCACTCTTTGGATTATAATCACTCTGTAAGAGTGAGTAAAAGAGTATCATCACTCTTACAGAGTGATTATAATCCAAAGAGTGATAATACTCTTTTACTCACTCTTACAGAGTGATTGTAATCCAAAGAGTGATAAAACAGTTTTACTCACTCCTGAGTGAGTTTCTAGTCGGCACAAAGAGTAAGAGTGAGTATAAACGCAAAAGAGTGGTAAAAACATAAATGCAGTGTAATATTTTTTAATGAATCTCAAAAGAGTGAGTAAAGGTTTCAAATCTTTAAACCCACTCTTTGACTCCGATTCAAATCATTGAAAAGAGTGATTATTCTCATCTCTAGTGTACATCAGTGCACTCTGTCGTACCGTGTAAAGGTGTTCCTATCGTTACATACCGTCTTAAACTCGGCCTGGAATCCTTTTGCCTCGTAAATACTGTTTGATTGGAATTTGACCAGCATCTCGCGCCCGGACGATGACACGGTGGTAACGTTCAGTTCACTGCCGCACGCCGTTAGCAGCAAGCGGTCGTCATCGCCCGTAGTGCCATCGTACACCTGCAGCGAGTCACTCGTGCAGTTGGGCGATCGCTCCACGGCGAACGATTTGATATGCAGCTGCAGCGTGTGGGACACATCCGTCTCGATCACCCATGAGCAGGACATGTTCGCTGGGTAGTTGGACGGATAGTTGGGGGAACTGATGAACCCTTGATGGAGCGTAATCTTTCCGCCACATGCTGGAAGACGCGCGAGAGTATGGTGAGCTATGCTGGAGGTTGTAAAAATCTATGCTGTAGCTGACACTTACGGGACTCGATAGCACGGTAGCTCGCCCTGAAACCTTTATTTGCGAAGCTGTGATCACTGACGAACCGCACGTACAGCTCATTGCCGTTGCTGGCGAGATGTACCGGGTCCTCCTGCTGGTGACAGAGCGCAGCCACCTGGTGCGTAAAGTTGGCATCGTTCGCAATGAACAACCCATCGTAACGACACTGATCGTTAACTTCCATATGAAAATCTTCCACCGTCAGATCGATTCGTTTGCCCGGCTCCACCTTAATCGTCCAGTGGCATTCCGTGTCCTTCGGGTACAGGCTGGGATAGTTGGGCGATGTGAACGTTCCGTAATCTTTGCGCAACAGCCCACCGCACCCATTGATGGACCATTCCGCCCGGAATCCCATCTGCTCGGTGCTCGCATCGGTGTGGAAGAGCAAATCGATCGAGCGCCCCTTGCTGACGAACGGTGCCGGTTTATCCGCACAGTACCGCCGTGGCATATCCGATCCCAGCTGGTGGATCTCGACGTAATCAAACGGACAGCGCTGATGCGTTGCGTTGGTCGCGGTTTGCTGCGTCATCGACTCGACATCAAAGTGTGAAAATTCCAGATTAATCTTGTTGCCCAGCGGCACCCTGATCGTCCACCGGCAGTCCATCGAGCCGGCATACTCGTGCGGGAAGTTCGGCGACTCGATCACCCCCCCATAACCGGTGATGTTCCGGCGGCACAGTATGTTGTACTTTAGCTGGAATCCCCGGCGCTGGTTAGTTTCGTCCGTGCGCATGCGTATGAACGCGTGGTTCGTGTCGGTGTCCAGCACGATCGGGTCCGTTTCCGCACTGCAGAACCGACCCAGCTTGCGACCGCCCATATCCGACCCGTCGTAAATGTCCAGATAATCGTACATGCAGTCCTTGTGGTTCTCCATGTCCATATCGGTAAACACAATGTGTATGGCCGAACCTTCGCTCACCGAGATACGCCACACGCAGAGCGCATTCTGCCCGTACGGCAGGGGATAGTTTGGCGAGATGATGGACCCACGGGCAGAGGTAAGGACACCGCCGCATCCGGTCGCGGCCGAATCCCACTCAATGTTGAAGCCCGCGTAGTTGCGCGAGCTGTCCGAGTAGAAGCGCAAAAACAGCTGGTTGGTGAACGAGATCGTGCCATTAAAGTTGTCATCCCCGCAGTAGTTCCCGATGAGGGGCGAATTTTGGGTGCCACCGTTGCGTATGGTGAGCCCATCGAAACGGCACGATCGGTGTTTCTCCATCTTGAACGTGTATACCAGCAGCATGATTTGCTGCCCCGCCGGTACCGTGATGACCCACTCGCAGGCCTTGTTGGAGAGATAGTTTTTGGGCCAGCCAGGCGAGCGAATGGTGCCGCTCGCGGCAAAGAAGTTTCCACCGCAAGCTGTACCGCAAGGGAATGAAAATGCACCCGAAGAATTAGCGTTTAGGGAAAAGGAAATACGTACACGATGAGTACTTACATTTCTCCACGTCAATAAAGGTAAAGGCCAAACTAAAGCCATCCTTCGACGAGGAAGAATCCGTCACAAACTGGATCGTCAGTATGTTGCCCGTGCTGGTGATCGCGGGCGGTTTTTCCGACCCACAGTAACGCCCGACGAGGCTGTTCCCGTACGTCGAATTGTCAAACACCTGCACGTAGTCGTACACGCACCGTCCGCTCACCTCCAGCTCGAAGCTGTTCCACGTCAGCTGTATCGCGTGGCCCGCCGGTGCCACGATGATCCATTCGCACTGCGCATCATGCTGGTACTTGCCACTCTCCGCAATCATCGGCGAGCGGATGATGGTGTCCTCGCGCATCAACACACCGCCGCAGCTGACGTCGTAGAATGAAAAGTTACCCTTGAAGCCGCGTCCCGCCACGGAACCGTCGGAGACGAAGCGCAGCAACATAACGTTTTTCGTGGCGATCGTCGTCGGTGGCGTTTTCGTGCTGCAGTACCGCCCGAGCAGTGTGTCGTTGGTTGGCAGCAGGCCATCGTACAGCTCGACATAGTCGAGTTCACACTTCGGGAAGCTGTTCTTCTCGATGTCAAAGTCCTGGAAGTCGAACTTGATCGCTTTGCCAAGCGGTCCCTGTATGACGTAGTCGCACAGCTGGTCCGCTAGGTACATCTGTGGGTACGAAGGTGACACCAGTTCCGTTTCCGGATCGGTAAACGTACCGCCGCATTTGATCTTGTACACTAGAGTGAAGCCGGGATTCGGCGCGGACCAGTCGGTGTGGAACTTGAGCAACAGTGAGTTCCCGGTCGAGGTGAAAGTCGGTGGTATCCGGTCACCACAGAACTTACCGAGCGATGCGTCCTCCGTACTGCTGCCGTCAAAGATCTCCAGCGAGTCGAACTTGCAGGCCTCACTTTGCTCCAGGTGGAACTTGCTAAACTTGATATTAACCCGACTTCCGACCGGCAGCTTGATCAGGTACTCACAGTTCAGATTGTTCGGATATACGTTGTCCGTCTGCGATAGCGGCGAGCTGATCACGCCTTCGCGCTGCGTGTACGTTCCACCGCATCCCGGCACACCTTCGACGACGGCGTAGCCGATTTGGAAACCGGCATCGTTGCCACTTTCGTCGCTGTGGAAGTACACCGTCGCCTCGTTGCTGGGCGTGATCAACGGTGGCGGATGTGTTGTATTGCAGTACTTTGCTAGCACCATCGCATCGTCCGACGGACCGTCGGTGATCTGCACGAAGTCGTAGTTACAGTTTTCGTGCACCTCGATCTTCATCGTGAAGAAGGTGAACTGGATGCGACGGCCCTGCGGTGCCTGCAGGTACCATTTGCAGTCCCGGTTCGGCGGATAGTTACCGGGTGTGCCCGGAGACGTTATAATACCATGGCTGACGATCGTAAGCGTACCACCGCACACGGGATCGACACTTTTCCACTGCAGCTCGAAGCCATCGTGAGCGGTGGAGTTGTCGGAACGGAACCAGAGATAGAGCATGTTGTGCGTGGATTGGAAATTTCCTCCACGGGGCAGCTCGTTTCCACAGAACCGTCCAATGATCTGGGCGGCCGATGTACGACCATCATGTATCTGCAACGGTATGCATCACAACAAACAGAAATGAACGTTCGGTGTAGTGATGGGAAAAACGGATGGAAAAAGGATGAGGAGGAGGAGGAGGGAGGTGATGGTTATAATTTTCTAAAACGTTGAACGGGGAAAATTGGGGGGCCCTTTTTGTTTGCCACTGGCTTTTGAGCAATTGGTTCGGAGCCGTAGGTTCGGAGCCGTGGGTTCCGAGCCGTGGGTTCGGAACCGTAGGTTCGGAGCCGTAGGTTAGGAGCCAGCTTCGGAGCCGTAGGTTCGGAGCCGTGGGTTCGGAACCGTAGGTTCGGAGTCATGGGTTCGGAGCTGTAGGTTCGGAGCCGTGGGTTCGGAGTCGTGGGTTCGGAGCCGTGGGTTCGGAGTCGTGGGTTCGGAGCCGTGGGTTCGGAATCGTAGGTTTGGAGTCAGCTTCGGAACCGTAGGTTCGGAGCCGTAGGTTCGGAGCCGTAGGTTCGAAGCCGTAGGTACGGAGTCGTGGGTTCGGAGCCGTGGGTTCGGACCCGTGGGTTCGGAGCCGTGGGTTCGGAGCCAGCTTCGGAGCCGTAGGTTCAGAGCCGGCTCTGGAGCCGTGGGTTCGGAGCCGTAGGTTCGGAGCCGGCTCTGGAGCCGTGGGTTCGGAGCCGGCTCTGGAGCCGTGGGTTCGGAGCCGTAGGTTCGGAGCCGGCTTCGGAGCCGTAGGTTCGGAGCCGTGGGTTCGGAGCCGTGGGTTCGGAACCGTGGGTTCGGAGCCGTGGGTTCGGAGCCGTAGGTTCGGAGCCGTAGGTTCGGAGCCGTGGGTTCGGAGTCATGGGTTCGGAGCTGTAGGTTCGGAGCCAGCATCGGAGCCGTAGGTTCGGAGCCGTGGGTTCGGAACCGTGGGTTCGGAGCCGTGGGTTCGGAGCCGTAGGTTCGGAGCCGTAGGTTCAGAGTCATGGGTTCGGAGCTGTAGGTTCGGAACCAGCTTCGGAGCCGTAGGTTCGGAGCCGTGGGTTCGGAGCCGTAGGTTCGGAGCCGGCTCCAGAGCCGTGGGTTCGGAGCCGTAGGTTCAGAGCCAGCTTCGGAACCGTAGGTTCGGAGCCGTAGGTTCGGAGTCATGGGTTCGGAGCTGTAGGTTCGGAGCCAGCTTCGGCGCCGTGGGTTCGGAGCCGTGGGTTCGGAACCGGCTCCGGAGCGCACATCATTTGTTCGGTGTGTGATCGTATATCGAGATCACCGGAAGATCTGCACCTACCTGCAACCAATCGTACTTGCACTCGCCTGAGCTGACCGGATTTTCCAGACTAAACTGCGTGAAGGTAATGTCCAGCACCTGCGTGTCGTTAGTTTTGATCAACCAGGCGCAGCGAGCGTTATGGTTGTAGGTACCGTTGAACTCCGGATAGCGCAGCGTGCCGTTCAGCTGGTACCGGATGCCACCACACGCACGTACTTGCGTTTGGCAACGGAGTCCCGTATAGCCGGGCGGACAGCGGCACGCAATTCTTCCAAAACTGCCCCCCGAAGACATGCATGTGCCACCATTCTGGCAGGGATTTATCTCGCAGGGTGAGGTCGTACGCAGGCAGTTGGGTGGATTGGTATCTGGCGGACAGGTGCAGCTATAGTTTTGGGCATCGATCTTCACGCAGGTTCCCCCATTCTGTGGAGAGGTAAGCGTTGCAAAGGCAAATTGTAATTGTATCCGAAGGGATGCTGGTGGTTTACTAAAATCTACAGTACCCTGCAAGGTGCGCTGGCACACGGGTTCATCGATGAACGATAACATCCGTTCGGTCCAAACCCGGACCCAGTATATCCCGGTAGACAGATGCAGTTCGGCACCGCACTGCCATAATCCACACAGCGCGCCATCGGATGACAAAGCCCCTGGGTGCATCGGTTGCCCTGCGCCAGACACGTCCGACCATCTCCAGTATATCCAGCCGGACAATTACCACATCGATAGGATCCCTGCAATGCAGCCAGCAAATGTTAGATAAAACCCGTTTTGCACCACCGATCGAAGGTGAGCCTTTACTCGAGTGTTGATGCAGGGCACTGACGGAGAGGTGCTGCAACCACCATTGTTCGTCTCACACTCATCAATGTCGACGCAGTAGAATCCATTGCCGGTGTACCCTGCCGGACAGGGGCCACACACGAACGATCCTGGCAGGTTGATGCAGCTTACTTCCGGGTCCTTCGAACAGTGCGGTTTCGATTCACTGCACTCATCCACGTCCTGCGAGCAGGCCGGTGTCAACCCGTTCGTCTTCCAGCCCTGATCGCAGATGCACCGGTAGCCGTCCTTCGCCTGCACGCACGTCCCATGTCCGCAGAGATCGGCACCGGCCGTGGCACAGTCCTGCGAGCGCGTGTTGCAGTGTATGCCTCGCCATCCGTCCGCGCACATGCAGTTGTACCCACCGTGAACGTTCTTACACGTAGCCCCATTCTGGCAGCCCAGATCTGTGCCGGCAAACAGGGCACATTCGTTCACGTCGGTGGTGCAGGTTTGGCCTTCCCAGTTGCTCGGACAGAGACACACGAACGAATCGTACTGCGCGATACAGGTTCCACCGTTCTGGCACGGTCCGCTGGTGCACCGGTTGGTTTGTAGCGTGGTCATCAGTGTGGCCAGCTTGGTTTCGACGTTCTTCACGCGCCTTGCCAGGGCACCGATGCGCGGGTTCATCTGCGTTGTGTTGCGCGTGGATGATCTGCAAACGGTGGGAGCATATCGTAAATGCAGCACAGCTTTACATTTGTGTCATCAAATCGTCACACTTACTCCTGTTCGAGTGATTCCACACGCTTTATCAACCCGAACGGACCGCTGACGTATGTGGCCAGGAGTTGAACCTGTTCCGCTACGCTACCACCGGGTAGAAAGGCTTGACTGTCGGTGGACGATCGACCATCGATCATCATTTTCGATAACGTCCGTAACACTTGCTCCACACTGAGCCCACCGATGTTTAGATGGCCGCTACCCTTCATGTAGAAGGTAATATTTCTGTCCTGTGCCGACTCGATGATAATATGCCCATTGGTAGCGAGTATTTTGGCTCTACAATGAAATGAAATTGAAGCAGAATTATCTTCTTAAAACTTGATTTCACTTCCGGAACACTTTCGCCTAGATAATTTTTAGCTTAACGATGTTCCAGAATGGTTAAGATTTGTACGGGATTTTTGTTTCTGATTAAATATTTAGGTACATATGTTATGTATTTACAGGCAAAAGACATTAAGATCACCGGTTTGAATGTGGTATTGTCGCTCAAGTAGAGAAAGATAACGATGTACGCCCCCATATTAGCACATTACTGGACAAAAAAGAACTGGAATTCTTGAAACATCACAAAAGATTACTCTGGGAAAGGTCTTCAGACCGAAATTAATTCTTCATTCTTCATAATTTTAATTTTTTTAAAGCTATTTGCACTTAGAACGGTATCACGTAATCGTGTTTATCAGGTCTCTTGCTCACAATCTGGGAGGCGTATATTTTCTCTTTGTAGCACACGGTATACGCCCAGTTCGTTGCTACCCCTTATTTAAGCATTTTGAAAATAGTTTTCGACGAAGAATTCACTTGCGATCCAAAACGACCATACGTATATCTTTGGCCGTTGATTCTTTTGGGCGAAATAACACTTACTGATCATCAAATCCACCAACGACACAACAGAACACCCGGAACAGCACGTACAGTGCGAGAGTGTTCGATTCGAACCACATTTCACCTAGCACTTAATCACGCATTCAGCAACACTGTACCATTTTCACTTCACTAAAACACTTCACTACTTCAGGGTTTATTTCTTCTGTTCACTTCCCAGCGTTGGGCACTAACTGAACGTTCTGCCACATTGCAACGCCTTTTATAGGGACACTCCGGATGCCGTTGGACATGCCGTTTCTGCGATAAACGCTCAAAACGCACATGATTTTTCGTTTGACAGAGTAAAACACCCCCTGAAAACGATACCGAAACGGATAAGGTCGCTTGTGTGGATGAGCGATCAGTGGATATTTTGTGAATGGGATTTTGTTGCAGTTTTCCCATTCACATTTGACATATTCTTTTAATATTCATTGATAGATTTTTAATTTGTTTAGAGTACAGTAACGTAGTAGTTCGCTTTGGGCTGTTCGTTGATGGACATCGAAGATCGTAAAGATGCGTTGTGATTCGTCTATCTGTTATACTATCGTTGAAAACGCATTTTTTCCCTTCTCTACTTCTCATTCAGACTTTTCCAAAATCAACTTCAATATTGATGATTTACTGTGCAAAGACTAAACACGTAATAAAAATAGTCTGCCGTTGTGTTCGTCTCTCGAAATATGAAATTCGATCCCTGTGCATTGAAGTATTATTTAAATAGTTCGCTTATCGGTTGTTCGATGGAGGCGCCTACTTTCCAGTGCAAAATGATAACCGAAGCTGTTATTCTTGTTCTTGTTTAGTTCTACAGTCGTTATCGGATATTTAAAAATAGCAACTAATTTGTAGAAAGGAAAATAGCTGAATAGTCCAGTGCTTAGTACCCTCGCCGGGCGTGTGGGCTTAGAGTTCTATTTGTCCGATGTTATTCTCGTTACTGGATTTGATGGACTTGAGCAGCTATAAAACAGCATTATAGCAGTAATAGTTATAGTATGTGTTGCGAGAAGTAACAGCGTTTTATTTTTGTGCTACATGAAACACTAACAGCACAACCATAATACAAAAAACACACAAAAAGGACAACCTTTTTATTGTCAAATCCATTGCCTCCCATTTTGACTATTTATGGGAGCTAAAACATCACGTCGGGTTAGCTTTATCGAGGCGTTTCGGTTATTGATCCTCTTGGCTCGTAAATGTCCCTCCTAGCGTCTCTCCTCCGGATGATTCTTAGTATTCTCGGATCGATCGATTTTGCCGCTCGAGTTAGCGCCCTCTACAGTCAAACGCTCGAAGCCAACTATGGCAATCGAATCGACCGTTGAATACTATTCAACAGGATGATTGAGTGCAGTACATTGGTGATATCGGTACATTAACCTGTCGCGACAAGTTGTGTCGCCTAATTAAATACTTACAGAATGTCATATTACAGCTTTCCTTCAATGGCTTCCAATAAAGTTACTCCGAAATGCGGTTCAATGGACGTTTCCGATTTTATTTGGTAAGATAACAGTTTCTTATCTACAAATATATATAGTTTTGTTGTTTGTTTGTTTTTTTTAAATGGTTTTTACTATAGTTTATGTTTGTGTTTTCTCTCTGTAGATGAATCGTATTCGGTGTATGTATGTTTTGCAGTGTGTCGGAATTGTGAGTGTAGTCTAAAGTGCAGTTGCATCACTATACTATCTGTTCGCAATCGAATTGGAAAACTAGTTTTCGTAGTAAATAGAACACTAGCGTCTCTGCTCTATAGGTGCGAGACGGTTTCATGCCTTTCCTTTCCGTTTATTGTTAATTATTATTCATTCCTGTGCATTTTCATCTAGAACAGTATAAGAGAATATTTGTGCTAAAACGCAAACACAACAAACCCCAAACCCCGCGAGACTAGGGTAAAGGGGGAGGGTGGGGGAGAAACAGTTTTAAATGCCGTATCTTGCTTTCTTTCTTTATTTTTTGTGTTTTTGGTGTGTGTCGTTTTTTTTTTCTTTCCAAACTCTTTCAAACCTAACCATCACGGTTTCACGCACCGGAGGCGTGCTACTCGCGCGCAGTTGCATTCAAACTATCTAACTCTGTGTCCTTGTAACACATCCACCGCGAAGGAAGAGGGCTAAACAAGTTTTTGGCTAATATCATCACTACAGTTGTTTGTGCGAGCGTGTTGCGGTAAATATCGTTTTCGGTTGTGCTAAACACGGTGCACACCCCCAACCTTCTCTCTATTAAAATGGAAAACAGACATTTTTCGTTTCGTTTGTGGTTGTTTGTTTTCAACAGTCACCGAGTACAGCTGCCGGGAAGGATACCAGGCGCCCGCCCTTTTGGACACGATTGTGCTGAAGTAATTCGATCGCCGGGAGGTGTATCGCTCCGTGACGGGTCACACGATCACAAAACTCTGGACACGCTTTGGCACTTACAGTGGAGTGTTATCGTTTGAAAAATAGTGATTTTAACTAACACAAAACTAACCGTGTACAGGGGTGGGAACGTAAGTACAATCTATACGTAGGTTCTGCCCGGGCAGCTTGTGTGCAGTTTCGAAACAGAAACTAACACTAATCTATCATCGATGCTAAGGAACGTTGTATTCAAACGAAGCGGTACTATCCTTCAATACCCATTTGGCTATATTTAGTATCATTTCCCGCCCTACTTGAGTACATCCAATCGCGGTAGCCTCATATCCTTCCCCAGCTGCTGACCGGCCGGTTTTTTTTTTTCGGCACCCAGGGATAAAATGATAGGCAGTTCTTGGAGGTAAAGTGTGCCACACGAAATAAGATTGTTTGCATCATAAGATTTCCATCACTCCATTGTTGTTTTTTTTTGGAACTTGCGTGTGTATTTGTGTGTGTGTGTATATGTTTTGTGTGAGTGTATGTGTGTGGGAGTGGGTGGTTTGTTAAAAGAGTGTACGTACGTATGTAAAGTGTGTGTCCAGATGTATATACCTATAACGCCTATTACTTTGCTTCTAGTCTTATAATTCCAATTTCTACAAATCTATTTGGTAGTGCTGGAGTTGTTAGTTTACTCAACATCGTTAGTCCCTCCCAGTTTGCACCGTTTACATTTGCCTTAACATTCGCTAGTACAATCGAAAATATCGGAAACAAATACACTAGTCATCACCGTTCTCTAAACGGTGTTTTGTTTTTCTCCCAACTCGCAAATTACGACAACTCTTAAATAGACGATATAATATTTTGTTCTTTTGCTAATTTTTCTCATACTAATTTTTAATATTTGGCGTTTGTTTTTGTTTTTTTTTAGAGATGTTTCTTCTTTATCGTTTGCTCTGTTTCGTATTGCAAAAGGTTTTTTTTTTTCGTTTTAAAAAACAGTGTGACGATCGGTAAGAGTGGTTCGATCCTTTTGTTTTCTTGTGTAGCACGTGTGTTTGTGTGGTTAGTGGTAAGACATCTTTCGTATAGAACTGTATCAATCTGGTTGTTTAAATCAATGCTTGAGAAGAAACTCAATGCCTAAAATAGATCTCTCGTACATTTGGCGCGAACTTCTCGCTGCGCCGGTTGCAGCATTTGTGTCGAATTCGGCCCGTCCTTGTCCTGCACTCTTCCTGCTTTATCAATCGATCGATAGGAACGGCCCACATTTTGCCTTCCGCTAGTCGAAATGACACAGTTTCCACACCGGTGAATGTACATCACGTATGTGTAGTAGTAGTTGTTTTGTTGTTATTCTGTTTTTTTTTTGTTCATTTGTGTACTCTTACTGTCCCATCTTAAAGCTAGCTTAGCATTAAATATAGTATTGTTACTGGTTTTTTGATTCGCCTAATTCGTACAACTTATAATTCAGACCATTTCTTGATGTTAGTGTACTTTTGCTTCCTTTAAGTCTATTTACTTCTCAACTCATCCTTTCCATCTTCCATCCTAGCGTTACGGCTTTGTTCCATTCTTTTAGCTATGAACCGCAAGGGTGCAAACTGTTTTCAACACTAGTATACTCTACTAGTAATGCTGTCATGATCAATACCATGGAGAAGTGATCATACGCACAAATGGAAGCAAAAACCGAGTTTCAAACAGAAGTAACTGCAACATTGTTTTTTTTTTCGTCGAATGTAAAGGTAATGTTTTAAACATCCAATATTGAGTTCCAAAGTTGTTTTCACTGCTGAAGAATTTTCGCGAGTATCATACGTGCCTCCTATTAGTAGTAAAATTGTACGTATGACAGTTTACGACGTGCATCATCATAGAGTAAAGAACAATTACAATTGCTTTTTTTGTGAAATTGGACCACACGTGTTCTATGTTACCGTAGTTTAAGCACCCATTTCCAATACGATACATAACTGAAGAGTATAACACGTAAACCATAGAGTATAACAACGATCGTATGACAACTTTCGGGACGTACGTCTTGCACCTTCGGTAGCCCCACTCTATACGATCGCTTGAATCTTCACACTCCCACGTGCACAATTGTTCTCCCAAGCTTCTACAGAAGACATCCATTACTATATTAGGTCGATACATCATTATAGTTTATAACGCCCCAATAAGTTCGCAGCTCTCCTCGACAACTCGCCGTTGGATTGTGTCTTTAGTAGACGCGCCTGAAAGTATGCATTTTGTATGCATTGCACTCGGTATCCCATCTGAAACAAATCCTGCATACTCTCAGACACGTCGCACAGGCTAAGTCACAACCCATCAATGAACTGACAACGGAAATCTTTGCAACTTACCAACAGCCCCCCCAGCTCTCAGCTACTACCCAACGATTCGCTCCCCGCATTCCATCGGAATGGAGCATATCCCCATCGTAGAAAACCTAACGTACACTGAACACAGGAGTAGGCTAGCTAACCATATTTATACTAAAGTAGGCACTCCTAGAGACACAGACACAGATGCTGCCATCGGCAGATAGAAGAAGATGTTCATAACTCCAGGCCGATCCTTCGTCGATTCGTTTCGTTCGATTTGCGGTTTTTGGCTTTGTCCTCCAGCTTTGCGAGGGACCAGACCGTTCGCCATGGTAGGCAAATAATCGGGAAAATATAGGTCTAAAATTCTTTCCTTTCGATAGTGATCACTGAGAGGATGCGTACAGACTGGAGCTGGCTTTGCTTCTTTTAAATTTGCATTGCTGCATTCATATCAGCAATTAACGGTCTTATAGAAAATTGAAGATCTTTCTACTAATGGCTTTACTGCGGGCTTCCTTAACTGGCCGTGGCGCATCGGAAGCAATAGCCAGCGCACCGTACACTGCATAAAAATCCCCATTTCAGGTTCCATTGTTGTCAGGTGTTAAAGTTTGAGAGTTTCGTATCACCTTTCGATACCAATATGCGCTACAGTCGATTAGAGGATATTGGTGCCGTCACGTTCTAAACGTGCGCCCGCACTAAAGATGCCTACACGGTTACGTTAGCTTGGTGTTTTGCATTTCGTCTTATGTCTACTATGTTCGGCGGCTGGGCCGCCTTGGTTTGCCACCGGTGTGGTTCCCCGTTTCGTTCACCCCCGACACCGTAACCACTACCTCCTCCGCCTGCGCACTCTTCCACCGCGTTTGTCCATATTTTAGGCGCAGCTCCTCGTGCAGCTTGTCGCGTAGCATTGCACTTCCGGTGTCGGCCTCGAGAAACGGTGGTGCAAGTCCTTGCGCCACCCGTTCGTTAATGGGAATGAGCCGCCGGCGGCCCGTTTCGTACAGTTCGAGGTTGAGCGGTGAGCGGCGGGAACGTTTCTTGGTCTTTACCGGCAGGATCGGTTTTTCCTCGCCGTCTGGTTTATTAATGCGTCCCTCCGACCCCGGATCCCTGGCAGTGTCCACCGTGTCTAGCCCCCCGCCAGGCGTCACCTTACCATTGAACGTGTCACACTTGAACACGGCCACGCTCTCCCTGCTGTTGTTCTTACCCGAGTATGTGTCGAACTTGGAACCGGTTGCTGGTTCCGCGGAGCTGCCCTTGCCAAAGGTTTCGAAATGATGCGACAGATCCGGCGGCGAGCTGGTGGCTGCATCACGGCTGAGCCGTCGACCGATCGTCCCGAGCCGTTCGCTAATGATGCTATCCGTGCTAAACCGGCGCACATTGAGCGATGAAGAGAAGGACGAACTTTTGCTGCCTCCGTCGCGGGATTTCCCGAACCCGAACCCGGCGCGCGATAAACGCCCCGGGCTGGCGCGTCTGCTGGTCGAAGCCGACGCTGACAGGCGGGAACCGGCCGGATGCACCTCCGGCAGCAATGCCTGGGAGGTGCTTTCCGACGTTGCCGACAGCGATGCGTCCACGTCCGTGTCCAGCTGCACCCTGTCGAGTTTGATGTTTCTGGGTTGGTTTAAAGTACACGCACAGACATAAAACACACTGAGCACGGAGGGTGTAAAACGCACGGGGGCGCTTACCTGCGTATTTCCTGGATCATCTCGAAGAACTGGGCTTTGCTCTTGCGCCGGCGTCTCTGTTCATCCTCCTTCTGGGGCCAAAGGAAAGCGCGCGTTAGTAGGCGAAAAGTAAACATACCATTGGGTTACGAAAGATCCCAGCTAGAGGGAAAACGACCTTGCGGGATGTAGACTACACACGGTCGAATTGGGTTTTGTTTTTTGTTTTTTTTTGCAACCAATCAAATACCAAGAGCAAACAAATTTTCAAAGCACCAAAAAGCCATTTTCCCTATTATACATTACCCGTTTGACGCTCTTTTGGAACAGGCTGGTAATCTGGCCTTGGCGGATCGTGTGCACCAGCTCCTTGGCGGCATGATGTGGAGATACCAGCTCGACACAGTTGATAAAGCGGTACAGCTTCTGGCTGAAGAACATGATGTTACGGCTCTTCCAGATCGTGTCCTTCGGCTGGTGACGGAGGATGGGGAGTGTGTATTTGTAAAACACGTGCTCGATGATCAGTATCAGCACGCCGAGCACCATGCCGACGCCCAGAAGCAGAAAGACACCGGCCACCGCCGTTACCCCGAGCGGTTTCGGCTGTGCCATTTCGCGATCCAGCCTAAAACAAGGCAGATCTCCGTACCACTTCGCAGTGAGTATGTCCAGATAGCCATCGTTAGAATACTTCGAGATCAATGCCGACATCGTTTTCTTCAGCGGGAACCTATAAATGGAAGCGATGCTTAGGACAAAACTGGAAAGGTTGTTTCAGGTGCTTTCGCTTACCCTTTGGACATGCCTATCGCGTATGAGTCTTCAATATAGTTATCACCTATTCGCTGCAGTGAGCAGCTTTGGTCCGTACCACGATAGTAATCCAATATGGGTGTATCACACATGAGCAGATCGATGGTGCGGTTTCTGTGGAGAAACACGAACAACGGACAATTAAAATCCTCCAAACCTTCGCTCCTTCCAGTCACGCCTCTTCTGCCATTCATACTTTAGCCGTTCGATTCCTTCGTCGATGCTTTGCAGCTGATACTTTTTCATATGTTCCCAAAGTCGCTTATCGTTCTGTTGGACGTACGATTCGGCTGCCGTAGCGATCGGTGATCCAACACGTTGCGTCAACATCTGCACGAGTAGAACGTTAACAATTGCCCCATCCGAAACCGCTACCCGGACGCTGACACTTACCGACATTTCGTAGTACTTTGCTTCGTTGTGAAACAGCAAACCCGCTATCAGCGCCGCAATGTTGGCAGTGTAGGACGCAATGAAGATGACGCTGAAGCCACCCCACACGTTGATCAGGAATTTGTTGGGCCACGATTTGGGTGCCTTGAATGCGACCAGATGCCCACAAAGCAGACCCCACATTACCCAGAGTGCTGCAAATGAGGTAGCGCACAAGTGTTAGCGGTTTGGTAGCGAAACCACGCCACGCCGTCCTAGACGTCCATCTTGAAGAATTAGTTTGCTTGGAAACCCCCAAACCCCCTTCTACGTACCGGACGACATGCTGAAGTTTTTGCTCCGCTGCCGTCCCCAGGGATTCAAACCGAACGGACTCAACCATTCGTAGATCGCTACTGCCACTGCGGTAACGTTCAGCGAGGTAAAGATGGCTATCCAGAGCTCTGGCGAGAAGGGCAGTAGAAACGCTAGCAATGGTATATCGGTGGCCGCTTCCGGTGCGGCCAGCAGGGATACACCACCATGGAAGTACGGTATCGTAAAATCGATCACCTCCGAGCGAGCCCTAGAAAGGAGAACGTGTGTCAAATTAGGGAGGGGTTTTCTGATGTACTTAGCATCTAGCTTACTTAGACACGCTAAGCGGCGCGAAGGATAGGTCAGCAGTACCGGATATTAAATCTCCGATAACACCATTCCATTGTTGTCTCGTCTGCACCGGCGGTGGTGCTGTCGAATATTCGAAGAGATACGGTTGCAGTTCTTCTCTGGTGAAGTTCATGCCAGCCTGTGAAAGCTTCAGCTTCGATCCTCGTTTTAAGCTTCTTCCAGATTGTGCTACAAGCAAGATGTAGAAAAGAACTCGGCAAATAGTACTGCAACCAACAGGTTTGTCAAACGTAACAAACCTACCGTCAAACTTGGATTTTGATTCCACGTACGTGGGTACGGTTGGTTTCCTAATGTTCGATGACGGTCCCGACTGTTCGGGCGGCGGCGTAGGTATTCGCCGTCCGAACAGTCCATCGTGCACGATGTACAGATGAAAATCGAAGTTAATTTCCGACGCCAACTTCTGGAGCAAATCCATCGAAAGGCCGTAGCAGCAGCGTGTTCTAGCAAGAATGCAAAGATGCATGATCAGTGAGATACTTTGCCGATGGTTCTCAGCATACGCACCGATACAGTGGATACGGCTGACGCTGGTCCTCCTGGTAGTGGTTGGGAGATTGATTGATCTCCCTCAAACGATTGCGCCGCTCAATTTCGTTAAACATCAGCGTCAGATTGTGTCGTCCGGTGGTGTGTATTTGGTAGCAGATAAGACCCCGCAAACACTCGCCCTCTTCGTTGACCGGTGATTCCATCACAAATGGTGGTGCCACCGAAACCACCACTCGGAACATGGTTTTTGCCTTGCCGGCGAGCCCTGCAGGGGACGCAAAAGATAGCTGTGGCCTATATTTGCTTCATTAGCATGCGATTGGTACATACCTGACACGGTTACATCTCCGCCGGGCCATATGATCGTGTCCAGATGTACCAAGCGTCCCGTAATAAGTCCCACACGACGCCATTTTGTAGTGGTGGCGGTACCAGCCGAACTACCCATACCGCTAGCCCCAGCAGTACCGTTCACTGACGGATTGACATATCTGGCACCCTCTCCTCGGTCCGTGTGATAATCTCCCTTTGGTGTTGATGATGATTGTCTCGTTGTCGGCACGAGGTTCAGCATTTCAAAATGGCTAACGAGCGACTTTTCGATGAACCCACTTGCTATCGGAAATCCGGACAGCGCTTGCCGGGCATTCATCTGCAGATTCCTGTCAAAAGGGAGCGAAAAACGTTAGTGCACCATCTCGTGCCACAGCGTCGCGCGTTCTTACTTTGCAAAATTGTACGCCTTAGCCTGTTCGGCTCGATTAATGGTACCCATGCAGCCACCCTTGTAGCGCGTAGCTCCACCACGACTTCGACCACCTCCGGCACTGCCGCCACCCCGCTCTGGGTAATATTTGTGATTCGTGGTCGCTGACCACCAGGTGCTTTGACGCTTAACTCTAGAACTATTTGTACTACTGACATCACGTAAATTTGCACTACTATTGCTTATAGGCGAAATAATATCGTTCGTTTCGTGCACTGGCTGTGTCGTTTGGGTCGGCGACCCACCACCATCGCCACCGTCCACCATCACCACCGTCCGTTGGCCCAATAAACTAGGCTCCTGAACACTTTGTTGTGTATTTGCACTGTTAACTGGTAATGTTAAAATCGTATCTCCCGCGACAGCGGTCAACGGCGGATGGGCAGCAACGGATCGCTTCTGCTGCAGCTGCACCGGTCGCTGTTGACCCCGTGGGGCTTTCGATTGGTCCTGCGTATTACCACGACCGGTACCGGTCGGTCCCGGCCCATCCCGTCCCGTTGGTCGCCCCTTTCCCACGGTCGGTGTATCATCCCGCTCGACCTTGGCCCATGTCGCCGCAAACAAACGCACGGCCGCACGAATAAAATGCCGATCGATCTTCATCTTGATCGGTCGTAG
This sequence comes from Anopheles marshallii, assembly GCF_943734725.1. Taxonomy (NCBI): domain Eukaryota; kingdom Metazoa; phylum Arthropoda; class Insecta; order Diptera; family Culicidae; genus Anopheles; species Anopheles marshallii. Next base: position 66,506,194 of record NC_071327.1, read on the forward strand.
CGCAAGCAATCCCACCGGGAAGTCTTGGTTGTGATGGAACAGCACGTGTCCGGAAGAGTTGTGTAGCTTCAGGTACTCGCTGCTGCGCTTCAGCTTGATCTCCGGCTCATTATCCGGTCCGGTTTGATACTGCTCATCGTCCGTGGTGGCGCTCAGCGGCAATGTTCGTTCATCTTCAAAGTCTTCAAACTCGTCCGATTCCTCCGGCAGCTCGTCGAAACGCTCCGTTCGGCGGGCCACATTAACCACGGTATTGTTACTGGCAGTTCCCGCCCTGCCCCGACCATTCTTAGAATTGTCCGCCGGTCGGCGCCCTTTGCTGTGCTTCGTATTGCCCCGCAACGTGTCGGGCGTAACATCCGGCCTCGGATTGATGAGTGCCGCACTGCCAAACCGCGACGCGTGACTGTCGACGTACGTGCGGGTTCGGTTTTTGCGCAATCGTGGATCGAAGTCCTCAAACTCCATCCTGCGCTCGACGAGATCGGCCAAGTGGGACTGGTGGCGCATATCGAACGTGTCGTAAAAGTCGGTCTCCAGCTCGCTACGCCCTCCGGGACCAACATCTAGCGACTGCTTGGTTTCGTACGTGGTTTGTCCGGAATCGTAGAACTCCGTCGCAGAGGTCGTATCCATCCACAGCCACACAAAGTGACCGTTTAGCATCTTCATACGCTGCGCTTCAGCCATTATAAGCCGAGCTACCTTCAGATTGCACAGCACCAACACAACTCCTTTGGTAGATCGGGAAATGTACGCTAGTTTCCTGGGAAAAGAGACAGAACAACAATCGGTTAGTTGAGTACCTTCGAATTCCTCTTCTTGGATTAACGCTCGATATGAGTAATGCCTGTTTCCGGTGGATAGGCGAGGCTCATTTTGATCACAATGAGGACAATGAGTTCTTCATATGGAGGGACGTTCCAGGTGAGATTCTTTGCAAGTTATTCGAGTGTACGAAACTTAATGCCACCAAACGAACCTCCAGGATGTTTGTGAAATTAAATTCTACTTACTTATAAATCAAATCGAAGTTCGTTGGTAGGGTCACTATAATTGGATTCAGTGGTTTCTGACGTAGTGGTGCTCCTTTTTTGCCGCTTATAAGAACGTACGTATCGACATCGCACAGAATATGGTATGAGTGCCAGTGAACCTAAAAAATAAAGAACAATCGGCCAAACATTCGGCTCAGCTCAAGTGTCACTTGGATGTCCTCAACTCTTAGCTCTTACTTGTAAAAAGGTTGCTCTAATGGCTTCAAAAATTTCCCTAGAGGATGGCTGCAGTATTGCTTGTAATTTGGTTGATAGCTGCAAACGAGACCGGAAACCCATTAATCCATCGTACGTGGCGGGGACAGTTTGCGCTTACCTCGTCGTAGGAGTTATGCAGAGTAGCTATGCCTCCCTTCGCCCACAGTACGGGCACCTTCATGGCATTACCGGCCAGGGCTAGCGATTTGGCCGCAGCACTATCGCCAACGATAACCATCCCGGCCAGTGGCATACCGTCGATCGAGTCACACGCGGTCGTCATAAGCTTGGAAGAGAACCGCCCGCTGTCTGGCAGATTGATGTAGATCGGCCGCAACGGTGGTCCCTGCGGATTCCCGAACGGTGGCCCCATATCGATCAGCGTGCGGGCCAGCGTGCGTCCCCACAGCTTCGCACCACCGTTGACCGCCACCGCAAAGTACACCGCATCCGGTCGGTCCGGAAAGACGGGTTGCGAACCGTCGTCAACCGCGAACGTACCGGCCGGATGGGCTTTCAGCATTTCCGCCGCCAGGCCTGGGGCCCCGGACAGGGCAGCGTAATGGCTGCCGGTACCACGAACCACCGTGGCCGCATCGTCCTCGCCGGAAGTGGAAGAGGTACGGTCCGCAAACACTACCAGCACCATCAAAAACACCCACAACACCACTAGGGTTGTCGACCGTTTCCAGGGTAACGCGAACGCGATCGTGCCGTGGCGGTGCATCATTTTCGGTAGCATCGCGTCTCCGGGTCTCGTAACTGTGCGGCAGAATGTAACTCTATTCGAAAGCTGGTTTCTTACCGGTGGTGTTCGCCTACGCTTGCGAGCGGACTATGCATGAGCCACTAGTTCCGGTGTTATCAGTGCTGGAAATTCTATGTCTGAAAGACAAAAAAAAATCGATTTGTTGTTGATGATGAAGTGAAAAACTGGACAATAGTACGACACAACACAACCATTCTATCTGCAAAAAAAGGAGGAACGGTAACGCAGTAAAATAAATTGTAATCTCAAGAAAATCGTATTGCTTTTAATGAGAGGTCGCTATACCGTCTAGAATCCTTTCACTTCGGAAGCACTCAAACGCTGAAGAGGCATTGTTCGATAGAAAAAAAAAAGTAAAACAGGACAGAAGAAAAAAAAATGTCTCGTAAAACCACTTCACGTCCAGCACTTCAGAACGGACAAACATTGGATTAACAACACTCGCCCGCCCAACATCCTGTCACGCACCCACACACGTTCACTATCGAGGCTGATTATATAATCATTACTGTTAAATCAGAACACACGGCACTATCAAATCGGCCCGGAACCATCGATACCGATGTGCAACACTAGCAATGTATTTGGCACAAGGAAGAAAAACTCCAACAACCTTTCGTCCTTCGTGGAAAACGGTTCCCCAATCAATCCGCACTATTTAGCTGTCCATGTTTGTTCACCGGATGTGCAGATTTCGATCCAGTAGCAGCTGAACGATGCTACAGAGCCAGTACCACAGCGCAGTGTGTATGGGTGGAAGCAACGGAGTGTGGACACCGAGTGGTACCAACAAAAAGTAACAGGAACTTGTTGACATAATAATCAGGTTGTTCTTTGGCTGCAATGTCGCCTCCCCCCCCTCCTTGGTCGTCCTTTGCACCCACTTACCGATTGATGCCAGTGCCATATGCCGCTGATAATGCAGGTTTCATAATTTGCCACCTTTTAGTTCCGTTTTCTTCGGCGTTCCGTTCCTCCTTTAAGATGACTGCCGAAAGTTTCCAATGTGCTGCTAGCTTCGTTTTCGGTGCCAAAGATTGAACTAAAAATTGGATTTGCTGGCGGTACAACGTTTTTTTTTTCTCACAGGAAATGAGCCAGTAGGATGGATGGTTATTTTTGCTTTTCCTGTGTGCCCCAGCGAAAATGGCACCCTATCCCCTGCACCCCATGCAAAATCTTTGGGCGAATCCACTGGAAGGCTGCTGGCTGCTGGCCGAAGTCACAGATGACACGTAAATAACTCCCGTCCGTACGGGTTCCTTACTTCAAAACATTGCTCACCGGACTGGCAGCGTGAGCGAACGTCGTTGCGCATGTGCACCGCAATGTTATCATGGTGCTCGTTTGCTGGAAGGATAACGCGGAGCGGAGTAGCTGTTCGTTGAGAATTTTGCCTGGACCAAAGTCGGAGCATAATCAGCGTGATGAGTTTGTGTGAAGCCGAACGTTAATGCTGAATCTTCTGCGGTACACTTGTTGTGATGTTCTTATCGGTGCACAATGTCCTTATATTACCAATACCATCTCAAGTATTTGAATGCTGAAGGGTACTTTGGGACATCCACGAGCGTTTTATTGCAAAAATTGTGATGAATGGAGACGCACGACAGCAGACGATATTATGCTAATGCTTTGTAGCATTGACAACTTCCGAACAGCCATCCGTCGGTTCAATATGATGAAGAGATGAGATGGGATCAACTAGAATGGAGGCGCAATTGGAATATTATGGTGTTGAATGCCACCTAAAAGATATAATAACTATAACTTCTAGATTAACTTGTTGAATTCGTAAAACAGATAGGTGATACGTCAATCACAGATCTTTACCATGGGTCAGATTCTAAAAAAGATGCCGAAATAGTATCGACAATTCATTACGATGCTTTCATAGATGTTTATGCCATATACGATAGCAAGGTTGTGCTATAAGTTCTTCCAGCATTCTTGGCAAGTTTATTAAATTTGGAAGAATTTCAATGCTTAAGTTCATTTGCTCGGTGATGATAGATGAAAGACCATCGGGATCATTTGCTACCGGTCAAGGGCTTGTTCCAGAGAGATGGGATCGGTCTTAAGAATTCGGAAATTTGCCGATGGGAACTTTGGAAACCATCTTCCACGTAACTTAACATGAATGTTGCCGATAAATTCCTGCATAAATTAGTAGGATTATTCAGAATTAGTGAGATCGCTTTATAATGTCTTTGCTTCGCTTTATTTCCAAATCAAGGTTATCGATGCATTTGAATGCAAATGCTACTCACTCGAATATCTTAACTAACCTTGTATGAGAAAGATATAGGAGGCAAAAATGTAAAGGAAAAAAAAAACCATTATGGATCGGACACAGTGAATATCTGAATCGGAATAAATCGCCTGGGGCAACCAATAACTGGTGTCCAATCTCGTCTGATTTTGTAAAGATCTAGGTTATTTTCTAGATCTAGAAACACGTGCGGTAAGCAGTTAGATCGCAGTGGTGTCAAACTCACTACACCCTGTGAGAAGTTTTGTAAGTAACGACCTTTTTGGCGAAGGCGAGATGTTGATGTAGAAACTTTTTTACGACGCAAATGTAAAATAATGTTAAATTTCAAGAAATAGCATCACCGTCGTTTTATTCAGACAAGATTTTTGTTACTTTTGTGTAGTACGGGTTGAAACACCTCCGCATGTTAACAGATTTGATCTTGATTTCAAGATCGTGCTTACAAGAGTCATGCTTTTATGTTTAATTCACATTCATTTTTCCGTAGGAAACTATCAACCATTTGTTAATTTACTTTCAGACTCCATGATTGAATGAAAATGCTATTTTGAGGCATATTGATTGCGCTGCATCGTTATGTCCTTTCAAGACACCATAGTGCATCCAGAAAGAGCTGTCATTTGTGACGTCTGTATTTGGAGAAGGAGAAAAACAGAATCTTCATAAAATTTATAAAATTAGTCATATATTTGTTTATTGCTCCATTCAGTGAAATATTTGCTGCGTAGCAATGCAAGGTATGGATTAATTGGTCGTCTTGACTCTCGTGTGTTCTGATATCGTGAAGATAGCAGAGAATTCTTTGCGAAACGTTGTTTTGTATCATGCAAACACTTGAACGGGCAGGAAGAACCTACTTTGTTTTGCAGCTGCTACATCATCACATTTGTTCATCCCTCTGTTTGCTTTGGCAGGTGATCAGCAGCAGTTTTTCAGTAGCTCATCATACCCACAGCAGCCGGGATATGGTATCGGATTTGCACCGCAGCCCGGCGTGCAACCCGGTATGCAGCCGGGAATGCACCCAAGCGCGTTCGCGTCTTCAGCGGGAACACCGGAAGGGTATTCAGCGTACGACCCCGAATCAGCATCGGTCAAAGGGTTCGATTTCAATGATCAAACCATTCGCCGGGGTTTCATCAAGAAAGTGTACTCCATTTTGACTGTAAGTATCATTGCCGGAGGATGAAGGTGCGGGCATTAAGAACCCTTTTTAATCTTAACCTTACTTTACACGATCAGCTGCAACTGTCGATTACGTTCGTGTTTGTTGCTTTCGTGATCAAACATAACCCAACGAAGCTATGGGTGAAACAACACCCCGGCATGTTCTGGGTAGCATTTCTTGTAATGTTTGGCACCCTAATCGCTATCTCATGCTGTGGAGAGCTGCGTCGAAAAGCACCGGCCAATTTCATGTTCCTGGGACTGTTTACTTTTGCGGAATCCTTCCTGGTATCGATGGTGGCGGCTAGCTACAGCTCGGAAGAGGTAGTATAAAAACCACGAAAAAAACATCAACAGCTTTCTACGTTCTACAACATTGTTACTTGCTTTATTTTCAGGTCATGTTAGCATTCGGTATAACGGCAGCCGTCTGTCTCGGGCTGACACTGTTCGCTTTCCAGACCAAGTGGGATTTCACAATGATGGGCGGTATACTGTTCACGGCCGTGCTGGTCCTGTTCCTTTTCGGACTGATTGCGATGTTTATTCCGGGAAGAACGGTTCAACTGATCTACTCTTCTCTTGGTGCTCTGCTTTTCTCATTCTATCTTGTGTACGATACACAAATCATGATGGGAGGAACGCACAAGTTCTCGATCAGCCCAGAAGAGTACGTGTTTGCAGCCCTCTGTCTGTATCTGGATGTTATTAACATTTTCCTCCACATCCTATCGATTATTGGTGCATCGCGGAATTGAAGCGTTTGCTTACATTCGTCAATGTATTTCTTTGTGTGTTGTATTCTATGCAGATGGTTTTGAACGGTGAATGGTAGTATTGTACTGTGCAAATATTGCTATTATTTGATCTAAACTTCGGTCCATTCAGTGACGATTCAAATTAACGCAAAGTAGTCGTGCGAACACGGCACATACACAGATTCTTCGGAACCATTTTTAATCCAACCGTGGCCAATCTGTTCATCACGACAACATCGTCCGTGAGGATACCTCTTAATATTTCAAACTGTATTTACTCCACCATGTACAGACCAGTACGGTCCACTCGTTAGCATAACGAACGTATCTGTTGAATGTGGGCAAAAGGAAATAAACTATCGTAACGACGTTAAACTACTGACAATGCATAATATAAAACGATGAACATTTGCATGAAATATTTTCTTCTGTTTTTATCATATGGTTCAGTGTGATTCAGTTTGCGCGTGACCCACTGTATGAGCAATTGAACAATTTGAATATAATTCTTCGTTGATATTGGATGTGAATTCAGTGTGTCTTTACGAAAATAAAGTTAACTGTAAGAAATCCACGTTCCCTAGAAGTTCGGAGTATTTCAAATATGTTATGTATGTTAAGTATGTTATTTTCAGGCGAGTTGTACGAGGCGGTTCCATGATACCAAACTGGCGTTCAGTCCAACGCACCATAGGTTGCGGCTTCAAATCTTCGTGTCTCTGCATATGAAACCGTATTAGTTAAACGTAAATTCCATTTATTTAAACAAGTAAATTATCATTTTCTATGGACCAAGCCTATCCTGATTTGTTCTGAATCAAGCCCACTTTGCCATCAATAGATTCACACAGTATCGACAGCTTCAAAAAAGAGATTTTAACGAAAACTTACGCCCTTATGTCAAATGCATTGCTGCGTCAAAAATATTGTCCGACCCCGTGTAGAAACGACTAGATAACGAGCTGTCAACATAATTGCAAGCATTACCGACCTTTGTTAGTGTGTGCATGTCCATCGAAACAACACGCAATTCGCGGAAAGACCGAAGGTTTTAGTAGTAGTAATTGTGGCATTGTGAACTTTGTTTTGCTGAGCATAAATAACTCTAATTAACGAACGAGTCATCCATTATCGACAGACCATAGTGATAAGGTAACGTCCGGTCTAATATGCGTTCTTGATAAGCACTTCAATATTTTGATTTTTTAAGCAGGAAACACCGCTTCCCTAAAGGGGTTCTGTGTATGGCAGCATGAGTCATACAGAGGAATCGATTGTTTTCTGTGTTTTTCTTTTTCTTCCGCTCTATTTGCATAGTAGCCTCAATGTTTCGTTTGTTTTCGTTTTCCGCTCGCGGACTGTCTCTGTATGTATGCGAAGCATTCAGTGTATGTGGAGATGTTTTCAGTTGCCCTTTTTTCGCTTCTGCTGCTACCTTGAGTGTATCACGCGGTGGTTCATTTTTAGTTACACCGTAAATCTCATTTTCACAATCGTCAAGCATTGCTTCGTTAGTTGGTTGGTCGTACATATTTTTACCCTTTTCTCCCCTCATTCGATCGTTGCAGATTATCTCTGTGCGAAAAATCGAAGCAAAAATCTTCCTGAAGCAAAGATAAAATGCAAGGTAAGCAAAATCATCGCAGTGGGATGTTCTCCTTCCATTTATTTGTGATGTTATCTGGTCGTCTGTTTGTGTCTGAGGTGTTTCGCGCGGCAGCCGTAACGTGTACTCAATTTTGGACCCTGACACTGAGAAAGCGCGGTTCGTTCCAAGTTATTGCATCAGTTTTAAGCTCAACTTCGATCTTTGTTTGAAAAGGTGAAGAGAAGTTCTGTAAAGTCCCGATCTCGACCATCGAGAAATTTCCACCATCTGGCAGCCAAAACAGCCTACTGCAATGCGCTAAAGAATTTGTTTGAGAAGCAGTGTGCAAATAAGATGATTCAACAGGATGATTAAATTATGTTGACATACACAGTTCTAGGTCTTCGGATAACACTGTGGGGATTTTTTTTTGCAAAGCGTGATTTATCAGCCGCTAGAAGGTTGATGCAATCTGTATGAAACGGGATAAACAAAAGAATCTCCTAACGGAAGTAGAGTTCTGCACTGACGGTTTGATATAATACTTTTTTTTGTCTCTTCCCCCCCGTTTAAGCAGGTGGTTTCTAATTGAATTAAACTACATAGTACGCGAAAACCTTCCGAGTTAAACCGAGTCCAGTGAGCGGGCGGGAGACACACACGTTAGCGTAAAAGTAAACTGTGAACAGTTTATCGGGCGTCCCGGCCTTAATACGACGATGGCTTATCAAGGAGGAGGATATTATCAAGGTTTTGTTTATTATTTTTCTCTTGTTTTACTTCCATTCTCCATGCCTGTCCATTCGTCTGCATGATTTATGATTCGGTTCGAACATTAAATACTAACTTGAATGATTTGCAAACAACTGCTAACACATTTCTAACACACCTGCCATTCCGTTTCTCTCATATATCCGGTGCCTATTTAACAGAAGTTTAGTTTTACACGAACTCACCTGATACGGTACGTAACACAAGTCAGTGTGGAAAACAAAAATTGTTTGAAGTTGAATAATGATTCATAACACAAATAACCAAACAGAGAAATAGGGAGGGGACAAGGTAACTAGACTGGATACCTGATACACACATGCTAACACACCACCTACTAGATTCATGTTCGTGGTGCAGCTGAATCAACTACACCTTTAGGGAGCCGATCGTTCAAACAGCCATAGATCGTCTTATAAGCTCTGGCATATTGGCTTTTTGGGTTCGAGTTACTTAGAAACTGTGACACGTTAAGTTAAAACTCTCATCGCACAGTTTATCGTTCAGCTTGTTTTGCAAACTTCAATTAGCAACATTGAAACAGCACACGTTAGCGTGTAGAGAACGGTAAGCTGCTGCTGTGTAGTGTTATCGTGCGTTTTCGTTAGTGCATGTCCAAAGTGTGAAATAAACGGGGGATGATAGATCCACGTTTATCGATACGGTGTGGTCTGTTTAAAAATCAATCGCAATGTAACGTGCCTGCAGAATGACCCATAATGTGGTGAAATACGTAGATACATGGTCGAATCATTCTGTACCTTCACGTGTTTTGATTATTAAACGGCCCTCAAGAGAGCTTCACGTGTTAATGTAGTGTTCGGTCAGATTTTAAACACCATCTGCAATGTTTTTAGATATTTTGAGCTGTTTTCCAACATACCGTAACTAACGCGATCGGTACTCATTGTTTCTACCGCGTCCCAAACAGACCCAAATCAAGCATACTACGGTGGCCAGTACCCGCAGCAACCCGGCTACAACCCGAACTATCCGCCACAGCAGCCTGGTTATCCGCCGCAACAGCCCGGCTATCCTTCGGGAGGTTATATGCCCGGCTATCCGCCACAGCAACCCGGTTATCCACCTCAACAACCCGGTTATCCACCGCAACAACCCGGTTATCCACAGCCCGGCTACTCTCCCCAACCCGGATTTGTACAACCTCCACCGGCAATGCCTGGTGCTTACGGTGCCGCATACGATCCCGAGACGGGCAGCGTCAAGGGTTTCGAGTTTAACGATCAATCGATCCGACGTGGATTCATCCGCAAGGTGTACTCTATTCTCACGGTAAGAGTTTTATCCGAGTGGTTTAAAACATACCTCTTACAAAATTTGTTAATCACTTTTTGCTATTCCAGGCTCAGCTAGCGATCACACTCGGCTTCATAACACTCTTTCTCTACCATCGACCGACAAAACTATGGGTACAGGACCATCCAGAGATGTTCTGGATTGCGCTGGGCGTGATGATTGTTACCCTGATCTCGATGGCATGCTGCGGTGACGTGCGCCGAAAGGCGCCGATGAACTTCATATTCCTTACACTCTTTACGCTTGCCCAATCGTTCCTGCTCGGTATAACTACGGCCAAGTTTAGCTCACAAGAGGTAATTTGTTTAATTTATTGCAACAGAAAAAAATGGTTTCTATCAATTTTCCCCGTTTCTTTGCACTAAAAGGTCATGCTAGCGGTTGGCATAACGGCAGCCGTCTGTCTCGGACTGACACTGTTTGCCTTCCAGACCAAGTGGGACTTCACCGTAATGGGTGGCGTCCTGTTCGTGGCCGTGCTCATCCTGATGCTGTTCGGGTTGATCGCGATCTTCTTCCCCGGCAAAACGATCACGCTCGTGTACGCGTCGGCCGGTGCGCTGATATTCTCGATCTATCTGGTGTACGATACGCAGCTGATGCTCGGTGGCGAACACAAGTATTCGATCAGCCCGGAAGAGTATATCTTTGCCGCGCTGAACCTGTATCTGGACATTGTGAACATTTTCCTGTACATCCTTACCATCATTGGTGCATCGCGCGATTAAATTCGGTGTACGATCCAAGGGTTAGGTTGTTGTTTGAAATGTTTCAATAATTTTGCGATTCTACTTTTCTCTCATTCCATACAAACGAATATGAATGTTGCTGTACGCTTTCTCACAGCTTTGGTTATCGGTACATAGGGGGTATATGCAGCACGATAGATTATTTTAAGAATGTTGCCATATATTTTCAGTAATTTTCATACACTTATCTAAAAATGTTTGATTTTCAGCTGCGTTTGAACTATTACGATGTTTGTAAGCGCGCGTATGAACCTCATTCTACGCGCCTTTCCATTAATTATCCACCCAGTGATCACTTGTGTATATAAGGGCTCGAACCGCACCCCAACACACAAGCAAGTACGCTGAAGTCTAGCAACTACGCCTGTTTTCTAAAATAGATTTTGGATATAATTAAATTGGTTAAACTAACAGCCACGATGGAAGTTGATGGAATTTGATCTACCCTCTGCATAATCTTCTCATCGTCTTATATTGTCACACCAAAATAATGCTACTTAAGCCCCCTGAAGTGATAAGCGTTGCAATGTCGTAAAAATGACGTGTAGGGCAGCTTATCTTTCTCTGGGTGCGTCTGCGAACGAAGAAATGAGCATGAAAGCAAGGGTTCCCATGTGAACACATACAGTGTACCTCCACACGTAAACACTTATAGCCGGTGGTGTGGAAATTGATAATTCGAAATAAGCAACACTTTACGCAAACCACCACAACACAGTTACCTGGATGAATGGACATCCAGTGGCAAAATTATTGACTTTTCACAGCTCCTTTTTTATAATACTGGCCCTTATCAAAATCATGTTATTGAATTTTTTTTTGTACGAAAAAAACAACAAACAACGCTGTCGGTGTTGAACAACTTTTAATTGACGAATTTGTGCGAAAGTGTGGCGATATTTGTGATAGAACTGTGCGAACGAGTAGGAATTAGCACATTGAGGCTTACTATACTAATGTTTAAATTGAGCTTGTTATATATATTTTTTTTCGTTGCACCAGTGAGTATTTAATTATGTTACCATCTAAATGAAAAGTTCCCAAACGAAAATCAGTAACAAGTACCAAATAACTGTACCACAAATGATGCTGGCTATTACACCGTTGTTGAAAACCCAATGCTTTTGTGTAATGTAAGCACGAGTGTAATAAGTGGCGCATATGGTCGGATGGAAATGGTGTATAATTTTATTTATTTTACTATGAATAGGTCACCGTTCGTTTCCAATTCTGTCCTACTGCAGCCGCGCTGTTGCGAATGGGTGTGCAATAACAATACCTTTACACGAATAATTAATATAACAAAAGTAAAAAAAAATCCATCTACATGTATTTGCTACTCTATACACTGCAAGATGTATATAATGTTTCCCAGATAATATAGATATTGCATAACAAGAGAGAACGCTATTGAATAAACCAAATTCTATAACCACAAGCTACAGTGCAAACACAAACAGCGAATGAAACAGAACATCCAGTGAAAGTAATGGACATTTTTGGACCGTGATGGGGTATCTATTTGACGGCGGCCATCGATGACAATAGGTAGTGGTAGTAATGGAGAACAAATAACTCGAACGCTAGTACTACCAGCCTCCAATTGAACAAAGCGGTGTGGTTCGAATATGATAATCAAGCATACAAATATTACGCTACAAACAACGCAAAAACACCACCCACGAGGTGTGTAAGTTTGTCCATGTTTTTTTTTTAAACAATAAAACAACAATAACTGTTAAAAACGACGATGCAAAACTTTGCATGCATGAAGACATGTTTCCGAACTCTACGGTTTTACGACGTGCGTCCGCTTCCTTCTGTAGAACGGTTCCTGAAACGGGTTAGTCAGTGTGATCTTCTCCCCATCGGCTAGCGTTTGCGGCAGTGGCATATTTTTCGTTTCCGGCAGAAACAAACTCGCAATACCACCGGCCGTTAAGGCGAGACCCATGATCACCAGCGGAATGGCAACGTTTTCCTTTCCCTGCGCGGTTGGAGAGGAAAGGTGATAAATCGTTTTTATTTGTTTGTGAACCGTTCGCAAAGCAATCACCTTACCGTGTAGTTCATCAGTGGTATTACGATTGGACCAAGCATTCCAACCACGGAGCAAAAGCTCATCCCCAAGCCGCGTACAACGGTGGGATATATTTCCGAGGCGGTCAGCGGAACGACAACGAACGCCGACGAGACACCCATTTTACCGATGCAGTAAAGAATGAGTGTTGTGGTACGACCTGCAGAGTAGAGGAAGAAGTTTCCGATAAATCGATAGGATAATGAACTCGACGGTACATTCGTTAGGTGCAGTAGTTTGAGACGGTGTATGAATAATACATGCATATCACATTACCGAAGGGAACCTACACCATCAGCTCCACAACTAATGTTAGTACGGATAGATAGAGTAGATGATAAAATTGTAGGAAAGGCATGTGAACTTTAACTTCCATTGAAGCAACTGTTGAACTTGATTCAGATTAGTTCTAACTATATTTCGTTTTATTTTTTGAATATGTTTTTATTAGCCTTGTTGTATTCGCCTTTTCGTGAACCACTGCAGTCACCCAAGGTCATAACTCTTAGAATCGCTTGGAATCTCATAGAATCCTCATATACTAGCAGGGATTTAGTTCAAGGAGAAAAAAAAAACTTGAGAAATTCAGTTTTAAGAGTCGATCTCCGATATGGAGACCTTAGAAGCTCACAACTGAAAAGAAATCTTGATAGACGATAACCATTAAGAACTTGAGACTGTTTCCAAGATCTAGAAGATCTAAAATCCTCACCTGTTCTCATCAATAACTAATAATAAAGATAGGTTAATGCACATACCTTGCGGAACAATCGTTAGTGCGCAGGCCAGCCCACCGATGACCATCGTCGTGAAGAGCACACCCCGACGTCCGAACAGGTTCAGGCTCGGCCACAGCACAATGTACGTCGGCAATTCGACTAAACCGGCTAGAAAAAAGTTAAAGATCTCATCACCACCCAGAGCCGGCGCGTAATAGCTAAGGCCCACGTAAACGCTCGTGTTCGTCAGCCAGATGAACGCCACGAACGTTGTCTTCCGACGCATCTGTGGTTTGGCGAACAGGTGCCGCAGTCCTATTTCGTTTGCGTGCGAATTCGCGGCAGGATCGGGAGCATCCTCAAGCGAGAGAGCCTTAATCCGTTCGTCCAGCAACTGACGGTAGCTCTCGTCGATCGTTTTACCATTCACTCTGGAACGTGTTGAGAATATCTGCTCCGTTAGTTTGTGGAGGTAAAATAGTAACAACCGGTTGGATAGTACCTGGCCATTTTTAAGAGAATTCCCTGTGCCAGACTGTACTTGCCACGTGCCGCAAGCCAACGGGGTGATTCGGGTATTAAGGTGTAGAACAGAAAGAGCACCAGCAACGGAACGGAAACAGCGATTGATAGGGAACGCCAGTCTCGTTCATAGTACACGATCACCGACAGCAGCACCAACCCGACCGAGTACGCAATGTTGGAGATGATGGTGCAGAAGTTCCGACGCTTCGGTTCTACCAGTTCGATTGCTGAAATGCAGCTTATTAAACGGTTTGCGAACGAAACGACCATGTCCATAGTCAATCCACCACCTACCCAGCATGTACGGACTCGACAAGATGGCCGGTACGGTGAGACCTACAACGATGCGCGTCATCAGCCACGATCCGTAGCTCCACATGGCCGCGCCAACTGCACCGGCGGTCACCTGCACCACCAGACAGAGATAAAAGGACAGTTTGCGTCCCCAGTAGTCCTGCATGTAGCCGAATCCCAGATTACCGATCAGCCCGGCAACACCGAACACCATCAGTGCCGTGGTGGTGTCAAAGTCCCGGTCACACACTAGATTCCACTGGAAGATACAATACGGGATGGCTCCAAGATTTTACGATTCCGCATATACTCCGCTACACTTACCTCGGTCACAACGGTGGAGTTGAAGATGGATTGATCATAGTTCCAACCGTACCGGCATGGCGTAATACCGTTCGGTGGTGGTAGCTGTTCTAGCGAGACATTCTCCCCACCCTGCTTCAACCGGAGCAGATCAGCAAGCACGGAATAATTGCGCGAATACATGGAACATTTCGAGTATCCGATCGTACCGTCCGAATGTGACAGCTGGGGCGTGCTGGTGGACGAAAGTAATAAGTGTATAATCAGTGATTAAGGTAGTAAATTTATGTTAAATAGTTTTTGGGATTTGTTAGTGTTTTAGAAAAATGGGACAATGTGATTACATTACCTAATGTTTTTGAGAGCTTCCGATGAAAGGCCTTGAAATCCACTAAACTCCGGCACCTTGCACCAATGGTTGGGTTTTGCTGCTAGGAAAAGTTGACTTTAGGGATGAAAGTTTGCGTTAGAAATGGTTGGAAACATCAAAGATGTGCAGCAAATAGCGCACACAAGCCGGCGAAGGCTCGTTAAGGAACTCGGCGACATTTTTACAACACGTTGATGACGTAGTTGAGGAACTTTTCATTAGGGTATGTCAAACTCTGTACAAAAAGCTCTGAATTGATTGTTTGATTTAAGATGTTTAGTATCATTGAAGTAACTTGAAATACTAAATTTGTGACAACACATTTAGAAATCCGATAACTTGAGGGATAACTTCAATGACATTACACTTTGTACTTAGCGGCTAAACCCAAATCCATTACCTGTAAGCGTGAAATGCACACGGAAATGTAGCCGGAAACAGCAGCACCCCTATGATGATCTTCTGATACGCTCCAAACCCGTCACACATTTCCAGAATCGAATCAAAATCCATGGCAATCGATCACGTTGTGAAGAGCGAACAAAACTGTAACGACGTGTTTTCCTATGGCCACCGTCCGCAACACATGCTGAACCGACCGAGACTGAGGATGGTACCGATCGACACGCTACACTAGACCCCAACCTACCGGGGCAGGATATCTGGCATCTTCGATTAAATGGACGCATTTAGCTCGTGGCTCATTTTTTAAATTTTGACCACATACCCTACCCCGGGACACTTGAAACTCGACCCCTTGCGTTTGTTTGTGACAGCGGCGGCACACAGAAATTTAAACTAATCGCCGTGGAACTGTGGACCCATACGGTGTTCGGTCGGTGGGTGTCACACTTTAAGACCGATCGTCGAACGGTAAGCACGGGTCCGTGAAGGTTTTGCGCGGGATTTAGACAGTTCTCACCACGTGGCTCAAGTTTTTTTGTGTAGCCTGGGGGAAAAGTATTGCCAGAAGCGGTTTTTTTTACGTAGTGTACGTGGTGTGATCTTCCAAGTGTTTGGAGTAGTGTAAATAACCATTTTTTTAAAACTCTGTCTCGTTGTGCCAGCAAAAGATCGTTCGACCTATTCGGTATAATCAGCCGATAATCATCTGGGTCGTTGGAACTTTAAACCAGCACTTAAACAGTACATCAGTTAAATTTTGCTGTCGCTTTGGACTGCTATTTGGATTATATCATCAGATCGTATAAATATTGCAACATTCCTTCACCCACACTCGCACACATTCCTTTTGCATACGGGTTCCCTCATTATTTTGTTGTGCTCGAAATTAGCTCTAATTGAATAAAGATCCAACGCTAAATGCGGACGCATTTATGTTAAATTAATAAATACATGACTATGACCAATGAAGCGTTACGCTCTTTCCCGAACACTTCCTACTGTTTCAGCCGCTTTTTCAGTTTATCGAAGATGTGTTTTATTTAGGAATATATAACTAATTTATTCAGCACAATCATATAGAAGAACAAGAAGTATTACTCAGCGTTCACAGATTCGTTATAAAATGTATGTTTCGTTTGCGTGTATGTGTGGGGATGTGTTTGAGTTGTTCAACAGATTAGATCAATAGTACACAACGGGGATATATCGAAATGTAAACTAATTACACGTTAAATTTCACTTTTTTTTACAACCCAACTGTTCAGTTATGTGTAGCTGTGGTTTTGTTTTTGTGTGCGTGTAGCAAAGGCGCTCGACAGTGCCTGGCCGAGCGGGGAAACATCTACCATCCCATTGGGTTGTTGGGGTTGGGGGCACCGGGAGCACCCTGGGGCGGTTGCTGCTGATGCTGGGCACCGTACGCTCCCGGATACGTTCCATAATACGGTGGTGGCACCATCGATGAGGGCGGAAAACCAGTGTAGGCTAAACGATTGAGGAATGGAAACAATTATATCAGAAATGACTGGTGTATAAAACTCTACGCTCGTTACGTACCCGACGGATAAGGTAGTGTTCCGTAGGGATTGAAACCTTGCGGCATCGGTGGTGGCGCGTATCCTGTAAACCCAGACATCGGTGCCATGTTTCCACCGTAGGTAGCTGCCATCGGGATACCTTGCATTTGCTGAGGATAGGGTGCCGGGGCCGAGCTGGCCGCTATCGGAGCAGTTGCGGCACTGCTGCCCGATTCGTTCGTCGCCGTAGTAGACGTGTGATGCGTCGGAATGATCGGTGTTACCGCAACTGATGCCTGGCGACTGGATTCGTGTGTCAGATCTTTCATCAGTTCCTCCTTTTCGGTTTTGCGTGCGAAACAATAATCACTGATTTTGCTCTGGAAGACGAGCAGAATCTCCGTCAGCCCGTTGTAGAACGTTTCGCCTTCCTGGAGGTAGCCCTGCAGCTCAGTGAACACATCGTAGGCCGCCGCCAGTTCGGATAGCGTTCGATCGCGCTGATCAGTCGATACGCCCGATTCCGACACGAATCGTTCGTGAGCTTCACGAATTTCCGTCGAAATGACCTGCTGGCGGGCGAGCGTTTCGCCCACTTGTTCCTGTAGCGGACCGATCAGCTTCCCAATCTCGGACAGCGAGATGGCCGGTTCGTTAATAACACCCTCGGTAGCGAGGGCTCCCAGGAAACGGTCCTTCAGGTCAATCGTAAGCGTTTTCAGCTCCGATTCGATGCACTCCCGTTCGGCTTTCATCGTTTCGACCGTCTCCATCAGCGAACGGAGTGCCTGAGCGGCGGACGAGTTGGACGCTTGGCTGTTGCCGCCTGCACCTGCCGATGGGATCTCCTTCGCTAGCTGTTCCGTCGCCATTGAGAGTAACTCGAGCCCGTGCCTGTGGGTGGCAAATTTCTCCCGGATCACCTTATCCGCCGCCGTTGCATTGTTGATGATCGTACGATACTTTTCCCCGTTCGCACGGAACGTTGCGGCCAGCTTATCCGAAGGAGTGCGCGTCCAACGATCCTTAAACTGCGCACGCAGTTGATTATCCGAGTCGCGTTCTTCATCCATCATTCGGAAGGCCTAAAACAATTGGAGCAATTTTCGAAATATAAAATGGACTGCACTGTTTGCAGATAATACAGTTGATTAAAATCATTATACAAAATTCGCCTTTACCTCATCAAGTATTTCTTTGTTGCGCGTAAACAATTCTGGCAATCGTTCGATCAAATCCTTCAGTTGCGCGATGCCACCCTTCTCTCGGACCGCACCCGCTTTTTCCTGCAAGGACGGTGGCAAACTGTCCCCGGATGCCGTCACTTCGACGATGGCCGGCAGATTCAAGCTCGACAGCAATCCGTTTAGGGCTGTGGTCGCTTCTCGCAGACGCATAATCTCTCCGTTTACCAACTCCGACTTTCGACCTTCGCAGGCGGCCAGTGCCTGATTGACCGCCACCGGAACGAGTGCAGTAAAGAGATCCCTAAAGTCGTCGCTCAAATGCGTCGCCATCGGAAGAATCTTCGCCAGCTGTGCTTTACCCGGGCTGGGCAGATTGTTCACGTCCGGTATGGATTCGTTGTAGATGAAGTCGTTATCCTTCTTTGCGTTGGCCAGGCTCTTCTGCGCACTGTTCGCATACTCTTGGAAGAGTGTCGGATTGGAGGAACGGGACTGGGCCGTCTTGAACAGCTCTACCGCTTTCTGCAGTCGGCTTATTTCCTCTCCGAAGGCTTTGTTCGCTTGCGAGACTTTACTGTGATAAAGCATGGTCAAGGCGTGCATTGCGGCCTGGCGACCGGCGACCTGCGGTATCCATTCCTTATCCCACAGTGCTCTCACACTGTCACGCTGCATAGAGCGCAGTGCCTCTGAGTAGAGTTCCTCGCACTGGGCGCACAGTTTTGCCACTACCAAATTTTTCATATTGTCTTTAATCGCTTTGATGACAAATATTTCCTGGGCCTGGGCCAGCATTAGATTGCTGAGTGCGTTCAGGCTGTCCTGCGACAGATCGGGCGTCGGTTCGCCCTGAATTGTAGCGGAAGCAAGCGTCTTTAGGAAGGTAAATATCGATGCACTCTGTTGAAAGAGTTTCGCCGCCTGCTTCAATCCTTCGTCGGTATCAACACTTTGGTTGCTTGCCACCGCACTCTGTAGAGCTGCGAGGTTAAAAAGTACGCATGTCCTTTCATACGCAAGCGATGTAAGCGCTACAATGGGAGAGTAGAAAGCAGAAGCACGCAAACACACAAAGAGTTCATTAATTGATCAATTCATCTTTCGCCTCCCCGCCTGATTCCCACCCCACCCCGACCCACATTTGAACCGGATACTCACTTAAGCTAATGCGTCCACCGAAAATCGATCCTTTGTCGAATGCATCCTTCCATTTAAATGGCACCTGCAGCTCCTGCACCGGAATTTTCGTTTCCAGCGCAGTTAGCTGGTCGTAGTAGCGATAGTTTATCTCCAGACCCGCGTCCAGCTTGTCGAACACCTTCCACACGGCGGTATTACGTAGCTGATTGAGCTCCGAAATTGCTTCATTGATTACGTTCAGCTGTTCCGTCGCCAGATTACGATAGTTGCTCTGGACTAGCGTTTTCAGCGGTTTCGCTATATCCACATCGGAGGGTTTCTTCAACGGTACGGACAGCAGCCCCATGGTGTGATGTGTCGGTATTTAACGTTGCGATATATGTGGGAGAAAAGGCTGGCTCTTTTTCCTTCCGGATGCTTTTTGTAACCGTTGGAGCTGCACGCAAAACGCCCAGTGATCGCGTTCTGGAACGGACTTTGGTCGGTAGTGTACGAAATTATTCACCCAAACTCACTCTCTCCCACTGCGTCTATTAGTAATGTTGGGTATGATTCATTCAATCCGTTTTTTGCTACCAGCTGTGTGACAGGAGACAAAACAAGCAGGTTTGACGGTCCCAAATAATAAAATTACCCACTGTTGAAGAGTCATTCAACAGGCATTTTGCAGCCATTATATGACGCTTGTGCTCAATCATTTCTGGAGGATTTTGCTCGCCAGATTTCCAGCACCTTTTGGTGGGCACTTAAATAGATCAAATAAAAAGATATTTGCACCAGAAGAAGTGATCCTGCAATTAAAATGCACAAAAACGTGCCCTGCACCAAAAATACCCCTATTTCCCTTTTTGTTTCCTACTTGATTTGTGCTTCAACAAGCACGGAGCCGATGTGTTGGTTTGAAAAAATCGGGAAAATCAGCTGTCAGCCGGCGGGTAAACACCAGAGCGGGCAGGTAAACAGCCAAAATCCAACACCAAGCAGATAACGATCGTTCCAATTTCGTCAGTAGCGATTAGCGTTCAATCACCAGCGGTAGGGGTAGCCCTCAAAGATAATGAAGAGCCTTACAGAACGATCCGCTGGGTCACTTTATTGGTGGGTGCTTGCCACGCTGTTTCTCCCGTTAGCAATCCCGGGGCTGGTGCTCAAGTTACTGACGATGGTGAAGGAACAACGGAACGCGCGTAATTTAAACGGAAAGGTAAGTAACCTTAATTGTGGACATTGTGATGTCAATTTCAATTGGTTTATCATTGTTGCAGGTCGTTCTGATAACTGGAGCAAGTTCGGGGCTGGGAGAAGCTTTGGCCCATAGTTTCTTTCTTGCCGGTTGCAAAATCGTGCTAGCAGCACGCCGCAAGGACGAGTTGGAACGCGTACGGAAGGATCTACTCGAGCTTCATACGGTACGCAATGAAAAGTTGGTGAAGTGTTTAACACGTCGCTAATGGCTCTTCTCTTTTTGTGCAGACCGTTCCGACACATCCACCAATCATACTTCCGTTGGACCTTTCCGATCTGAACAGTATTACCGACAAGGTACAGAGCGTACTGGAAATTCACGGTGCGATCGATATTCTGGTCAACAATGGTGGCATCAGCGTACGTGGCGATGCGCTGTCGACTGCCATCGACGTCGACATACGGATAATGCTGGTCAATTACTTCGGCACCGTCGCCATGACGAAGGCATGTCTGCCGTCGATGATTGCCCGAAAGGAGGGCCGTATCGTGAACATTTCCAGTGTGCAAGGAAAGTTTGCCATACCGTACCGTTCGGCGTACAGCGCATCCAAGCATGCCCTGCAAGCCTTTTGCGACAGTTTGCGAGCGGAAGTGGCAAAAGATAACATTAAAGTTACACTGATTTCACCCGGTTACATTAATACTGCAATATCGATGAATGCACTTACCGGTTCCGGTGCTACCTATGGTAGTAAGTATCCTGTTTTTCCAAACTCCGCACAAGCAAGATCTAATTAACTCTGTCTCATTGTAGAAATGGACGCTGCTACGGCCGGTGGTGCATCGGCGGAGGACGCCGCGTCCGGCATCCTGAAAGCGATCGCACGGGATGAGAAGGACATCATCATGGCACCGATCGCACCGCGAGCCGCTTACTGGTTGCGCCATGCAATACCGTCCCTTTACTTCTGGATAATGAAGAAGCGTGCGGAAAAACTAAACTCCTAAACCAAAGACAACATTCTGCTAGTTCCTTTCTTTTAAAACCGCTAGGAATCCCGTTCAGGGCATTACTAAATATTATATAAATCGGCTGCTATATTATACTTCGTTACCCTTAGTTCATGAGCAATTGACTATGAAAAGATCGAACGCACCTAAGATAACCGTATGAAAGGCGGTAAACTGTACACAATTGATTAACCACTAAAATAGAAACAACCAACCAAATGTAGCAAAGTACACCCTATTCCAATAGAAGAATCAACTAAAGATAAGGCAGAGTAAAAAAGGAACCAAAACTTTCATTTGTGTGATAATCAATAACAGCTTACTGTGTTTAAATCGCCCGAAAAATACTACGAGGTAGATAAGCCGTCGCCCGTCTATGCAATCTGTCGCATCGAAAGGTCATTATTTGGCACTTATGGAAGTAATCTTAGATCTATTATCTTCCATTCCATTGGTCTTACATATTGTTCCATTTGCGCATCTAATGAACTAACGTCTCAATGCGCTTGATATTTGCAAGGTCATGCTAGTTAACGCTCTGCAAGCTTCATTAGAGGTTACCTTCCGCTAATAGGTTATGGCGCGACAGGTGTGCGTGAATGGTCCTAATTTGGTACAGGGTTTTCCAAGTATTTATTTTTGTAAATTAACAGCGTTAGTATGCTCATAACATTAAATAAACGCGAGTTTGAACTGTCTACTAATGCCTCATTGCTTCTATAATCTCAAATTTGATTTAGGAAAAAGTGATTAATTTAAACAAGTTTCGGAAAATTACAAAAAAAAAACCCAACCGTCTTTAGCAATGGAAAACACACACATTTGTTCTTTTAATTTATTATTCGTCCTTCTTGCGCTCCGTTCGACATCGTTTGTCTTAATTTATTCATTTTAATTCACACATCGGCTTGTTTTTTTATCCTAACTTGTACGCAATTGCGCTAGCTTAAGCCGCTTACAGCCAAGGATGCCAGGCAGGATCCATTAGACACAAGTTGTCCGGATTGGTGGCCACATGGACGAATGTGCTCATCCGGTTCGCTTCGCCACTGTCGATGCGCGAAAGATTGTTCAACCGACCCATGATCGTACCGACGGCTTTGTTCACCGTCGTGATGATCGTTTCCGCATCGATGTCGATCGATGCGTTGTCCTGTTCGGTGACCGTCGCTGTTGTTGCCTGTGCGGCGCCAGCAGCACCGGCAGCACCAGTGGTACTAGAAGCACCCGATGTTGTGGATGAGATCGTGCTGGACGCACCGCCGCCACCGGTCGACTGATCGACAAGCACCTTTTCGTCGTTGAGCCGCTTCTTGTGGAACCCGATAATTTCGTCCTTTAGAATAGCCTTCAAGATTGTTGTCAGCTTAAAGTTGGGCTGTATGAAACAGCGTGCCGTAGCGACTGCCGACGCCGTAAGCGGTCCGGCCACACCGACGGACGAAACAAACTCGACAATGTTGGGCGTCAGTCGGAACGGTACGGCCCGGTTCACATCCAGGAAACCGGTGCTATCGTCCATCTCGAACCGGAAGTAGGACACGTTCATTAAGCCCGAATCCTGATGCAGATAGATCATGTCCGGATTGAGCCGGGTCAGGCAAAGCGCGTACTCCAGCAGGCAGGAGAGCGATAACTGCAGGGTGAACATTTTACGGAACTGCCAGTAATCGGTCGCGCACGGAAACGTTCGAAGGGCCCAATCCTTTAGCAACGTTTTCGGTACCATCTGCGTTTGCGTTTCCTTGAGAATGTCACGCAAAATGACATGATTGGTGGGTGATCCGCGGGCCTGTATTTTAGCGAGACGATCGTAGTAGCGCGTGATCGGTGCATCGTGCTCGATGTTTAGCTTGGTGCAGCACGATTTGTACACCTCTAGCAGCGAAATGCTGGCGGGATTGTCCTCCACCAGGCGCATCTGGGGCGAAACGGCGACAACGCGCGGGACGGTCAGGTACAGGAACCGACGAGACGTTTCCTTGCGCTTCACCAGGTAAGAGTTGAGCATGCGGAGCAGCTGTAACAGACGCTCCTCGCGGCGTGAATCTGCGATGCCGGTGTCGTTCACCACCAGGTACGGATAGATTTTACCATTGGTGCCACGGATATAGAGCCGCCGGGCGGCTGTGTTATGCTTCTGCACAATGTCCACCCGTGGCATGAAGCGTGCGATGCGAATGTGGTAATGTGAGTTCTTCGGCAGCAGCAATTCCCCGGGCAGCTCCACTTCGGCCGTTTTTTGACTAAAGTTAGACAAAAAGCGACACTTTTCTTCGATGAGGAACGATCTGTATGGTGAAAATAGAGAAAAAAAGATTAATTCCTGCCCCGGACAGCACATTGACGGTGTTGGAAATCAAAAGCTCACTTCGGCAGCTGTTTGGTTTTGGCTTCAAGAATTTTTATCCACATTTTCAGCTTCGTGATCAGGTTATGCAGCTTAATGGCACCGGGTTGCGAGAAGTCAAAGTCGCTCGAAAATTGTCCCTTCATCTTCTGGAACACGGGATCCTGTACCGTTGCCTGCGCACGCCGTGCTAACGATTCGGACGCCGCCGAAACGAACGTTGCCGAAACGGAGCTGGAGATGTTTTCTGTGACGAGACGACATTAACATGGATTATTAGTTTTGAGCGATAAATCCAAAACGTTCCACCAACGGCTTACATACCTATTCCAATGCCAAACGTAGACACGAGTTTCTTGATGAAATTGAGCGTATGTTGTGTGATGGTCGCTTCATTGACTGCTCCACGATTCTCGAACGCGATCGCGTAACACTTCGTTAGGCCTTGGCGCAGCTGGCGCAGTACCTCCTCGTACCAATTCTCCCGGAACCACACCATCTGATCGATGATGCCCTCCAGTGAGCTCAGCACGGTAGGATGAATATCGCGCTGCATGTGCATAATCTTCGAGCAGCGCCACATCGGTGGTGTAGCACGGATGGGGGTCGTAGTGGCGGCACCTGCCGGAACACCCTGCGCACCGGCAGCAGCAGTAGCACCGGTGGCACCCGCAGGCGTTCCACCGGTCGCACCGGTTGTGGATGTGGACGTAACGTCCGACGAAGCCGTTGTCGATCCGGGAGCGCTACCAGCCGCGTTCGTACACCCGCCGGTTGCCGAACCTTCCTTGTTCGCTTTCTGTACGATCGAAGCTTGTTGCTGCTCGTGGCTCTTGTACCGCTCGCGCTGTTCGATCTTGAGCGTAAGGTACAGGGTACGGATCGGGAAGTAGACCGCCTGCGGGAACATACGACCCACTTGGCTGAGCAGATTCATGATAACGTTACCCTCGTACTGGACCAAACTGCAGAGCAGCTGCGGAATCCAGGGTACCCACTGTCCGGGCGGTACTCCGACCGCATACTTGTCCAGCGCATCCAGCAGGGACGATTTGTCATCATCGTACGATAACAACCACAGCACCTTGGCGAGGTATTTGCGAGATTTGCTCTCGATCTGGCTACGGCAGGCGTGCAAGAAGCACGTGACAGCCGACACACCCAGATGGATCTGCCGATAGTCCCGCGTAAATATGTGCTCCAGATAATCGCCCCAGAATGCCCACGCCTTGATGAGCGTGTCGTGCAGCTGTGTGGCCGCACTGAACGCTTTGTTTGCCTCTTCGGAGCGACCGGTTTGAGCCAACAGCAGCCCCTTCAGTGCGTAGAACTCGGCCGTCATCTCCTTGGTGAAGTATTCGAGATTGGTCGGTTCGATCACTTCGAGCGCTTCGGAAAGCTCGGCACGGCTGGTGACCGACGCCATCTGCAGACAGCACTTGACCTGTTGTCTTATTTTCTGAAACAAATAGGCAGACTATTAGAGGAAATAGCTAAATTTGCAAACATTCCAAACGTATCGATACCAGAACGTACCTGGAAACAGTCCACCACCGGCACCGATGGGATGGTGTAAATGCGGGACAGCGAATCTTGACACACGCCGGTCAGGTTTTGTTTGCGCGCAATCTTACCGAAGTGGATGATGGTTTGGGCGGACGCGTGTGCACCCAGCATACACTGTGCGTTCGGTTCGTTGTTATGCTCGAGGTGCGAGGTGATGATCTGGTAGTGATGCTGTCGCCAGGTGAAGATGTCACTCCAGTGCGACAGGTCGTCCGCAATTACGGGGAGCCGGTTGCGCCACGTCTTTACGATCGCTTTCATATCGTGCAGCGATGTGGTACGATTTTGCAGCAGACCCTGGTGAATTTGGCTCGCTTCCTGTAGCTCCATGATCTGCTGTGAGGCCTGCAGGATCGGCAGATGGATGTGGGACACGATCGGTGGCAATCGGCGCCATTCGCGCATACAGTACGCGGATGCCATTTCCACGTAACGTTCTACCGATGCGCTACCACTCGCGTGTTGTGGATCTTCCTGGTTCAGGATCGCCAAATACCCCCGGTACAGATTGATCTTGTAGCCGACCTGCTTCGGGCAGGATTGTTCCACCTTCAGCAAAGATTGCTTCATCAAGTTCCAGTCCGGTACGCGCCATGCACTGTCCATGATCAGGTAGGTGCTCTTATCCCGGCACAGCTGACCAAAATCCATCAAAATGTCCCACTGGTTAAGCTCCTTGGCGCACCGTATCCAGTGGTTTTCCCACAGCTGCATCTCACTGTTCATGTCCGTCGGTGTCTGCCCGTTGCTCAGATCCTGCTTGAAACGCATCATCGCCGCGTCGTAGATACTTTGCGCCTCCTCGAAGTAACCCATCTGCTCGTGCGCAATAGCACGGCTCGTCTCGGAATATTTGGCGTACTTTTGCCATAAACCGGCCCACAGATCTTCCTCGTGCAGTGCGGAATACATCTGCGATAGCGGCTCGCGCACGATCGAACAGTCGCGCATACCCTGATCGTCCTGATCGACGCACTCGGGCAGCAAATCTTTCACATTCGCCCAATCGTCGGCCAGCGATTCCAGCATCAGCGTCATCCGATGCCAAAGGTTGTGCGCTCGTCCAAGATATCCCATCAGGTTTGGCGGCATGTAAACCGGCGGTTGACACTGGGCCAACGCTTCTACGAACGTGTGCAACGCACTCGGGTTACAATCGCGCTGGATGGTGTGTGCGCCGGACGCAAGGAATGGAATAATTTCCCGATCAAGCGATTGCTGCTGTATCGGGTCCAATATTTCCCATAGCTTTGGGAACATATCTAGCCACACTTTCTCCGCCAGCTGTGTATCCATGTGGCAGAGCTGTGCCGTAGCTACCAGCAGCTGTTCGGTGCGTACCTTTCGATTCGCTTCCATGAACTCTGCCTGGCGGCTGATCAGTTTGGCGAGCGCCGCATGCCTATTCGCTACCGGTCGTTCGCTTTCTTCATGTCGCGAAATGTTTGAATCGACACTCATATCCATATCAAACGCGTCCTCCTTATCCTCGATCGGATCAAACGAATCAGTCGTATCGTTGTTTATCGTCGTGTAGATAACAAAGTTTTTGCGCTCTTCCGGATCGGCAAAGTTTATTACCTGGGAAAAGAAACATCTTAGTGAGTTGTATTGCGTGACGATCGAGATCCAGATGGTACTCACCGATGATATGCTGGGGAGAAGATGATTATCCACGCTGTTCTGTATCTGTGTGGTCGTGTTCGCGGTCAGTATCAGCAGCTCGATACACTGTTTGATCCAGTAATGCTGCCCAATCGAGTCCCAAGAGTGTGAACAGATAATGTACAGCAGTCGATCGTGTAACCGACGGCGCATCGAACCATCAAACACTTCGAAGAACTTGGCCCTGATGCGAGGTACCGGACAGCGCAAACCAGCCACGAATGCAGCTTCCAACTTGGAGGTGAGCTCCGTAGCTTTCAGCACCTCATCGCGGTAGATATAATTCACCAGCTCGAGGAATTGCCCATTCAGCTCCAAATCGTCCGCGAACCGTTTCTCGACGTACTGCATTAGCTTAACGAGCAGAATTGCTTTCTCGCGCAAGGTCGGCGCTTGCTGTACCGTAACCGGTGTGTTTTTGTTGTTCTTCATCCACTCCTCGATGATCTTCACGATGGCTTTGATCACTTTCGAATCGTTGCTCTTCTCGATCAACCCGACCAGTATTGCGCCGATGAACATTTTGCGCATTTCGACGCTCATCACGACGACACGGTTCTTGACCAGATCGAGTGACACCACCAACAGCTCCAGTGCGATCGAGCTCGTGTTCGCTACATCGCTCATCGAAGCGCCCGTACCAAGACCTCCGGCACCGACGCCACCGGCACCGACACCACCCGCTCCACCGGCACCGCCACCGGCTATTCCACCGGGTCCTGAGGCTCCTCCTCCAAGACCCATGGCGCCTCCAAATCCGGTCAGATGCTCTTTGGTCAAGCGGTTCAGAAGACGCATAAAAGGCGTGATGAGCCGATCGATGTACCCGGGGTTGTTGGAGCAGGCTGCCTTCAGCGTCATGAGCGTACCAAACAGCGATGATGGATTTGCTTGGGAAGTTTTCTCATACGTCGCTAACCCGTCGTAGATCATGCGCGAGATGGTGGTGTACAGTATTTCGAGTTCGTCACACTTGTGCTGCGCGTCCGTCGGGAAGATGGCCATCAACCGGGAGAGCAGTCCGTGCATTAGCTTTATGACGCGCGTATTCGAACATGTGACACAGGCGGACAACCCACGCTGCAATGGCCGCAACGTGTTCAGGATCTGGTCCTTCTTTAGCACGCCAAGCAGGAAAGTGAGCAGTTCCAGTGCCGTACAGATATTACCGATGCTTGTCGGTTGTATATCGACGTTTTGCAACACCTTATCCAGCCATACGAGCTTTAGATCGACCGGTGTGTCTGGCTTTAGGGCGAGCTTTAGCAGATTTACACAACGCCGGGCGAGATTGTCTCCGGGTGTAACGATACCCGGCGCTCCGGGTGCTACCTCATTAATCTGACACGCCATACGAAACAGGAAGTTTAAAACCGTATCGAGCTGCGCCCGATCGATCGAACGGTTCACACCGTCTGTTTTGCCACTCGCTAAAGCAGTGGAAGATGTGCTCGGCGACGGTTGTGGATCCGTATCGCCCATCGCCTGTTTCTTCTTGACACCACCCGTTCCATCGTCATCGACACCGGTAGCCGAGCGTTTAACTGCACCGCTTGTTTGCAGCTTGTTCGAACCATCGGCCTGTACCGTTCCTTCCGATCCACCAGCGCTATCCAATTCGGTCGCTTCGTCGCCACCGGTTACACCGGTTCCTTCACCACCAGCCGCTGCTGCTGCCGCCGCCGCTTCCTCCGCTTCGTCCTTCACCCGCTGCATTTCCCACTTGATCACAACTTCTGCCAACTCGATCGAGAGTTTACGGTACTCGGTGGATGTGTTGGTTACCGTGCCAAGCCGCTGCATGGAGTTAATCATTTGCTGCACGAGCTGATGCCTCACCGGGTAGTAAACCTTATAGTGACGTACAATTAGCTGCAGGATGTGGAAAAGCTGTTGCATTGAGTGGCCTTCTTCCACGATAATCTTCTTTGTCCAGTGGGTTAGCATCGTGTTGCCATCCTCCATGCGCAAAGGCATTGCCGGTGTCAGTACCTCGAGCGCTTGTTGTACCACGCGTCTCGCCTCGACTGCGTGAGCCTTTAGCAGCGAATGGAATACTACCACAAAGAGACACATATTCGTTTGTTAAACATTTCGCTTTCACGGAGCAACTGCACGGAACTGCTCGGGGCAACCATTAGTAGCCCGGAGCAATACAGAGCAGCAAGGTAGAAGAAGGGCGGGTGCCGGCTTCTTATACCATAATGTTATGATTAGCTTAAGCTATAGTACATATATTTACCTTGAAGAACGATACGCTTATGAATTGCGAGTCGTGCAATGATGTGACTGAGCAGCAGATGGCCATGATAGCGTGCGGACGGATCGACACAATTTTTCGGTAGAAGACAGGGCCACGCAAACGTCATCAAACGCCTCAGCTTATTCCCTTCGCGCTTGTTATTCGCATCGCCATCATGTATATGGGGCGATGCTTTCTCCACCAGCAAACTGGCAAACTGCAGCAGAGCAATACGCACACAATCATCATTGGCGAACGGTTGCTCCGGCTCGATCACCTTGTTTATGAACACCGAAACTACGTTGCTGTCATCTTCTTGGTATGGGGCAGGTGGTGCACCGACCAGTTTGTTTCCTTCGCCCTTCTCGAAGCTTAGCGCAAAGCTCGGAATGATGATCATCATCAGAATCTTCGCCTTCAGATCGTCTGCCAGATCCGAGCCCTTAAATATGTCCACGAACTGGAAAAATGCCTTCCGTTTCCATTCCACGGTATAACTCTGGCAGACGGTATTCTGTAGAAAATCGCGCATAAACTGGAAATCGGGCACGAAACGAAGACATAGAGCACGCAACAGCTGAAACAGCAGCAGAATCTCGTTCGTGTTGTAGGAAAAGTATTCAATCAGGATTTTTGCGATCAGATGCCATAAATCGCAAACCACCGATACTTGGCAGGTCTGTGAAGGGGGAAGCAAGAATAACGATGGGATAGCGAAATGAAAAACATTTTTAACATTATCTCCTTCCAGAACGTACCTTGTAGAGATCGTTCTTCCATATGCTTTTCAGCACAGTAACAATTTCCACCTGGCTCGTAATCCACGGACCATCGAACTCGACCAGTGTGTGGATAATGAGTACCGCCTGATGTTGCGACTCGTACCGTTCATCAAATGGTTTCGATGCTGTGGATGATTCCGAGTTAAGTAGAATCAGCTGCGTCAGGCGGGCACCCTTCAATTGGGCCGCATTACGGAACGGTAAACCGTCCTTGTGGCGCAACAGGAAGATTGTGAATCGATTCCACTGTGCATCTTTCATGACAACATCGGTTAACAACAGTTCAATGGTTTCCTTCGGATAGCGCAACAGGAATTTAACCAGCGCCGGACGATACGGTGACGATGGTTCGACCTGCGGAAAAAAATGTTTTGTTAAGCTTGATTTGCTCTTTTGGTTGCGTTTGATCATCAAACTTACCATCAAACTCTTCTCCGCCTGCAATATTAGTTTACACAGGCTTTCAATGAATTTGGGCGACGCGGCCGGTATTTGCTGGAAGATACCGAGTATTGTAACGATCTTCTTTTCCATCTCGCTCGTCTTTGAAGTTGCTAAAAAGTTGCCCTGGTTACTGGTAATGGTCACCTCGAGCATCTTGCGCAGTATCTGCAACAGTGAATCGCACAGCTTTTCGTTGAACATTGCCGGGAAAAGCTGGGTCAGGTAGGATAGACGCCGCGTTCCACTCAGTGTGAGATTTCGATAATCGCCAAGCATTAACAGCAGGGGACGTATGACTGTGTGGATCTAGAGTGGAGAAGCGTAAGATAAAGAGGGAAATTAATGGCAGTTTATATGAACACTATTTAAGCGATCAATGTTTCTTACCGTCTCCTTGCTGACATTACAGCCCTGTAGGAAATTTTTCATGCAATGAAACGCTGCTTCCTGTAGCTCGGCATTATTTTTCTCCAATCCTTTGAACAAGATGGCGAATATTTTCTCTCTACATCCGTTCGGTATGTAATGGCAGGCGGCCAGCGCATTCAGGGCGCTTTTTCGCAATGGTACCAGGTTTGTGACCGTCTTGTAACACTCCAGCTTGTTCAGCGTTGCATCCTCCGCATCCGAGAGCGTCAATACTTCGTGGTAGAACACTTTGTGCGTCAAAACGTTGAGATCTGGTGAAGAAATGTTAGCATAGAATTGATGTACTTTTCAATGACAAGCTCTCATGTGATTAAGCATGCTTACCGATTGTGAACAAACGTGGTTCAAGCGTAGTACAGAATGTGTTACCGTCCATTAGACCAATCTGTGCACTGGCCGGCTGATGACGCAACAGGTGTTTCTTGGGCGGTATCATGTCTACCAACACCTCCCGGTGAGGATCCATCACCTCTGTTACCGTTTTTTCCTGTAGTTCTGCAATCAATCGCAACGATGACATTGCCTGTGAAGGAAGGAAACGACAATCTTAAGCATTACATTAAGTTGAATTGACAAACGTTAACCGCAGATTCTCATTACCGTTTCACGAACGAGGGTGTGAGGGCTTGTAACTTGGCGAACCAGCTCATGGATTACATCATGCATTGCCTTTTTCTGCGTTGCTAGCAATTCTTCATTCTTGCAGTCCTTCTCCAATGGTGTCATGCAGATGCGCAACATCTTCTCGAGGAATGTACGCGCCATGTCGATTGCTCCACTGGAAACTTCCCCGGTCAGGTCCATGATGATAAACATGAACGCCTTCAAGAAGACGAACGTATGCTGATAAAGCCATCGCATCGCCATGTTCTGGTAGAGGAATTTCAGTGCAATGCATCCACCCATTTTAGAGTACCACGGACGTTCGTAGCACAGGGCCGCCATCTTCTCACCCAGATAGTTCATCAGCGGCAAGCGACAGGCACGCTCCTTCGAGCCCATGATGTTGGTTGCCGTTTCGAGGATGAGAACCATCGCCAGATTGCCCGGTTTGCACAATTCCTTCTCCTCGTGACCCATTATGTCAGCCAGCGCATCAATCAGTACGAGCGGATCCATACTAACGTTATACCACTGGTAGTGTTTGAGCAGCGGGAATGGGCCGGCCTGCTGCGCAATCGCCACCATCGTGTAGTGTCGCACGACGGCAACCATCGTGGGCAGGACGGAACCGCGTAGCTCTTTGGTAGCCGCAGCCACAAACATTCCCGTGAGAGCTGTCTGATGTGTCAGACGCGCACGCTTATCCGGTGCGATGTAGTTGCCCACGTTCAGTGAGCACTGGATGTTGTTCTCGGTGAAACTCGGATGCATGAACAGCTTCTGCAGCGTGTGCTTATCATCGTCCAGCGTGATAGAAGCGGCCAAATAGCATCGGATCACTTCCCAGCTCTGGCGCCAGTAGAATGGATCTGTCGTGCTGCACTTCAGCGCGTTGAATGCGGTCTCGATGACTTTATCTACGGCAAAGTTGATCGGATTTCGATGATCTTGGAAGTAGGCTACCACCGCAGGAAGGGCCTGATCGTTTTCTTGATACTTGAGCTTCTGTGGTTCTATCATCATCTTACGGTTACCGCCACCGAATTTGCCCAACACACGGAACGCAACAATGGCCGCACTGTCCTGGTTGCGCAGCGTCCGCCAAAGTGCCTGCATTAAATCTGCCCGTACCGGTTGGATGTGATCGTACAGGAAATCGGGCTGTAAATTGTCGACGCAAAGCTCTAATGTTCGCAAGCCCTGCGAACGGAATAATAGTTGTAAAGAGAAGAGAGGTAAGAACATTTATAATTTGTTTTAACATAATGCGTAGGTTTCATCTTACCTGACTTATAAGAGTGTGCGATCCATTCAATGCCGATACGAGTGGATCCATCAGCATAGGAAGATATGGGAGCAGGGAGGATAAACGGACCGGTACCGTGAGGCACAGTTCCACGAAGAGGTCTTTCATGTGCTGCTTGTGGAAACCGCTTTGCAGCCGGTTCAATCCTTCCAGCAGGTTCGGCAATAGGGGCAAAAACTCTTGGTACAGTAGATCGTGCGATCCTCCACCTATCGATCGGAACAGCGCTCGCAGCAAGAGGAAATAGTTGTACGGTTCCTTTGCAGTCATTGCAAGCTCCATCGAACGGTTAACGATGTTGTGCAGATGCGGACGAAGCATGTGTTCGTTTTCGGCAGCGAACAAACTAACACTTCCAAACACCAGCTTAAACAGTCGTAGGTAGAGATTCGAACGTTCTATGTTCGATCCCATCTCATCCATACGCTCAAGCAGATACTCCACCAGTACAGTCGCGAATAGGGGCGATGTTTTCGGGTTCGCTAGGAAGGAATTTGCTATAACCTGCAGCGTCGTGTTTTTGTACAGTCGATCTACCATAAAGTCGATGGTGGCGGTAAATATTTCCTGGAAGTTTTGCGGATCCATTGTGAGGAACTGGAAAATGGAAAAGATGTTATTAGTACATACATTAATGATAATTCAAGTAGAATTCTTCTGCTTTCTTCGTAATCTAAAGTTTTCTATAAAATCGATTACTTTGACAAATGTTCTTGACAGATACTCACCACTCCACTAAAGTGTTCCAAAACTTCCTTCTCCTCCTTGGTACGTGGCATCTGTAAGGTTTGCTTCTGCACCGGGATGGACTGTGTAATGCCCATTCCGGCAGCTGGAATGTTTATCGTGTAGATATCCAACGCTTCCAGTGCCCAGTGGAACAGATCGATGAAGATGAGTATTTCGCTAGGATTGAATATTTTTGCCGGTCCCGGATACTCGTTAGTATTGATTGATTTTGGCGAGGGACAGTTCCACGTAACCGCTTTTACACCGCAAACGAGTGTTTTAATTAGGCTACGATACTCCGACACATTCAGCGTGGTTGGAACGGGCAAACCAATACTTGTCGCTTTCTGTCCGGAGCCATCCGAACCTTCCGCGCACCCACCGAGCAGATCTCGAGCTGTACTTTCGCTCTGGCCGGGAAGTGTGCCACCCATTTCCGAAGGTTTCTGTTTCCTGCAAGGTAGGAAAACAATAAGTGAATGATAATGAAGTGTTATTAGATAAAGTGATGATGAAACTTACCATTTCTGCATCAACTGAGGCAACTGCACTTTGGAAATAGTTTGAAATTTTATCGTAAAAATGCGCAGCATCGTGATCAGCAAATCGCGGGCAACTACTGGCTCGACTTCGCTCTTCAAGCGAATACAATCAACCAAATTTAGCAGCAGCTTGCAGGACATCGTTTGAATGCTCGTAGGCAATGATTCGTCGTGTATATTCTTGGCAAACAGATGAACCGCTTTGGACAGGGCCTGCAGGCTGAGCTGCTGCCGAATATGGTGCACCAGATCCGCGAGTGTGGAGTAAGCGAGCGGACGTAAATTTTCATGCGTGGTCCAGCCCTTTCCGAGGAGCACATCATCATCAAACAGCTTCTCGATCATCGGTACGAAATCTACGGAAAAGTTGAAATAATGTTTGCTGGCCAGCACAAAATCTAAACAACGCATATGGAAGGTAACATACGATTGCGGAATTCCGTCTGAAGGATATGACGCGATGCAACTAGCAGCTCCTTGCGCGAACTAGCCACCTCCTTCGGGCAGCTTTCGAGTAAATTTATCATACCCTTCACCATCGTTGAGGCGTGTGTATGCACCGCGTCCGGGAACAGCCGCAAAATATAGGCGGAAAAGGTGAGCGTCTTGATCTGTGCTCCCATAAAATCCACATACGTTTCTTTATTGAAATTGGCCGAGTTTCTGAAAGAAGTAACTGAATTTAGAAACCTATTTCGAGAAACACATTGAAAGATCATACTCACTTGTGTGCTAGAGATGGCTGTAAGCTGATGGTACTCATGACCAAGGGTATAAAATCAGCCACTTCCTGGTGTAGATTTTGTTTGTAAATTTGATACAGCAGCACCACTATGATGGGGAGCTCATGCAGAACTTTCAGTGAGTTAATGCCTTTCGGTATGAGATTGTACTGAAATTAAGAAACAAACATGAGAATCAGCTGGAAACAGTAACAACCTCGTTCAGCTGTTTCAAATAGAGTGCTTACCGCCGCAGTTGTTGTTTTACCATCGGCTGTTTTTTTCTCCAGTTGAATATTCGTCATAGTGAAAATGTCCGGCAGTAGCGTCTCAAAGTTTAGCTCCTTCAGGTCCTTCACCTTGATTCCCTGTCGCGGCTCGAACATCATGTTCATGTGTTTCGGCAGATCGGTAAAAATTTTCTTTAGGTACGCTACGAAGTCATGAATTTCCGTATGAAACGGTGGCCTGTACTGCTTGTGAATGTCAACGATTATGCGCAGGCAAACGAGCACGTTCTCTTCGTTCTCCGTGTACAGCAGCTTAATCATTAGAATGATAATAGGCTTCACGAATGGGCGCACGAGCTCACTTTGCGGCAACCGGTGGATCATTTCCAAGATCAACTTGCGCACCTGAAAATAGCACAGCATGTTAGTACTAGCTAATGCTGAAGGATAAAACACAAATCACACGAGTGCTTACTTGCTGCATATTGAGTTCCGAAATGAACATCGGTTCCCCGTCCTGGAGCACCTTCAGAAAAACGCGCATTGCATGCTCGAGGAAGTTCTGATAGCCGCTGGACTGTGTGATGATCTCAAAGCTCTCGCTTAGCTCCTGGGCCGCCTTTAGCTTTAGCTCATCTTTCGAGCCGGCATCCCCCAGCATCGTAACGAAGCTGCGAAATTGACCAATCTGCGTTGGTTCCAAAAACTGAGTTGCCCCGGCCTGGGAGGCCGAGTTTGCTGGATAATTTGCTGCCATAATGATGCAATTGGAAGTCGCTTCTCAGCAGCAAAACAAACTCCACCTTTTCGCACTTATCACCGCACCAAGCGCTGGTGGTTGGGGGAAGCATACGAATGTTAACAGCGCATCAGTATGCTCCGTACAGGCACACACGCATCGTAATGCTTTTAGTTTGTGATGAGTTGAAAAAGTTCTACGTATTGCAGTGTTTTTATTGTATTTACAGCGTATAATTGCAAAGGTAAATGCAAATTTGTTGTCTCGTCGTTCCAAGCACGCTTTTTCACACACATAAACACTCGTTTTTCATCGGCGTCAAAGTAGGCGGCTTGATTGCATGTCACGCCCGTACAGACTAGTGGGTTGAGTTCTTAAGTGATTTGTCATTCCTCGGATGGTTCGTTCTGTTTGAAATGACCGTTTCATGAAGTTCACAAAAGAGCACACAGCATTATTCCTGAAATCGATAGTTTATTAAGCTAATTAGTTGTTTAAATATAAAAAAACCGTATATCAATACGATTAAGCATCGCTGTATAGTAATATTCTCTTTAAAAGCCAAAACAAAGCTCAAAAAAGGCTGAATTTTCTCACTCCTTCATTTCCTTCTCTATGATTTCTCCTAACTTGAGTTTCTCATTTTTGTTTAATTTAAAACAATAACGTGATTCTCCGAATCAAAAGATGGGACAACAAGTTTCCCCGCACTGTGTCTAATGTGCGCGTGTGTGTGAGAAATATTCAACCCACTACCAGTGCTCTTGAGCACTGGGCATACCAACATCCTTCCATTCGCAAAAAGGCACGGCCGCGAGATCAACCGAGAGTGTTTGGAGAGCAACAACGATAAGCTCACCAGAAATGCCGCGGAAAAGCGTACTCGCGCGAAAATTGCCCAACAGTTCCAGCGTACCCGGTCGATGCCGATGTCAACATTGTGGGCAACGCTATCCCTTCCATGGCGCCTGTGTGAGTGGGAATGCGTATGAAAGCATGCTACCGACCTATACCCACACACCGGTAAAGTTAGAGGGAAATGGGCAGTTTTGCGGTTCGTAGAAAGTAGAACGGGTTCGCGGGAAGAGCGAAAGAAGGAGCAGGGGCGTGTGGCACCGTGTGTTGGCGTCTTGCTGGGTGTGTGGAGCAACAGCCATCAAAACAGTGTCAGTAGAGCACGGTAGACAGCAGGCAGCAGAACAGCGACAGTCTTCTCATCTGAACGGAACAACTGCAAAAATAGTGTAATCATTGTCGAATCGTAGTAGGTGCGAATTCTCACACGGGCCTGAATACCGTGAAGCAGTGTAATTACGTGTTGCGAATTACTTCGAAGTGGAGTAAACAAAGCAAAAACACGGTGAGAACATCGCCATTAGCGCCAATGCGCGTTTTTCGTGTGCATATTTAACACCCCTCTGGGGGTGCTCGTTATTCTAAGCGCGCGCGGTGAAAGTGTTGTTATCTTGTCTTCCGGTTCGCGTTACCATTTCCCTTCCATTAGATTGCCATCTATTAGCGCACTCTATCCGTCTCCCTCGCTCCTGTTGTAAAGTGAAAACAAAACCGAGGCAGTTCCGGAGAACACGTCGCAAGGATACTTGAGCCGCACCAAAAGGACTGTCCCCGAACTGTTGGAGTGTTGCGGTTGTGTGCAGTAGTGCATACTGATGCAGGTACCAAAATTTTCCTACCGCATACAAGGCCACGTGAGGAAACTATTTTTTTTTAATTTATTTTTCGGACATTTGCCTCCGTGTACCAGGGTTTTGTGCAGGGGCTAATAAAAATGCAATAATATTGCCGAAGAGCAATGCGAATGAATAAATCGCCTTCAAAAATAAACCATTTGCTGGGAAGTGATTGCAAATTGTGTGCCAAACAATAAAAATTGATTGTGTGAAAATTGTATGCGGGTGCGGACTGGAAGAAGGAAAACAAAATGCAAAAAAGGAACATTTTTATGATTTGAAATGCTGTTCGATTGCTGTGTGCAGTTGTACGTAGCTCATGCACGTGGAAAGGTGTAAAAGAAAAAAAAACAAACAAACACAGAGAAAGCATCATAACGCTAAAAAGGCCATTTCCACTAAAGCACCAACGTGCTTTCCCGGTACCGCGAGTGCTTTCCCGGTGAGGCCGAAATAAATATATCGCATAAAACCAGGGCAACGGGAATCGCGTGCCCGTAGGTTGGAAGTTTTGGCAAACTGCGTACTCCCGTGTGTGTGTCTGTCGGTTGTGTTAGTGTGAAAGTGTGTGTGTGGCTGTGACTGAAACAAGCAATTTTGGCCGCAATCGAATTTCGTAATCGAATTAGTGGAAATGTTTCCCCACGCGACCTGCCTGCTGTGGAGCATCAACCAGCGGCGTACCGGCGAGCAGAACGATGAAACCGGTGGTTGGGTGCATGTGACGGGCGGAACGGATGCTATCCACTGTAGCGTACGCGCCTGGAGGAACGATGAGCAGGTGAGTGTTTGCGATTATTTTTGGTGGCTGGTTGGTTGGTGCTTTGACTGATTAATTTCCCCCGCTTGCTGCGTCACGGGCATCGGTGGCTTTGATTCATAAATGATGAAATAATATTGATCCTGCAATCGAGGAGCAGAAAATATAAACTGTCAATCAACCTCACGCTGAAATTTCTGTCAATATTCGGGAATTCGATCAACTAGCCGTTGGCGGGTTTGCAAAAACAAAAAAAAACATTGCAATAATTTCAAGTAAAAAAAAACTATTTTTATTAGAAGGAATCATATACAAAATAATGAAGACATTTCGAATTTATTTTAATTTAATTTTTTGGTATAACTTTTGTATGGAAAAAATAAATAATTGCCTTTTAATCGAATCGTCAAAGAATGAATTTCTTTACAACTTTAATAACTATCAATAATTGCTTAAAAATAAATGTTAAGTTGATATAAAATGTAAAACTTGTACTAAATGCAAGTTGTAACGTAAAGTATTGTTACAATGTGTTGTTTGACACAAACTGTAAATATAAGCAAAATGGTGCTTCAATGTTTAAAAAAATATATAGAGACGGCAACAGGGGAAAAAGGAGCTATACTTTAGCAGTTCTTATTCAATGGTGTTTAGATGAATATGGGACTATCATTATCTATAATTCCACAATCCATCCTAGGATTTTTTTACGAGAACTAGGCATGATTTATAAATTTAATTACAATTCGTCCAATAAGCTCCAACATATGCAAGATATTTTTGTCTCTTCAAGTCCCATTTCAAGAACTGAGAAAAATGATCAAAGATTACCTATGTTTAATTTAAAATTGAATAAATTCGTAGATAGATAAACATTTTGATAAGCTTCAATGTTATACATAAGGGAAATAAAATTCCTTGCATATGCACTACAATGTAACACTAGTTAATTTGAGTAAAATGTTAAAACAATTAAGGAACTAGTGACAAATGTACAATGAATACATATATTCAATCAGCTTCATACCTATTTCTTTGTGTTAAAAGCCATAATCCGCTTTTCCTACGCCTACGCTTGTAAGCCAGCGCTGTTGCGAATAACTTCATAAGCGGCTGGGCGCCTCCATCATGCAGCCCAAATGTTTATCGCAAAGCCACTGCAGACGTGTGCCTGCCTACCAGCACCAGAAAGTGTTTCATCAGCTTTGAGATGTATCGTTAGCTTCTTAAGCGGGGTGCGTTATTATACCGCAACCACAGCCAGTGTTGACTTTGGTTGCGATGTCGGTCATGACGCTCCAGACCCACACCGTTTATCGTACAGCGTAACGCGCAGCGACACAATTATTGCGCGACGACGGAAAACCAACATGGACGCCAGGTGGCAGGTGGCAGCCGGGGGAACGATTATCGAATCGTCACGAACGACAGCAGAGCCCTTGTTTACGCATTCAACCTTGAACGCAAAGGCGGCTTTTCTAGGTTAACGGAAGATCTCACGCCAGGTGAGAACACAATGCTGGTGGGTATCGCAGCCCAAATCCTTGAAAAGGCAGCTTTAAGAGACCGACACCACCAAACCGTGGAAGAGGGGACCAGGTGCGAAGCAGGTGTTATTATGTGCCATGTTCTGGGATAATAAACATGAAACAGGTCTTAAGATGTATAATTACTGTAATTACACAGAAAAGAGAAACGGAGAAAACCGAAAGGAACTCGGTGAAAAACTAATGGAAGGAAATGTTTACCCGTTTTGTTGAATGGTGAAAACGAAAAGCAAAACAGCTGTGAAGACGTTTCATCTTCATTTCATCCGTGTTTCTTATCTCACAACCTGTTGTTAGAAGCAACACATGGCGTTTGCGTGTAGCGCTGCAGTGGAACGCTTTCATCCCGAGGCTGTTAGCGAACTCGTCTCCGGGATTGTTTTGCTGAACGTAAAGCATACAAAGACGCAATACAATATGTATGGCAGCCGATGGGAGAGAGAAAGTGTTTTAAAGGACTTCTGTGTAAAGCACTTCAATAAATCGGCCCTAGGCAGTTCTGTGCCAAACTGCGATACTTGGTGATGTACGTAGGACAACTGTTCCCTAGCAAATTACCTCACAAAAGTGAGTATTATCGCACATGCTACTTTGAACTTGATGGTTCGTTGGGTGTTCCTATCCACTAAGTAGGATTAAGTGAGGTGATTATCAACGTCTATACCACCAACGGAGCATTCGACAGGTTTCCTGTCTCGTGTGCAGCTTTCTGAAGTTCAATACCATTCTATCGATTTTCAAGCATTGCGTCGTAATTGGTTCTCATCGAAATGGAAATTTCCTATCCAGATTTGAGTTTACTTTTCCAAAAACAAAACGAAACCAGCTGTAAGTTCAAAGCGAATTGAAGATCGCAATCATGTGCTCGAAAAGAAGTTGCAGAAAAGTTCCCCGCTCCTCTCGCGTCAACGGCCGACTAAGGGGCATGGGATCGATAAGTGTACCGCAAAGCCAATAATCTGGAGCATCGTTCGGATTGAGTTGTTTTCCACTTTATTTGGTCCCGCTGATAGCCTTCACCGCTTATCATCCGCTCAATCAACCGTGGCCAGCGTCGCCTAAACTACTATCGATTAAAGCGAAATGGTAATGGAGGCCGGCCGGCAAGGTCTTAAGCCGTTTGCTGGCAAGAGATTAGCGCGGGATGCGGAACGTGGGAACGTGAACCGTGAAGTTATGGCTGAAATTTCCATACTCGTTTTGTTCGGCAAGCCGTCGCAAAATACAGCCATAAATTTTCATCCTGCAGTCAACGGGCCCGGCCGATGGCATCTACTGGTGAAGGTGAAAAAAAAAACTCGCGCCAACATCAACAAGAACAAAAGTATGGGAAGCTAAGCGTGAGCTTATTTTTCTCACC
This sequence comes from Anopheles marshallii, assembly GCF_943734725.1. Taxonomy (NCBI): domain Eukaryota; kingdom Metazoa; phylum Arthropoda; class Insecta; order Diptera; family Culicidae; genus Anopheles; species Anopheles marshallii. The sequence continues at coordinate 66,547,290 of NC_071327.1, forward strand.
CTTTTTCACATCATCCATGCAACCGAATCTTCGATCAATCCGGTTTTTCTGGTGTGAACCGTAGGTGGTGAAAAAAAAAGGGTACGAACCGGAAATGGGTAGCGGTGGGCACGAAAAGAAGGGCTGGAAAAGCTCCCAAACGCCCAAATGTCGATTCTGTCCCGAGGGTCCATGGTCTGTCTGGTAACGAATAATGCATCCAAAGCATGGCATGGCACGGCCGAACGACGTGTCATTATCCAATAATGAGGACAACGATCGGCGCTAGATTAAGTGAGCCAAGGATGTGCGGGAAAATTTATGTGCTGCCGGAACATTCCTCCCTGTCGTTTATCAACACCGATCGGGTGGTCTGTTTGCTGACGATGCCAACACGGTCGGGTGAAGTGCAACAAGGTGAAGGGTGAGTGCGCGTTGATAAACATCAGATGTTCCGGTTCTCTGGCGGACAATATTCGTGCCAATCTAGCCAGAGAAGTGGAGGCTATAGGATGAAGCCCGTTGATATCATGTGTACGATAGCATTAAAGAGAAGTCAATGAAAGTATGTGGACCGGTATGAACCGGTTTTTCACTTTACTTTTTTCCATGACTGCGTATCGCCTGTGTGATGAGTTGGTTGAATGATATCGTTACGAAAAGAATGCCTTTAAAATGACCTCAAAATACTGGTAACGGAGTGTGCTGCAGCTTTACAGGCTGATTAAAGAAACGTTATTTGTTGGAAAATCTTCTACAGCAAAAACACGCTATCACAAAGTTTTAGATCGCTTTTAATCTGTTTGATTCATTGTTCGGTGGGTTGCATACCACCAGGCGTTTGGGCAATTACCATGGTGCGAAATATCCTTCAAAATTGAGTTGTAAATTGTATTTAATGATGTGATTTTCAATATTGTATGGATAAAATTATCGAGTGTAAGTAATTTATGGAATTTAAAATAATAATTCTGCTGATTTTGAAACCGAAAACATAGAAAAATAGTCCTTGCACACACGCACCCCTTTCGACCATGGGTGTTTGACATTTGGACATATCTGTCTAGAAAAAAAATAGCGCAAAACTCATTTGTTTGTTTACACGCTTTTCACTGCCGGTTTCATTTGCTGCGAAATTGATCTCAATAATCTCATTGTAATCATGAGAAATTGTTTCGTTTATAAGTGTGATAGGCAGCACAGAAATGCTCCAAAGCGAACAATGTTCAACGTACCAAAGGTAAATGAGGAATCACTGCAGATGGATATGGATATGGAAACCCTATTAACTCACTGTTGCATTGAAACGATTACCTGCTGTAGGATCCTCAAAAGTTTGAAGAATGGCGCCAAGCACTGCCGAAACATCGGCCACTACAGCTACACGATCGGGTGTGTGAAAAACATTTCAAATCCACCGATATACAGCGCCACTGGTCGTATAACATTGATGGCAAACCCAAGCTGCTGATGCGGACGAAACCGATTCTCCTACCGGATGCGGTTCCTTGCATCTTTAATGCGTGTCAACCGGACGCTGCCAACGTACCGATCGCCAAAAGAAGGAGGAAGAAATCATCAGAACCATCGGAAGAGAGTAGCGTGGTTGTGGTGGTTCAAAGTACAAGCCGAGAATTGGAGGAACCCGTTGACCGGGAACAGGCTATGCTCATTGTGATAGAAGAGGAATCGGCGAACGTAAGCAAACAGGATGCAACAACCGGTGAAAATAGATTGGTGGAGTTGCTGGAAACTGGAGAGCTAGATGCGATAGAAAAAGAATCCATGTTCGAGGAATTGTACGATAACATCTACGAAGTAGAGTTGCCATCCACGCTGTGGGGTGTACACCGCGAACCGGATAGAAAGTTTGTCGCATTCAGTCGTTTCGAATGGCATGAGAAGGATAACTGCGCATCCAGATCGGTTTCGCTTTTGGTGGATTGTTGTTTGGGCTGTCGGGCGTGGTACGATGGGAAGTTGGTGTTCAGTAACGATCTCACTTCCAAGTTATCAGCGTCGGGTGAAAAAGGAAATCAGGAACGTTTAAACATAGCTATAATGGAGTTACTTGACAACTTAGAACAAGCCACAACCGATGAAGGATTGAGGGATGTTGACAAAATTAAGAAAAATCTAGAAATATGTGTAAGTGGCGAAATAGTGAAGGAAAATAGGAAACCCCTGTCACCAGATGAAGGAGAAAGTAGTGTGGAATTGTTTTCCAACAACGATTAAGCATAATTGTAAATTTCCGTTCGGGGTTTTCTTTTATCCGAGGGAAAAATGTAAAGAAAAGTTGTTTCGTGGGAATGTTGATCTGATTAGGTACGCTTGTCGAGCGACCACAAGACCGTGAGAAAAGGTCAACGTTTATCGGTCTGATAAAACGATAGCCTTGCTTTCAAAGTACGTACGTCGGACGAAAGTTGGGATTTGCGTCATACAGTTTTGCCTTTAGCGATGTGAGGATGTAAACAAATGTTACAAGGTGGTTCACCATTATTCGTTTTTGTGTGCTTACGCGGATTTATTTCAATGTTTCATTTTTATACTGTTTTGCAGAATGAGCAACGATGCTTCTCGAACAAAATATAAATGTTTCTTCCTCATTCCCGGACAAGCACCCAATGATGCCGCCATCCAGGCTGAAGTGGAACAGATAAACGATTTCTGTGTGTGGTTTGAGATAAAGTTCATCAGTCTCATCCTCACGACGACGACGACGGTGCTACCGGCATTGGCATCACGTTGTTGATGCATTCTTCCTTGTTGATCAGGTGGCAGGTCTTGTTAACCAGGTTCATCAGCTCGTTCAGCCCGAACGCCCAATCGTTTAGCACCTCGGAGGCAGATTTTTTCTGCGAGAAGTGAATGATGCCTGCCGGTCGGTCCGTTTTCACTTTGAGCGTGCCGGCGTTCACCATCCGTGAAAGGTACTCCTCACATTCGCGCTCGCTAAGATCCAACAGTTCCGCCATGCGTTTCAAATTGATGCGCGTGTAGTAGTTCGAGATGATGCGTACGTTGTGCTCGATCAGGCGGTTCTTCAGCTCGGCCCAACACTTTTTGCCGTGGCTGGTCTCCTGATTGAAGATATCGAACGTGTTCAGCTCGGCACCGTACACCGTGCAGAGTGCGTCGAAGTTGATCAGTTCCTTGCACATGAACAAACGCAGAAGCTCTCTATGAGGGAAAAGTAAACGTTACTATCGTTTTGACTTTGAACAACCACGGCTCACTTACTTGTACACCGGCAGCTCCTCCAGCAGCTTGTTCTTCGATAGATTGTGCATCATATCGACTTGCTCGTTGTCATAGGGCGAAAGAATACAGTACAGCACGGCATATATCATCATTTTCTGCCGTCGCTCTGTTTCTTGTGCAATCATATCCGAATCCACCACTGCCAGGTAATGGCGAGAAGTCTTTATAAACGATGAATCCTTATCCAACCGAATCATCAGGTCGTAGTATTTCAGTTTCAAATCCTGCTGTTCGGCATCGTTGAAGAACTTTATGTTGATCTTTTTCGCGATGATTTGCGTACGGACAAAGTCCTGCTTGGCAAGACACAGTCGCATCTGTTCTAGGATCAGTTCCACTTTCTCGCGCTTATCCATTGTACCGTACGTTTCTACCTGCAGCTCTTCCATAATGGTGGCAGCCCCAGTAACGTCCCCGTCCGCCTCCCGGATGTCGGCAAGCATCTTCGTTAGCCGGGCCCGTTCCACCTCGACATAAATCTTGCCCTCGGTCACCGTGCGTAGCGTATCGATCAGCTTCAACTTTGTTTCCTTATCCGGTGTCTTGTCCACGTAGGTGCAACATTCCTGGATCATCTTGGCCACCGCCTGCTTTGACTGTGAACGGCGCTTCACCAGAATCGTGACGTACTCGTTCAGATAGTTCCAGTTGCGTGCCTCGTAACAAATCTGCACAATAGCGATGAGAACACGAGCGCTCGACACCATATCGGCACCGATACGTGTTTGCTTTTCCAGTTGTAGCAAAATTTCGAGCGCCTCGTTGAACTTGTTCTCGTCCTTTGCCATCTCTTTGCAGAGCGGAATCTTTTCGTCGCACGTCACACTGTAATCGACCTCCATCTTTACGATGCGGCCCTCGAAGGCGTTAATGTCCATGGCTTGGTCCATGTTGTTGGATGGTCGCTCCGCAATTCCGTCGAAACTGATGGGCTGACTCTGATGTGCTAGGAAAATGCAAAACAGGGACGCTGTTGGGTACTGCGGACGTAATCGTAGGAATGCTTTGTTGTAATGGTACTTACATTATGGAGCAGAACTTGGTTGAATTGCCACCAGCTGTTCAATCACAAACAGCAGTATTGAAATTAGTTGTTTTTTCTTCTGGTAAGAGTGAAAAATCCGATAAACTATCCACGAAAATGTTCACCAAGCGACTAGCAAGTGATTTTTGCGTTTTCCTACTTGACAGATCATGACTTTGCGCATCGTGTGCTGTCAGTTGAACTGTCATCACTTCGGGCAACTTCGGCAAACAGAATGCAGGGCTGGTAAACCACGTTGGCCATTTCGACGATCTTTCGATTTGCATTGCATAACTAAAATGGTTTTATTTTACGGATTTTTTTTTATAGCACAGTAATTTGTGGAATATTGAAACTATCGTACCTTGTTCAATAAAAAAGTCGCTTCATTCGCGTAAGTTTTACCTCGGAATATATCGACTAGCAGGCATATATTTTTCATCGATTTCAATTTCTGTCGTCGACGCTAACAGCACGCAGCCTATTCATCGATTTCATTTTCCCTGACGCAAAGTACGCAGCCATATTAAATATATGCGTTGGAAAATGCATTTTTTTTCAAAATTTAGAATCAGACAACAAAATTGCAAGCAATTCTTAAAAACAGCAACGAGCATTTAATTTAATATAATAAAGTGAACAAAAAAAATGCTTCATGAAGAATGTAGCATAAATTTGTGAGGATAATATATTGAGCTCTATTACTAATACATTTTAAAAATGTAGTACGCATTCTTCGTACATTTACATGACATTTAAGTGTGAATATACTAAGAACATAGCAAACAAAACAAAATACAGCTAAACGAATTGAGTAGGTAGAACGGATTTAGAAATAATACAAAACATTCAAACCTTTGCCTAAATGTCCCTTTTGCTATTTGGAACCGGGACTTTGCTACAGGCAATGACGAAAGTTTACTGATCTTTCCCGGGACTCCACTGCATATACGTCCCGCCTGTGTACATGGGTTGAAAATTGTGTATGCCTACCGGCAAAAGTCCCGACTCTATAGCGCAACCAAATGAGGGCAAAATGTTGATGAGGCGGTGTGCGGAGAGTGAACAGCTCGGGCTAGGAATTGTGCCCAAACACGCAGCAGCAAAAAATAAACATATCGTACCAGCATCCTTCCCATGTCAGCCTCCTATGCCCGGTGCTCGATAGGTCAAATCAAAACGGCGGCTATACCCGTTAGCCTCCGGGCAGGTTGAAAGTTTCCCTGTCCTTAAATGGACTGCTCCACACGAGAGCAAATTATGGAAAACGGGAGATGTTGTCACGGATGGACGATTAAAGGAAACATGACTTTTTCTAGTGCGTTTGTTTTGTGTACAGTGTGAAAAGCACTGTGGACAGAATGTTAAATGTCGGAGCTATGCTAACGATTCACCCATCAACCCGTGCGGTTGCATGATAGAGAACCACATCCGCCAATTGCAGCGGTTGAAAACCTTTAAACTAGTTTAATTAATCCTATAATTGTATTGTGTTCATATGAATTCGTTATGATTCCCGCTATCCAATGACTTCTGAATATGGAATACATTCCAAGAAACTCACAGTGGCACATAGCAACATTCAGTTGAAAAGTATCTAAAAATACTTTCCCGTGAATCAATCCGACCCTGTACGAAGTATCGGTTACATTCGTCGGAACCGGTACGATTTGGGTTGTCATATACAATTTAATCGAGAACCATTCGGCACAAAAAAGTAAAAGTATTTTTCTGGTATTTTGTATTTCCGGCACGACAGTTTTATAAAGACAAAAACAAACTAATAGCATTTTTGTCGTGCGCATTGCATAAATTTAGGAGTTTAAAAAAATAATTTTAGCTGTACACCCGGTACCGTGTACTTGGATAAAATACCAAAAGGAAACAAATATGTGACAATGCCTAAAGTGCGCCACATTCATAAAATAAGACATTTTCGGGACAAAACGGAATGTGATTGTAATGATAATAACGACCATAGCAATGTTTAAAGCGTTACTTAGCATACATTTAGGCGCCATAAACCGAGTCTAGTGTCATTGTACATTGTTGACATAAATATACAATTTGCCACAATACACTCTCAACTCTCGTGATTAGTAGATATTAAACTTAAGAAAATCGCTAAAACGGATAACAGGTGGCGTAACGTTAAAGCGTTCGTAAACGTGTTGCTCCTGCTGATCCTTCTCACGACGGCTCCTCGTGTGAGTTAGATGAACGAGCACGAGATAACCTTCAATCGCCCTCCTACCGACGAATGTCTCGCAAGCGATGGATGAGAGTGAACGCCACATACATACATACCATGTCACCTGGAGTGCGTTCGAGCGTGAAAGTATCCCGGAAACGGCATCCTTACACGGCTGCCAGGGCAGATTGAGCCAGTTCTCGGTCAAGAGTTCTCACGCACTCGATAATTTCTATGAATGTGTATGGGTGTGTGCTCGAATGGAGTCAGCATACCGTTCGTTAGCTGGAGCTTGAAATGGCCCGATCCTTGAAGGTGCTCTGGTTGCAACTTTAGCGGTTCAAGGTCAACCATTGCAGCTGCCCGCTCATCAAACTGTTCCCAAACCTCAACCCATCTGCCGGGATGAAGCGATGAGTGCATCGTTGATGCTGCGATGCAACAGCGCGCATAATCGGGCTGCAATGAGAGCCATACACGGAAGGCAACCGTTTTCCCAGGGAAATAGTGAGTGTGATTGATATGTGTTGGCTTTATGGTATATTGGAGTTGTTATGTTTGGTTTTACTGTGCCATACTTAGAAAGTGTATTGTAAACACAAGAAAAGTTTAAAGGAATTCTTTCACCAACGATGTACTTGAGTTGAGAAGCACTGTCCAGCGATAACCAACGCGAAAGGGACATACGAGGAAAAAATGAGTTCTACCTGGCATGAGTGACCTGAATGATGGCGAAAGCTTTCATTGGAGCGTGTAACATTTGATGGAAAAATCTTCCAATCAAATAAGTTACGTTGTTTTTTGTTGTTGTTAATTTTATCTCTTTTCTAATTTGATTTAATCCATGTTGTTTACGAATAAACAAACAAATCTAATCGGGGCCTAACGGGAAGCATTAATGAGTATTTATTGGAAATAAACCGAGCGTTCTGCTATCGATCGCGTACCAAGTGCGAGCTAAACTTCACCGTTTGAAGCGTATTTTTTCCATCGAAACATTGGCAGGCATTTCGATGGAAAACGCTCAAAGTCAGTAAATGGATGTGACATACAATACACCCGTGGGCGCAAAGCGAACCAAACGCACAAGAAACCCCTAAACGGAGTGAAATGCACATAAGCTTCATCGATATTGAGTTTCTCCCTTCTTCGATTCGGTGAATCGCAGAATCGATAAAGGACCGTGGCGCGTATTCAACAGGTAGAATCTCTCTTCGTTTCGATTCGATTTCGATGTAACGATTGATGCAGAAGGAAAAAAAAGTTGTATAATTATAGCATGTTTGTAGGTAAAAAATAATACAAATCAAGTATAAATGTGTTCAATAAATGTGTAGAATTTAAAATAAACTTCGTAAAAAAAATAGCATACTTGCAGGCGTTGTCACTTCAAGATGAAATCCAGAGGAGGGAGATGATACATTCACATTGCATACTTTTAGGCGTTAACAAGCGGTGAACATAAAATATATTTACTATTTAATATCACGAATGTTGGAAGTGACTGTTTTGAAAACTAGTTTTATAATTAAATATATATTTTACACAATAGTAATAAATACGCCGTGCTTTCGTGGCAAGTTAATGATAGATTTATCCAAATCGCTTCACATTTTCTTTACAATTAATCGAGGAAATATCATTCCTTCGCTGGAATTTTTCACTTATTGTTGAGAATAGTTTGCAAACTAAACGTAAACTAACTCATCAGGACAAAACTATGCTGCGCACGACTTGCAGCTGAATTCCGGTCCGTAAATTTTTGCCTTAGTATATTCCAACCAAAACCCAAACCATTCTATCCCGGTAACGATGCCTCGCAGCATCCACACTAACAAACGGAAAGCACCAGAACGGGAAACATATTTCCTGCCCGTGTGTCCGTCTCGGGCTCGTCCGACCTTTGCCGCCGCATTGCGAATAGTTTCTAACTGTTCGCATGATTTATGCGATAGATAAGTCCGATTTCTGCGAGGGTTTCGGATCGGTACGGACCGCAGCACACTCGCAATCCCATGTAAAACCCGGCTCCATAGCAGATTGAAGGATTTTCCATTCAACAATCCACGCGTTTCGCTTGGCTCCCGGGCGCAATGGTGGTACGGTGCGTTGCGTAGTAGCCACCCAATTTAAGCTCGCCTTTCGTCAAAAAAATAAAATAAAATAAAACTGTCCAGAGCTTTGATGGTTTATGGTCGTGGGCACGGTGCCGCACGGCGGGAGGGGCATTGTGCAGCGATAACAAATAAAAATGTGATAAGGATGAGAAAACTCGGTTGAAGAGTTGCTGCTGCTTGAAGTGCTTCTCATGCCCAGCTAGAAAGGATAAGTTGAGCTGGAAGCAAAAACGCGGAACTTGAACCAATCGTTAAGGATCTTGGGCGGGCGGGCGGAACCAGGGGACACCTTGGCATGTGCTGGAACGAGATTTGTATTATTTTCTTTTTATTTCTCTGCGTTACGGGCAATTTTCCACCCGGCAAAAGCCTCTTTATTGGTGTAGGTTTTTTTCTTTTCTTTCGTGTTCTTCCTTTAGCAGATTTAGCTCTATCTCGCTAGATAAGGGGTCAAATCTTATCAACTGGACTTTATAGAGTAGGAAAATTCAAGTACACACTCCTTACGTTTGCTTCCTTTCGTGCAGCTTTGGTACAATACACTCCGTACCAGGAATCCCGAACCGAAGGGTAAATAGAGAGAAAGACCGGTAGAACGTAGAACATTCAGCTTGGGTGGCTTTTCACCATAAGCGTGGCTCCGTACGCTTTGACGAGCAATATTACCATTCGTGGAAAATTAACCTATACCGACCGCCACCCATCCGGTGTGCGCAACGGCCCTGTACAAGTGCCCGGTGGGAAAGTTTCACCCGGTCGAGATGAAACGGATGACAACATTAAGCGAATCCTTACGCTTACGCCCGGGAAACGTTTTATTTCTGATTTTTGTCAGCGCTTGCCTTACATTTTCTTTGTGTGCTCCAGTTTTTCGGATTTATATCCGATTTCCGAGCGCACGCCGACTATCCACACCTTCCCGCCGGGCAGAGGGTGGTCTCATCCCGTATCGGCCGATCGTAAAAGGTCGGACGTTAAACGGTGGTGTGCGTTTGAAAATGTGCTTTTGTTTTCGTGTTTTTTTTTTAACGTTGCCCCTGTTTGTCCTCTCGGTGCGTTGTCCCTGGAGTGAAGTGGAGCTTTTTGTTCGGCAGTTTATTTGAATTCCGGAGGGTCTCGGGTTTTTTGGAAAAGAAACAAAAAATAAAAACAACTCACCAGCAAAGTGAGTCGAATTTCGAGCAATGATTTTCAGCATTTCCCATCCAACCAAACTGACTGTGGGCAGTAACGTCTCGTCCAGTTGTGTGGAGAGGAGATTAAATTTGTATTAGAAAGAAGTTTTGAGTGCGAAGATAATTCGCATAGAGTTATGCCAATTGTTTAACGAGAAGGTTGAATAACTGATGCTGTACGGTTTTCGGGCTGTTTGGTGTAAATGCTGCAGCATGCCACCTATGGAACGGTCCTCTGTTCATTATCTATCATTTTATGACTATTTGATGGTCAAATTGTACCAATATTAAGTTAGTAGGTGTAATACGGTGAGAAGAATTTATTGAGGACCTGAATTTCTTAATAACTCCAGCTAAATAACTTGATAACCATAATATAATAATTGTATTATAATTTAAGTGCACATTTGCAAAGTTAATAAAGATTGTTTAGTGTAATCAATACATCAAGATAAAAAAGAACACAACATTTTGTTTTAATTAAAGAACCGCCTAATAGTATGCAACTCGCGTGACAAAAGTATTAAAAAATGTACGAAGATGATTTAGTATCTAATGAAGGGAAAGTTCAAGAGAGTGTAACATTTTATCAGTACTCTATACTGTAAGCTGCACAGTTATGTGATGACAGCAAATAAAACACGTAATAATTGTAAGCATTTTTCGAGAAAACCAAATCATAAAAGTAATGTAAGAGTTTCGAAATGAAACGAGTACGTGCTCTGCGTGATGCACCTTATCTTTTGGTACGAAACCATCGAAACCCCGGTAGCACATTCCATTCCATCGGGTTTGCAAAAGTTTTTAACGACAAAGAAATGATGCTAAATACGCATATTCATTAGCTATCTCTACTATCAAGGTACGCCATCGCTGCATCGTCGAGGTTGTGGAGGTTAGCGGAATTTGCTGCCTAATTAATATGTGACATTCCGCCAGCCTTGTGCCGTTGATACCCGGTGGAACGGCCTCGTGCAGACACGTTGATGGAGGACGAGTGCACGACGTCTGGTAAAAGCAGGTGCCGGAAAAAACGTATTAGAGAGCTGAGTGAAGCCATTTATCAACTCCCTTCCATCTTGCAGAGCCTTCTATCCAGTGGCACATTCACGCATCGTCAGAACCCGGGGTATTCGTGCACTGTTAGCGGCCAACCTGGTGGGAATACTTTACCCCGTTATCCTTTACCATTACCGTGGACGTGGACCTTAATCCGATGCCATTGGTTCCAACTGCACCGATGATTTATTGCGCAAAGCTCGCGGTTAAAACGGAAGAAGAACTTTGCGGTCGGAATGTTAGTGGAGAAATATGTTCCACCGGTTCGGTCAGTGGTCCTATCTGCGTCGTCATTCGGTAGGAGTTTAAGGTTGTTTAGGAGACGGTATGTTCGACAGTTCGCGCTATCGCAAAGTAAAACCGTGCAGGGAAAGTTTGCATGAGTTGCATACCATATGGATCGCTTCTGGATGAAGGTGGCAAACGGTTCCTAGTTGATCTTTATCTGTTCTGGGTAAAATTTGGATATACTAACGCTGAAAATATAGACATTTTTCATGCTTTCCTGTATCATACAGCGCAGTCCTGTGATGAAGTAATCCCATTCAACGGTTGCATTTGAGTCGTGTTCTGTATCCGGTGAATGGAACCTATGAGGTTCTCAATATCGTAGCTGCTATATCTGAAAATTGAGACACAAACCCCCATGAATGATTTCGCACTGTCAAAATAATATTCATATTTTATATGACATTAACAAATGGCGTATGTTATGCCATCTGTTGCAATATATTTTGAACGAATATACGCTACTGGCAGCTTGTGGAATTCCATTGGGGTAGTTGAACATGTAAAAGATGCGAAAGTGTGTCCCGGTGTCTAGCGTGTTGTGTCTAAGCTGGCACGACCTCAACAGTATATTGTTCAGTTGTTTCCTGAATACAGGCGCCTGAAGATATGCAATTTTATTTTATCTATTAGTATGCAAAGCAAAGTAACAGTGTTCGGTGTCGATAAAATTCTATCCAAGAATTCATCTGCAGTGCTACAAATCCCTGCAAAACTACTTTGTTGCCTTACTTTACAAGCTTCCATCGTAATCCCTGTAAAGGCGTTTAAGATGGCATTAGTATTACAGCCTTCCACATGGCGTACATTACGAGTAGCTACCGTTCGGGATAGGCTCTTAGCAGATAAACATGGGTACGGGATGCAAAAGCCAACGTTAAAAGTGTAACATGCGTTGGCGTATGCTTTTGTGGGTGAGTGCTTTTTTGCGCCTCCACTCGGGCAACGAGTATATGCAAAAGTGTAGCACTGTGTGGGCACTGTTTCCAATGGCCGTTGTTGCCATTTTCCTGCAACAGTGCTCGGCATCTCTCACCCGAATCACGCAAGTTGATTACGCACCCTAGCGTGGGTGTAGCGAACGCATAGCAACATACCAGTAATAATTGCACTCGCTGCTTCCGGATGCACCTGCACCGGAAATGTTAAAAGGTGGTGCGACTATTGGTTTCGTGCTTACTGGCATTTGGGCGTGGGTTGAGATGAGATTCGGCCGCTACAGCGTTGCAACCCCGATCGGGTTTCAATCATAATATATGCGTCCCATTTTAATCGTTCCCGCAGCTGCATGGATGCAGCGATAGCGGCTCAAATTTTTAGATTACTGTGAAATTTAATAAACACAAAGCGTCATGCATAAACTATTCGATCCGATTTTATGCTTGATTGGTTTCGTAAATCGATATCATTATTAATCGATGCTGTTCGTTTCCGTCCGTCCGGTGATCGGGGAAAATGCGTATGTTTGTGATTTTTCATCGACGGAAAATTGACATTGTTTTTTAACGTTATTTGTCATTTGGAACTTGGGCTGAATAAATGAGAGCAATGATTAAGTACATCATGTGATGGTAATGATTTGTAGGTTATTTATGTTCAGATAGATTTAAATTCGACTTTCGAAATTAGGTTTAAAAACTTTACTGATACTGTCTTTCCTCTTGACCAAACATCAAACACAAAATAGTGACACAGAATAGCAAATAACACATGCCTTGCCCAGGACATGAAGCCATTATCGTTTAAAGCATACTTAATGCAGCATCGTTCAGCATCACGTCTCATAAAACGACCTGCTCACTAGAGTTTCAGGAGTCTTCTCATTGTTTCTTTAATGGATTCGAACCGATTTCCCAACGGTTGCTACGATGGGTTTTCTGGCTGGATTTGCCCATAATTGAATTGCTCCAAATGAGCGACTCGATCCAGTTCAATTTTTTTATTTAATGTTTTTTTTATTATTTTACTCCTTTTTTGATAGCATGATTTTATCGACCAAACATAGAATCATTGGAGTCATAATAATGTTATGCCGTTCGTCGCTTATTAGCATTCCTTGCATTTATTTATTATTGCTAATTTGACATAGTCCTTAAGGTATGTTGGGCTGAGCTTCGTTCAGTAGATTTAAAATATTAAATCATTAAGTATTGAATAAACATAAATAAACTAAAACGAACTTAAGGTTGAAATCGAATAAAAATCCAACGATAAAAAAAAAACCAATCGACAGGGTCATCCGTAAAACTACGTCCTACCCAACGTTCGACAGCACAAAAGTGACATTCACATTAACGCCCTGCCGTTGAGGCACCGTGAACACCGTGCAATTGAAAGAGCAACATAACGCCCGCTGACCCGCTGCACTGCAATCGTTCACGAATCACGATTCTGCCCTTGGCATTCCGTTGATTCAAATCCCACCGTTCGGTGTACGATCCCGGGCCCGGGAAGTGTTGCTGCGCCTAAAATGGTGGTGCATTTGTGCACCTCCTTCGTGGCCGCCAGTTTTCCCCAAGCGACCCAAAACCCGGACCGAAGCTGTCCAGGCGGAACGTTCCCTGTTTGCTTAAGCTTTCACCCTCCGGTGACGAAAACTATCTATCCATTCATTTACCGCACGGCTTTTGAAGAGTGTGTGTGTGTGTGCGCGAGCGAGGATGTGGCAAGACGGGCAGGAGGGTTGATTTGCTGTGTGCGTTTTTTTTTCTACTTCTGTGTTTGTTCCACTACGATCCGTGTGTTTCATTTTGCAGTTAGAACCCGCGCACCGGTCATGGCCATGGTAGAAGCTTAGCAAATCACTCCGTACCGCTTCCGCTTTGCCCATTCCCCCTTTGCCTTTCCCCCGTGCACGGAAGCTTATCCCACCGAGTAAGTGGAAGCAACCGGAAATGAAAAAAACACCCACCCTTTTCCGGCCACCCATTCCGGCAGTGGCCGACAGCATCAACCTGCAGGATTCGCATATTTGAAGTTCCGGCTGCAGCAGTGTATGGGACTGCTTTTTTTTTCTCCAGTTCTGGCTTTGTGTGTGAGTGTGTTTTTGCACACCTTTCAAACATCCTCCATCCCACCCACATTTGCCTTTGATGCAGTGGGGGTGGGAAAATCATTAACAAACTGTCGGTGGGCTTCAACTTTTACCGACCCTGAATGGATTTCAGTGTATGTGTGTGTGTGTGATTTTTTTTACGTTGTTCTGCTTTGCTTTCCCCTGGCTTTGTTTCTCTTCCGATTTTCCGACATTCATTACACTTTTCGATCTTGCTCGCCAAACCGTTCCCTACCGCTCCGTTTGCTTCGTGGTTTTTTTAAACCTTAGCAATCAAAAGAAGCATGGGCGAGTGTGTGTGTGTGTGTGTGTGTGTGTTGCCGTGCTTTTTTAATTGCAAACAGAACATAGAAAGGATGAGAGAGCAAAAAATGGGAGATGTGCTGAAAATTGAATAGTTTAGCTTGTTATTGCATTAACCTAATTACGGACGTGTTATCATTTAATGAACATGTATGTCCATGCGTGGTTTTTGAGCCATAAACATGTGGTTTAATTCTTAATGTTTTCCTTATATAAAACATGGGGTCTTGATGTTCGAACGGCAAAAAAAGACACTATTTGTATTACTAGAGGTTAGGTAACATCATTATGGGAGAATTAGAAGAAAAGAACTGTAATAATTACTTCACATCCTGCATCTTTTTTTAGGATTTTTGGTACATTTTACCATTGGTTTGGCGAAGTTCACGACGCGTTAGTTTAGTGTTGTGGGAATTAATCTTTGAGAAGAATCAATCAATTGAATCTTAAGTAAAGAATTGTTTCTATTATTTATCATCTTTTAAAAAAATCATGAATTTTCAAAGGTTCTTAGAATTTTAAAAAGTTCTAGAACACTTAATGATTTATGGAGCATAAAATGTAAAAAAAATACTCGAGTTCCTTGCTGTTTGGTAAAAATTATAATATTAAACATGAATTATAGTTGAAAATTAAAAAAAAAATTAATCAGTCAAATTGTACATTCAGTAAAGTACGATTCAACAACTCGCCCGATACCAATCGAAAACTCGACTGTCGACCTTCGGACGAACAGGATTCCTGTATTCCTGTATATGGATGATTTATGTCACGGAGGGTCAACCATTAGGTTAGGTAGGCCAAGAACGAAAACGTTTGTGGAACGACAGTTTAATTAAACATCCTTGAGGATTGTGCCCAAGGGAATTTTGTGCTTGTGAATTGAAACTTACGCTCGGAAGCGATTTCTTTTCGAAAGAAAACCAGTTCTTTATAAATGATAGAAACTTTGGGAAAAAATCTCACACACATACAAGTTAGCGAAGCAACAGAGTGTTTGTTTTTTATTCACTCCTCACCAGAACTCGTGCAAACATTTTCATCAAAACTCAGGAAACGGCGTGTAAAGATCGGGGCAGTTAGAACGAAGGTTATGCTCTCTAGCGTGCTATCTACATATTACCCACTAACCTCAATTTTATGCGAACACCTTCATACCCCCCCGGCCGCATCACGTTCTCGCTCCCTCGTTCTCATGCTCTCACTCTATCGATCTTGTACGAAACAGGTCCTTGACGCTGTTCTGTTCTGGTTCGGTGGGTGGAGATGCGCTTTCCAGGAAAAAACACCCACCACCCGTATATTTTGCCTACTAATAAAACCGTTGGCTAAAACCTCTCCGTCCGACGAAGCGCCCGTTTTTTTTTTGCTGCCCCTCACTGGCTAGGGGTCAACCAAGGTGACCCAGTCAGGTGGATGAGTGGAGGGAGGAAAACAGTTGTCCTGATGAAGACACAACCATGCGGCTGGCAACAGCCGTGGCAGTGTGATCCCGGATCCGGAGGGTTTCAATTTTTATTTTCCCGTTCGTGCCCGTTCGTGCCAGGTGATTTTTAACCCGGAATGAGAAAAAAAAAAACCCACCAGGTGGGAGTTCATTTTCGTTTTTCCTGCCGGTCCTTCATCCGTTCGTTTCCTTTCACTCCCTACTGCTGCGGCTCGATTTACTGCGGCTCTGGGTTTTACTTAACCCATCCCACTCAATCAGCATTAGGGGCGAGTGCAGCAGAAACTTAAAAGCTCCCCGGAAAGCGAAAGATACGGCAGCGAAACCAGCGCACGGTCCAATAAAAAGCGAACATATATCGCTGGTTATGCCTTAATCGTTGGACCGTACGTACGGGAGCGCGTCCGTCTGCTTCGATCCTGCTGGCGGCTATTTTTCATCGGCAAGGATTTTGTTTAGTTTCGATTAGCCCGAAACCTGTAAGCGGTAGACGGATTAATGCTTTCCGGTTGGTCCGATAGACGGCGATTTCGATTTGGTTTGGTTGTTGGAAGAGTTTAATGCTAGAATGCCCTCCAGGAACATCTAGTAATTCGTATGTAAAGTTGATAAGGCTAGGAGAGTGTTGGTTGATATCCTTGTTATAGCTTTAAGTATACATAGAAAATCACGCAAATATTGGAAGTTTTCGTGAAAGTTTGCTTTTGTAATGACAATAAACATAAAAGTAATCCTATTGAACATTACAGTTCTCCAAAAATCCATAATGTAAGTTGTTAAATACATTAAAAGCATATTTTTTTAAAGCTTCAAATATATTTTCGTTTCATATACTGTTTGTGTATTTTTTTCCAAAGATTGTTCCAATGCCATTTTCTTTTTCCATCAAGTGGTGAGATGATTGAACATAAAAAAAAAATAGGAAAAACCCTGAACTGTTGCGAAAATTTCCCCGGGAAATCGCAGCGAGCCACTCGCTCAGTACTGTGAAAAGCTTTTCTCACACGCTCTCGCTCACCTTCACTCGCCGCATCTCACCGCTAGTGAGTGATCCGCTTGACGAATTGCTCGCACGCTAGAGCAATAATAGAAAGGCATTGGCTAATATTCTATTTAATTAGCATTACGTTATTTTACGGTCACTATTTAGATTACTTAAAATTATTGCACCTTGTTGGCACCGAGCTCACGGTTTCACGCTTTTACTTTCGCTTTTATTTTTCGTCAACGTCAAGTCACTGTTGCGGTGGGGCTTTATTGCAATTTTGTCTAGTTTCACCTTCCCGCGATATCCAGCGATAAACCGCAGCATATTTTCGGCACTACCCCAGCGCTACCCCTTGTTAACGCTTGCCATGATTTTCGCTTTATTGAAGCACTGTTTCTATCGTTAAGTAACGGATGAAGAAGAAATAAAGAGAAAAAAACGCAACGCAAACTCGTTCTTCTGTGAGCTCGAGAGGCTTGGGATTTAATTTATTACGTCAAATTTACATATTTACTCACCTACCTTCGTCTTGGCATATTCGCTCGTTAGCTGCGACGCAAACCAACGAACCGGTTGCCGGGAAACAATGACCATCCTGCCAGCTCAACCGTTTGTTGTCACTTTCACTGGGAACGAAATCGAAATTTTCATTCAAAAAAGTGTGTACGGGTCACACTCGCGTAGCCAATTGTATTTTCGCTAGACTTTTAGCTTTACTTTCGGTGATTGCACCTATTTAAACTCGTTCCCACCGGCTAAACGCAGCTGCGGACCACGGCGAACGGCAAAGGATTGCTGGAAACGCGAACCGTTCCCTTTTCCATTGATGACTTGTCCAGGAAGTGGAACGATTCGTTTTAATTTGGCCCTCTCGGAAGAACGGGGAGCGGTTTCCTTAATTTTAATTAAAAGATTCTTAGCAATTTGGCTGCAATTAGCCAGCGGGGATGGAGATCGTCACATATTTTCGGCTTTACGTCTTCAGCAGCAAATGGTGCGAAACTGAGGGAGTTTTTTTTTGTAGCCTGGGCTAAGTACAAATTCCTGTTTATTGATCTTCCACCTCAAGAAGATCGACCTGTCTGACCTGAACACTGTCAGAACTGGAGTTACCCATTTGAGAACGTTAAAGGAGAGAATTGCCCAATTGAAATAAAGAAAAATCTTCCCTAGGAGCATCATCATTCTTCATTCGTTGTTCTTTCCGTTGGCATACCCCTTATCCAGCAGACTATTTTCCAGCCGACTTTCGCGTCGGATGGCGATGACCCGCACCGAAAATTAGCATAGCAAATCAACGGCATCTAAACATCGCAACATTATAGCTGATTACGTATTCATATTTTTGCGACGAAAGCACCCACCAAACGAAAGAGAAATCTTTCGCAATGAGGGAGAGATTAGATGATTGCCGTGCAAGGGTTGGGCTTTTGATTTAATTCGCTCTCCGCCTAAAAGGATCGTGGTTTGTAGTGCTAAGGAAGCCGTCACTTGGTGTCCAGCGTGGAAAAATTGGCAGCAGGACCTCTCCGGTAGGTGGTTGATGCCGCAAGAAATGTTTGATGAAAACGTGCGTTTTTAATTATGGCAACGTTCAAGTGGTCCGGCAATTCGTGGAAAGCTGAGCGCATTGTGTCATGCTGTATCAGATCGTTTGTCGAAAGAGAAAGAATTCAAAAGCTTGTCTGTGCTTCATTGAGCGTATGGTAAATGCGCTAAATTCATTGGAAATATTTTTTAGTAGCTTTGTTTTAGTTGAAAAATGCATTCATTACTGTATTACTTCAGTCAATTTACAATCGTTAGGTTCTTAGCTTTTATTTCTTTAACACATGTAAAACTTTTATATGAATAATTATTAACACAGGACTGATTTGTATCAAATCCAATGTAATCTACAACGTGTACAACAAGTTTTGCAAAGTAATTTTACTCTTGCAAGCTCTTTAGGAGTAGATTTGCTGGCCGATACTATCGACGGACCAGAGCCGTACGTTATCATCGAGATCTTAGCAATCCAACGGGCATGGGTTCGAATCTGATTTCGAGATCTCTCAGTTATGAATGATCACATCTGGCAATTTGATCTTGTTGAATGTTTCTATGCATAAAAGATTTGGTAAGTGTAAGGCGAATATCGAATAGAAACAAGAGAGATCAACAAGTCGACAACAAACGTGTGTATCTATACAAACATCAGTAACATATTATTGCGCTTCTTGCATATTTGCGAATATAGACTAATGAATATTATATTCCTACATATTCTAAGAAGATTTGTTTTGTTTGAGATTTATTTTGTTTTAAGTCATTTGCATATTTTTTTTACAATCTAGAATAATGTTGAGAACGCGCACCTACTTCCTATTCAAGAAGGAAGGTTTGAATGTGTGAATGAATGAACTTTGAATGTGCACGAATGAATTTCTTTCCGCTGCTGCTCGAACTGCTGCTGATGTTGCTGCTTTGCTCTTCTGTATAACGGATGGGAGCGAAAGAGATTTAAACGGTGCGTGTGAGATGTACGGGTAGGTAGCATGAGCAAGAGAAAAAATACAACCAACGAGAGAAACATGCCAGACCAGGGTTTGACGATAGTTTAAATATGTAGAAATCGGTTAACAGTTATCAGTGCGAATTCATTCAAAATTCTCCGTAAACTATTTTGACTGAGTTTCACAAATAAAAATAAATCAATACATGAAAGTTATTGTATCAGGCGAGTGAAATTACTTATTAACTTAATTAACTTCAAGAATGAATTTTTAAGATTTTTGAAAAAGAAACAACTAGACTTACCTATATAACATGGAGTATTTAAGCTACAAGTCTTAACATATATAAAAAAAAACACCAATCTTGTAATGTCTTGTAGTATTAAAGTAAGAAATTAACACAATTAGTTCAATTTTTCGTGGATTTTTTCCTAAAATAACCAATTGCTTTCGAGCTGCAATGCTGCAATATGTTGTTAAAAGGAGTTGTCAAGCTCCGAATTTGCAGTCCGAATTATCCAAATCTAGACAAATTATCAGTCTATGTTGTAAATGAGAAAATATTGGACGATTTTTGTTTTTTTTTGCGTATATTTGCACAGTTGGCAATCATAAATTAATATTAATACGAAGTTTGTTATAAACTTTTCCAATCTTCCGTGCAATATTTGTAGCGATTCAATGTAGTAACAAATCCGCACATTGCATTTTCCAAATTCATACAACTCACTTTGTAGTATTCGTTGACTTCATGACAATTGTTTCAACATGTTATTAAACATTATACAAACTTTGACAGTACGTTGAAGCTTTTTCGGTTACAATATTGTGTAGTTGTTGGAATTACATGCATGCGTTAGTACAACGAGAACATAATTTTTAACTCACCTGCCAAACACTTATTCATTCATTCATTTCTCGCGGCAACCCCGTCGTCTCACGCGTACGGAATGCTTTCCGTAAAAAAAAAATCTCTCGCTCACGCTCCCGCATTCTCTCATCCATCAACTGGCTCTCGTTCGCTCTCATTCCCTGCACGAAAGAGACCAGCAGCAAACCGAGCGGGATTCATTCGCATACATGCACATGTTCATTCATCGAAACATTCATAGTTCTTCTTCGCTGCCGAGAAGAGGTGCGTGCGCGTTCGAACGAAATTCCTCCCTGCATTGAAAAACCGGACCACAAAAATGTCCAGCTAAGAGCGAGAAAGAAGAAAAAAAAACCCGGCCATCGGCTACCAAAGTCCAAAAACCAAATCAAAACGCATCGATATCGCACGGCATTGTTTGAAGTATGTTACGGCTGTGGTGCAGATAAGCAGCGCGGCCGCATTTTGCTGCTGTGTGAATTTGCGGGGGTTTGGGTTGTGTTTTGGGGCAGATTATTCGCATTGTTGTTGTCCAGCGCAACAACACGGTAGACAAGTGTGTGTTAGCGTGGAAACGTCAAACGCGTTTCGGGTTTGCCATTCTTTCCGGACCGTGTTGTGTGCGTGCGTGTCTGTGTGTGTGTGTGTGCATTTTGTGTCCCTCCCATCCTATTCGTATTCGCCGGAATTATACGGCAGTGTGAACGAGATGCGTTTGCGTGCATGTAAATTGACGACGGGTCGAAGATTGGTGCGCGAAGTGTAACGTGAGGGAGAGAATGTGAAACAAAACAAAAACAAAATGAAAATAAAACAACACCCGTGCCTAAAAGCCTGTCATCGGTGAAACACGAAACAGAACTGAAGCAAAACAAAACAAAAAACTTACACTCACAACCCCTGTAATATGTGTCAGTGGGGGATAGCGAAGTAGTAAAGTGTAAAGGGGCTTGTTCTTTTCGTTTGTTTTTGGTTTACGTTTTGATAGCATTGTGTGAGCAGTGAACTCACATCTTGCCCATCTTCCGTCCT